>NW_027133889.1:621654-932481 GCF_037392515.1 Haliotis asinina | reverse complement strand
GGATTTGGATAATACAGCGTGGCGCATTTCTTCCAATTTGGTTTTGAAGACTTTATTAACAATATGTTGGTCCGTCATGATATTCTTTTAACTGACCAACACTTTGCCATATAATTCTTCAGAATCCTCATTTTTTATGACAGTAGTTTGGCAAAATCATCCAGGACAGTGCACAGCTGGTTAATGTGTATTGTTGTGTCACCACATACAGTTTCTACCATGCACATGGCCACGCTGGGTAGAGAAGTAGTAGACACTTGATACCCACAGAAATGACGCTGGTGGTCAGTCGTGCCATCAACATGGAGACAACTATTTGGATGCTCCAGCAAACACATCAGCAACATGCCTTTTTCCAACAAGATTTGCTTCTTGAAGAATATTGCAGATTGTTGCATGACAAGGGAGTTTAGGACCATTTATATTGGCCAGGCCTTCAAGATTTGAAATGGTTTCAGTTTTAGAAGGACAACTGTGTTCCAATTTTTCAAAGTGTCAATTTCATCCTGTTGTCGTTTTTCGATACCGTTGTTAATATTTTGTTCATTCTTTAAAGAACTTTTTGTAATTGAAGGAGCAGCTGATGTATATGTTCTTTGGATTTTTTTGGGATTCCATGAGTTAATTTGATTTTCTTTATTAGACAGCCTGATATTCAAGGATTGAATTTTCTCTTGACAAGACAGATATTGATGGTTAATGAGTTGGAGCTTATTATTGAGGGTGTTAATTGTTAATGATTGTTGATGGTTTTCTTGCAGGATTTCACTGGCCCATGATGAAATAGTATCCAAGTCTTGTTGAAGCTGAATTGATTCTTGTTGTAACTCTTTCATTTCAGTGTAGTGTTCTTCAAGTTCTGATTGTGATGAAGGATGTGTTTGTGCAGGTGCAGCTGACAATGCAAAAGGTGCATTTTTGTATGAATTAATGTCATGTTTGTGATTTCTGATTTTTTCAGTTGTGAACCTGGTTGAGATGATATAAGCAGTTTTTCAGTTGTGAACCTGGCTGAGAGGAGTATTGCAGCTTTTTTTCACGGAATATTTGCAGTTTGTAAAGCCCGCTAATGGCGACCCGAGGATTCCCGTGACGTCATTAGGAAGCCTAGCTATACACACAAGCTAAACAACAGTATAATAACTCACTCTAATGCGAGTTACGATCTACACCAATGCAATAACAAAACTCAATATACTGTGAGTTACAATCACATAAACTATTTACATATAATGAAAAGTGAATGTTGAGATATTAACAATACTATAAACAATAGCCAATGTAGCCACCAACTATGAAACCCGCATAGAATACCACAAGAAATATATACAAGACTAGAGATTACCAACATTTATACACGAATCACAGTCAAGATCACCATGATCTCGATCCAAATGTAAAAAAGAAAAACAGCCTGTCTGATGATGACCACATAAGATACTGACATGGAAACTAGATCAAATACCTTGATACCTTACACGCTTGGATGAACACAGAGCAATAGAACTTACACACCAGCCTGAGCAAAGGACTGACTGGGATTGACAGTAGAAAAGCATGCAGTGCAAATGAGTGTTAGTGAAATAGACTACATTGAGACTAGATTGGTGTTTAGAGAGCTAGAGTTATGATATAAAATGTTGAACATAAAATAACTGATAAAATCTGGTTAGATTTAGGCTATTTAATGAGATAGTATATCTCCCTTCAAACAAATATTATGACAGAATACTTTAAAAGATTCGCATGCTTATTATATTTACAACAATAACTATATTAGTATATCTATTCAAAATAATATTATGACACAATACTTTAAAATATTCACATGTTTATTATATTTACAACAGTAACTATATACAAAGTTGACTTAGCCACATTTCATCAGCCCCAATGAGTGCCAGTTTTGACAGCTTCCACTGCATATATTTATGAATATTTTAAATGGGCTAAACACGCATGCAATTACAGTAATTTGTAGCTTAATTTATTTTTCACTTATGGATGTGTAAAATATCCTCAACATTTTCTTTGCACTTAAGTGGTCAATACACTTAACACGCACTTTCAAACTATCCATGCCAAATGATCATGCTGTGTTGTATACAGAACTCATGCCGTCTTGCATACAGAACTCATGCTGTCTTGCATACAGAGCGTTCCTTGCAGTGAAAAGCGGCTTCCGCGCGATGCTGGATAGGTGTCGCGGATAACTATTTCGTGAACAACAACACTTCAACAACAAGATATCAAGTGCCTTATGTTTCGTATACAGCTTAGATTAGTGTATGTTATAGATATTCGGTATGGAATAATAATGATAAGGCTAAATAAATAAAATGAAATGTTTCTCGGAAGTCAAGGCGTCATTATTATTTGTGCGCGTAACAATGTTTTATATTGCCATTTAAAAATAAAACGATCATCTGTTTGTCCACTATAATAATGAATGTCTGTAAGAACGGGAGGTACTGAATTTGCACCTTATTAATACACTCTTAACTTCCCACGCTGTATTTCTGACAAAACAAAAATAGGAATGTGTTCCTCCCTCGTGATTTTATTCTATCAAAAATTAAAAACAAAGGCCTACCGCCTTCGTCACTTTTGAAAACAATGTGCCCGAGAAACATTTAATTTTTATGCAGCCATTGTATTGCAGTCACTGTACAGTGCACATGCAGTAAGTGAATTGACTGTGAGTAATAGTATCATGTTTTAGGCAATTGTGTTAGCAATATGATAACCACTCAAATTGTGAATGAAACCTAGATTAATTCTGTACATGAATTCTACATGTACAAGTTTCAACCCAAGATCAATGAAATTTAAGCTTTAACGACAGTACCATGAAGTGACTATCTTAACATGTGATCTTAACATGACCATACCTTGGTGCTGACAAAACAACAATCATAATTAGGTACACGTTTCAACCCAAGATCAATGAAATTTAAGCTTTAACGACAACACCTTGAAGTGATTATCTTAACATGTGACTTTACCGTGGTCATGCCTTGGTGCTGACAAAACAAGGATCATAATCAAAGATTATGATTGAGTGAGTGAGTTAACATTTAACGTCACATCGACAATATTTTAGCCCTATCGTGACGATCAATGATTGTGTGTTCCTGGAATTCAAAGTGAATATGGTTTACGTCGCTTTCAGCAATATTCCAGAAACACCAGTAATGGTTTTCACACATTGTACCCGTGTGGGGAATCGAACCAGGGTATTCGGCGTGGCGTTCGAAACTTTAACCACAAGGCCATCCCGATGCACCAAGAAGGCATGCGAGGCGTCAGTTGAGTATAGGGAATTGTGTAGCTTTAGATGATTGAGTCAGGGAAGACTTAACAAAGATATATCGAGTGTCATGGATGCTGAACAATGATTCAAAAACACTAGCAATCAGCGGCAAAGGGTACACCGTGTGCAGATATTATACTTGGGGGAAAAAAGATTGGGGTTTCAAAGCAGCGACCCGGATATGGATTCAGAATAATAGAACTGAAGATAATACGATGACGCCATTTTGATTTTATGAACATATTTTTCTTTCTTGCAAGTCAGTGCGTCCTGTAGAGTACACTATAAACCAAGGAAAAGAAAATCCAATCCCAGGTGTTTTACATCGCATCGGTAATACTTCAGTCATAAAGATATGAGCACTATGATATAAGTTGACTATGTTTAGAACAGTGTGTCTTGCTGATAGAACAAGGCCTTTTAGGGTTTATAAATACGTTCGTCCTTGTTTGTCAGTGCTTCCTGTCTGATTTTGTTCATGTTATATCGCAGCGTGTGCTTCTCAATAGTTAAGTCATTCAGTGAATGACGCATTAGGGTCACGTGATGCTATTCAGCGTTTGACGTGCAGTCTACTTTAACTGTCATACTGTGTGTTCAATTTGAAGGTGTACATATCGGATATCGCAAAGATAGAGTCGAGTTGGGCGAGGTTCATACTAACAAGGGAGGATAAATTTAGTATGGCAATGCCAAGCCTTACACCATACCTACAAGGAAACGTCGACTGAATATTAACAGGACACCTGTAGATCTGTCTTCAAAACGTGGAGCTGTATAAAAGGGTAAGTTTGTAGAAAAAAAGTATGATTGTCGTTCAATGCGTCACTCACACGGTGGGGCAGGCAGTAGTATGTGCAGGGAGGGCAGTATGTAATGTCTGACAAAGACCCTGCCCTACACAGTTGGAGCAAAGAGAGTACAACTGTGTCTTTCTGTTATAAGGTGTTGTTGTTGCTGTTGTTGTTGCTGTTGTTGTTGATGATGATGATGATGATGATGATGATGATGATGATGATGTTTGTTGTTAAGAAATGTTTTGTCATCCACATTTGCGGATGAAATGCACGTACTTACATTTAGGCGGTCCAGGTACGGCCTCTCCTCATATCTTTGTGCAGAACTATGGTGTGCCCTAACGACTTTCTGAAGACATTATTGAAGGAATACAGTTTATATGTACTACTCGAAAGAAGTTAAGGATCGTAGGAAAAATTCCTTAGAACCTTTAATGTCTAATATTCCTTTGATATCATCATTGTGAACATTTTACAACAATGAAAAATGGAAATATCCCGATTCTCTGTGGCATTAAATGTTTTAATGTACAGATTCCATTTGATTCGTGACATTTTTTAGCAGTATGTGTAAGCAAAACAGAATTTGCAGACTATGTTTGGGTGTAAAGTCGTTGGGACATGATATACTGGTAAACAAAAGAATTGGAAAAGGCTTCACGAGCGGTCTCATTCTTTTTATTCCTTTTGACTATTGCCTTGGCATATCTGCAAAAAGCATTTGGTGTCAATCAAACTGTCAATGTATGTCAATTCTGGAAAGGAGAAGTCCATACAGGCTATCTCACGCCCGGGTCGTTCTTGTGCTCGCCAAGGAAGATTTGATATTTGAGCGAGTGAGTGAGTTTAGTTTTACGCCGTACTCAGCTGTATTCCAGCTATATGGCGGCGGTTTGTAAATAATCGAGTCTGGACCATACAATCCAGTGATCAACAACATGAGCATCGCTCTGCGCAACTGGGAACCGATGACATGTGTCAACCAAGTCAGCGAGCCTGACCACCCGATCCCGTTAGTCGCCTCTTACGACAAGCATATTTGATATATTCCTTGTGAAATATTTTTCTCTTAAGGCTCAGTCAAATGCACTGAAATTAATTAATGCAGTTAATTCTCAATATGGACTAAACACTTTCATTTAAATTACATTCACCGCCTTTGAATGTATTTCATGTTAACATAACGACCAGTTTCAAAAGCATTTTTAGCATTACTACATTTAGACAGCGAAAAAGCAGTTGGCAAGGAATATATACCCTTCAACGTCTAGAAGTGATTTAAAATGTTTTAAAGTTATTTCGGAGAGGCATTTACAGACGAGTGTCGACACTGAAGCAGACAACCACTGCTTAAACAGAATAATAAACATATTCGGATTGCCATCGTGATGAACTAAATAAACCCCAAACCATGAAAAACACACAATATTATCGGTTCCCTCCATGTTGTGCACCCACTGGTGTATAAACCTTTGACCAGGATATAATATTTTAATCTTTAATGTGGAAGTTGAATAAATCTACATAAATAATTGACAACACGTGTCATGAAGATGAGCAGAAATGAGAGACTGCCACACTTGCCCAAAGCCATAACATGGAAAACGATTTTTAATTATTAATTTTAACTATTAATCAATTTGAACGGATTCAGATAAAGACGCACCCGGTAACTCTCTGAACAATGCCAAAACGTAGGTGACAGTGTTGTAACTGCTTCTAATAATTTGAAAAGGTCATGGCAAGATACTCTTCCAAATCTTCTTTAAAAAACATTGTATTGCCTTTTTGGCATGTACTGATACACACGTTTGAGCTTCAGAAGAAATAAGGTTAGGTGTACACATTAGAACGAAATATGTTTTAAATTACAGTTTCACTTCGGTGCCCATTAAAATACTTGATTTCTTTCAAAATATTTCAAAAGCAATAATCTATTTCTGTAACTGGTAGTAGTACATTTCAATAGTAAATTGAAATAAACGTACATACGACATGAAATACACGCCATGACCGTGTTTATGTATGTTTGTAGATATTTCCTAACTTTGGGGATATATTTCATACAAATCTATACCTTTGAAACAAATGCTCATCGTACATTTTCGTATGCGCAAGCACCACGTTCATGTCTGTACTGACCGAATTTGTCAGGTAATTTCAAACGTTACATTAATTGCAAACAGATGCCCCGGTAAATACATGGTCATACAATATTTCCAAATACATTCCTTTGAATTTCAACGGGCGCTGAAATCTCCGATTTCCTTTACTCAGTTTGGATACATGTCAGTTTACTTAGGTGGAGAAACATATGTCAGTTTTCATTTTGCAAATGTTTACACCCCTTTGATATTTATATGAATGGTTCATACACCTTCATGTTGATCATAATTTTGTTTCCATCATGTGATATCTGAACGACATAAATATATGTATATGAAATGGGTTTATGTGTTTATGATTAACGTTATACGCTCAACATTAGAAATGACCCGCGATAAAGGTTATAAATGCATATTCTTCTCTGACGTCACACTTGGCGTTCATGTTAGTGTATTTACAAAATTATCCAGAACGATTCTAGGTCATTCATGCAAATAACAATTTTGTATTTAAACGACATCCGACAGAATATATTGTTTTGAAAATGTTGAGTGAGTGAGTGAGTGAGTGAGTGAGTGAGTGAGCTAAATATTTAACGTCACATCGACAATATCTCAGCCATATCGTGACGAGATCTTACCACTTAAATGGAATGTTTGTGTAATATGAAAACCTGTCGACAAAGGACAGTAAAAACACTAGAATATGACAGATATGGATATAAAACCAGCATGAAAAAACTAAAACATTGTAATTAAAGAAGACAATACATTATAAAACATGGGCTATAAATCGCAAACATCCGAAGGTAGATCACCATACTAGGGACCATGGGGACTTACAGTGCCTTTGCTACCTGCATGAACCCTAGCTGGATTTACACCATACTTTCAGCTGCTGGCGATTGTACGAAATGCTAGCCAAATTTTTTTAAATGTCACAGTAAATATCTCAGCTCCTTTTATGTGCAACCGATCCTACTTTTGACATTAACTCTACTTTTCATTTCGGCTGTCAGTCAGTTTTCGCCCAGTTTTTTAAAATAAGCAAATTCCGCTGTAGAAAAGTGATAAATTCTGCACAGATTCTGCAAGAAAATGTGTTTTCCGCGGACCAGACGTTATTCTGCATGGAAAGGTAAATTCCGCGTTTTTTTCTGCAACCGCGGAATCGCGGGACCCACGCTGTACTGTCATATCAAGCTATTACTTCCACTGCTGATGAGGTACAGTGACACCCAGGTAGGAAGAAATAACCTTCATGCATTGAAGCCAACAAACTGGTAATACCTACTTTTATTGCTAAGACGTAAAGAAGTGATTTTTCGAGGATGTCGTATTGACCACATTTGGTTTACTCATGACTATCTGCTAAATGAAGTGCGATGAAGTGCGCATTGTCAACCATATTTTTTAACTGCAAGTCTCGCATTATGACACGACAAATATGAAAGACATGAAGTTGACCTGTATCATATACTGTTGATAAGGTAATGTAAATAACGAATTGACTGCTTTTGAATCTGATGCTGTGACACTTTCGGTGTAAACTGTCAGTATATGGCTGGAATAATGCCGATCTATCTTAAAGCCCAACTCAGTCAACTCAGTGTTGAGACTAATGCAGCAATTTACTGGGACTCAGGTCACAAAAGGACTTGATGTTATCTCAAAAAGCAATAAAACAATGTGATGTGATTCACAGTTAACTAACTTAAAAAAACAATTGCATATCACTACACAGGTATTACAGTGGCAATACAACTTAAAGGAATAAGTGATTATCCACTAATTTTCTGACCCGTGAAGGTCCGGGGAAGAATAGGCCCTCAGCAACCCATGCTTGCCATAAAAGGCGACTATGCTTGTCGTAAGAGGCGACTAACGGGATCGGGTGGTCAGGCTCGCTGACTTGGTTGACACATGTCATCAGTTCCCAGTTGTACAGATCGATGCTCATGTTGTTGATCACTGGATTGTCTGGTCCAGACTCGATTATTTAGAGACCGCCGCCATATAGCTGGAATATTGCTGAGTGCGGTGTAAAACTCACCTCACTCACTCACTAATTTTCTTGACCAGGAAAGACGCAAATTAAGGGTAACGAGCAAAAGCTGTCGTAAATAGTTTATGTAAACATCTCCCGTGTTTCTGTATATTCACAGAACGTATTATGGCGGAATTGATAATTTAGTTTCAAGTGGTATTAATGCCATCAAGGGTTTGCTATATGTGTAAGTGTGCATGAGTGAGATGTGAAGTAATATCCGTTGAGTGTGGAGTTAAGAATTGACTTCTCACTATCACCTGTTTCTACATATCTCCGTTATGCACTGAACCATCAAGAGTGACAGGAAAGTTTTGCACTCCCGGCTTTGTGGGCGATTGCCTCAACATATAAAATAGTCCATGCACAATAAGATAAAAGGCATTCGTCAGATCCCGTCATTTGCGTTTATAACCACAGAGGAAAGATCAACATGCTCAGACACAGACGCTATACGACGATAGTGTTTGAATTGGTTGTCGTTACAACATGTAAACAGGGAGTGTTCGACAGCAATAACAGTCAGCAGTTGACAAACAGGATTCAAATAGGCAATGGTTCTCTTATATCCGCTATTATGTTTCAGTTAGCATGTATTATGTTGTAGAAACGGTACTTTTCAAAGGGTGATAAAGATTTATTTTTCCCGTTATTCCAACACGCAATGTCAATGTCATACCTGGGCGTGTGACAGGATGTGACTGAAAAGCAACAGTTTGGAATACACTGTGTGTTTCAAAGACAGCTTTTTACCATGAAAGACATGTAAATGTGACAGTAATTACTTTTCTAAATACGATTGATAAGGTTTGTCAAGTATTAGTGAGGATAGGTGAAACGGGAATTAACGTCTCACTTGACATTATTTCGCTCCTTTGACGAGTGAGTGAGTAATATTTAACGTCACATCGGCAATATCTCAGGCATATCGTGACGAGAACATTTAAATGAAATATATGAATGTGGTAAAATCTGTCAACGAAGGACAGAAAACAACTAGAATATCACAATTTCAATTAAAACCAGCGTGAAAAGTTAAAACTAATATTACTATTTAGACAATACAATATAAAAACAGACTATAGATCGCCAACAACAGAAGGTAGATCACCACACAAGAGACCATGGGGACTTACAGTACCTTTGCTACCTACATGGACCCTAGTTGGATTTACACCATGCCTTCAGCTGCTGGCGATTGTACGAAAAGTTAGCCAAAATTATAGGAACATGAATACTACGATTAAAAACCTGGTAGACTTAAATTTACTGTCAATATTTGTGGACTTACGTATCCTCTCAGGAGGACAATACTTTTCCAATACTTCAACCCCCTTTAAGGGTAACAATTCAAGTTACTAACAATTCAAGTTACTATTCTAAACTACCATGAATTAAAATGCAGCTATCTACAGAACATGATAATCAAAATTCAATGATGAAATCAATTTCCTTTAAAAATCCAAGAATTAAATGAGAACTTATGTGTTAAAAAGGTCCTTAATTGTTTTGACATTGAAATATTTATCCCTTGTTTCGAGAATTCAACACAGGCAAGCAGAATATGCCTGACCGTGGTTGTCGCATCACAAGGGATGCAAAACGGAGGATCCTCACCTTTCAGTGGGTATGAATGAGTGTACCTTGCATGGCCAAGACGACATCGCCCTATGATTACCTCTTCAAATCTGGACTGACAACCTAAGTAGGAATAACCAATATAGGGTTTTATTTCATGTAATTTATTGATGACTACCTGGGTGTTCCACTTCTTCTACATCAAATCACGGATATAAGATCTAATGTTAGCTTTATAATCAGTGTATGGAAAAAAAGTGGTGTCACAGATTTGTTGAGTGCTGCCTTGGCAGCAAGATCGGCCATTGCGTTGACGGAAATGCCGACGTTGCTTGGTAACCAACAGAAGACGATGTCGTATTGGCCAGTAGCACGATTATTATACAATTCAATAATTTCAATTAAAAGTGGATATTTTTAATAGCCCGAAGGAAAGAAAGAGAGTCGGAATAGATTATATACAGTTTATATTTAGGGTGTCTTTGGATATATTTAAGAGCCGTTAGTGTATCGTTAGCTTCAGCTGTAAAAATAGAACTGTTGTCTGGGGTGAGTGAGTGAGTGAGTTAACATTTAACGTCACATCGGCAGTATTGCAGCCATATCGTGACGAGAGCATTCTTTAAAAAGGAATTTATGTATATGATAAAAACCTGTCGACGACGGACAGGAAAACAACTAGAATATCACAATAAGAAATAAAACCAGCGTGAAAAGTTAAAACTAATATTCCTATTCAGACAATACAATATAAAAACAGGCTATATAGATCACCAACAACTGAAGGTAGATCACCATACTAGGGGCCATGGGGACTTACAGTACTTCTGCTACCTGCATGGTCCCTAGCTGGATTTACATCATCCCCTCAACTGATGGTGATTGTAAGCAAGATTAGCCACAAATTAAAATGACACATATTCTACGGCTAAGACAAAATGGAAGATCAAATTTGACTTCAAATGTTTTGGGACTTACGTACCCTCTCAGGAGGACAATAATTTTACAGTGCTTTAACCCCCCTCGAGGATACAGCCACTAACACTCTAAGTTACTAATTCAAACTTCCAAGCATAAAATATTTATCTATTTACAATTCATTTAGCAAATCTAATTCTTTTTAAAATGCTTGACTGTGATTCTTTCATCACAAGGGATACAAAACGGAGGATCTTCACCTTTTAATAAATACTCGTGGGTATACCTCGTATGGCCAATGCGACATCGTCACATAATGACCTCCTCAAATCTGGACTGACAATCCGAGTAAGTATAACTGATATAAGGTGTTATTTCATGTGATTTATTTATACCCACTTGGGTGTCCCACATCTTCTGCATCTGATCACGGATATAAGATCTTATTGCAGCTTTATAATCTGAGTATGGAATAAGAAGTGGTGTCACAGATTTGCTGAGTGCTGCTTTAGCAGCAAGATCGGCCATTGTGTTACCAGAAATGCCAACGTGACTAGGTAACCAACAAAGAACAATGTCGCACTGGCCAGTAGCAAGATTATTGTACAATTCAATAATTTCTATTAAAAGTGGATGTTTACAAGAAATATTTTTAATAGCCTGAAGGCAAGAGAGAGAGTCTGAATAGATTATATACAGTTTATGTTTAGGGTGTCTTTGAATATATTGAAGAGCAGTTAATATGGCGTTTGCTTCTGCAGTAAAAATAGAGCTGTTATCGGGAAGTCTAGAAGATATTGTTCTCGATCCAATGACAGTGGCACAAGCTACTGCACCACCGTCCTTGGATCCATCTGTAAATAAGGGTTTGTAATTGCTATATTTATGTTTTAATTGAGTATATTCTTGTTGATATTGTAATTCATTAGTTTCTGATTTTCTAAATGAAGTTAATGTTAGGTCAATTCCGGCCGAAGAAAGAAAGGGTTTAATTCTGTGTCCTAGAGGTGGAACAAGAGAAGACCTCTTGTCATACAAATTTTCATAAAGCGGATTGAACACACAGTCATAGGCTGGGTTAGATTTATTAGAATATAGTTTAGTAATGTATTGTAAAGACATTAAAGTTTTATACGGCGTTGTGAAAGAGATGATTCATTAGCCTCAACATAGAGACTGGCAACAGGTGAGGTTCTAAAAGATCCAAGACAAAGTCTCAGACCTTGGTGATGGACAGAATCTAATAGTTTGAGGTTGCTTTTACAGGCTCCACCATACACAATGGAGCCATAATCAAGTTTAGATCGTACCAATGATAAGTCACTTAGGATGCATTTACGACTGAGGAAGTACACAAGGTACGACATATTATCCGAAGAATGCACTTAGCAGATATGTAACTCTTCCGTTTCGTTTTTATGTTGGATGTTGAATTTCATATAACCAAGGGAAATCAGTCTATGTTGGTTAGCACTCGAACTTGACTCGAAGAAATGACCAAAATACCTGTTGTGGTTTGCCTGTGGTCCAGGAAGAGGACGTAAAATGGTGTTAGAATCCACCTCTGACATGGGTAGCCGCTGTCGCCGAGCAGATGACATCTTCCGGGAACATGGTTCCCCTCAAACAGCCGACATAACCCGCTTGCTGTCAATATGCGGGAGTCATGTGTTGAGCCAGGCCAACGTGCTACGATGTCGATCATCCGGTCGTCGCTGTCAGTCACTACCTGTGTATTAATACTGTGATAGTGGTGCCTGTTAATGAATTCATTCTCATTAACTGATGGGGCCTGAATTTGAACGTGCGTGCCATCAACGACACCAACTACACCGGGGAAGTTTGCGGTCTGATAGAATCGACGCTGGTGTCGTCTTATTTCTTGGGCATGCGTGGGAAAGGTGACAAATCTTCTGACCATATGCTGGCTTGTGAGTGAATTAAGCGTTTGTTCGACGACTCTTGCAATGGTGGGTTGGCTGAGTCCATGGTCATCGCCATTGCACATTTGAAATTTGCCAGTGGCAAAATAAAGTAACGAGAATGGTAAAGTAACGGGAACTTTTGTAATGCAGGACACTGCACAACTCCGATGCGTTACGGGACATAATCCGTGTAGTAGATCACAGATGTAAACAATACTGTTTCTGTCAAATCTGTACCTTTGGAGCAGCTCAGTATCATCTAATGTATGCAGAACGTCTGTTCCTTCATTACATGCTCTTGGATTACGCGTGGCAACCATTTTTCTTGTACATGACTTAAGTCAAAACATGTTGATTTAAGCCTAGCAAGGGGAGTGTTAAATAGTTAAGTAAAAAATGACAAATCTTAAGTCTAAATCTGTTGATAAATATGACTTAAGTTTTTACACAAAACTGAAGTCGAAAAACCGAGAAAACTAAGTTATTGAACATGCTTAAGTTTTTTTAATGAGTTGTTTGATAAATACGGCCCCTTATCAACACGGAGTCGGACACCAGACCTGCAGGGGAGGGGAGACTGGAGAAGCTCTGGGGCACAAACAGTACTGTCCCCCTCCTACAGGGTGGCTGTGGCCATTACTGGGAGGTGGAGAACAGGAGCAATCTGGACAAAGTACTCTCAGAGAACTGTCTCATCCTGGAGGTTTGAGTGTATAGGGAGGAGGAAAGGGACGTGCATCATTATATAGATGGACGTCCTTACTCCTAATGTATGAACGTCTCCCACTGTAATGTACACGACGGGATATGCAGGTGGATATGGAAGTAGGGGGAGTGTGTACTGCATCTACCTGACACGCTCCCCAACACAGCCGGGGCATCACACACACTACATTACGGTGTTGTCTATGATGACAGCAGGAAGAAGATTGCCTTCATTGATGTGAAGGAGGAGAAAGTCATGTCGATAGTAGACAATGTAGACTCTACTGAAGCACTATGGCCGATGTTCGGGGTGTATAACGCATATCTCCTCACTGTCAGCATGAGACTTGTAGCTGGCAGCGACATCAACATGACAGAGGAGAAGAAAGCAATGATTGTCACGGCACTGGAATTGGAATAACGGCACCACGAGTGATCCTCATTTGTCTATGCATTAAATTATTGATGGGTAGTAGTAGTAGTAGTAGTAGTAGTAGTAGTAGTAGTAGTAGTAGTAGTAGTAGTAGTAGTAGTAGTGTTGTGAACAGCGTGGAGTTCTGCCGGGTACAGCAAGTCGACTTCGAGTATGCAGGTGATGTTCGAATCTGGCGCAATGCTCATTATATCGATCTCATCGTCAAACAAATTCACAACTTCCTGTAGCTACCCACCCATAGCCCATCCATAGACATTCTTGGCATCGGGATAGAGGATGTGGTGGGAGGGTTGGTTCGGATTATAGTCCGCCTCTCGTCTTCAAAGTCAAGCAATCTCTCCTTGACGCAAGGTCTGCTGATCTCGTCTTCCGCTTGTTCGAGTGTTCTTTCATCGAAAGCAATGTGCTCATCGATATTCTTGAGTTAACTCACGTTGTTCACGGTTTTCAATGCTTCGTCTTGGCCATAAATGTCCCTGTTGGGAAACTGGAAACCGGGTAAGGGTCCGTTTCAGTACATGCCCAATATTTTTTTCAATGCCGTCCGACGTTTCTTGGCACATTGAGGCACGTCTTCCAGATAATCTCTGATGGTAACGTTGCCCAGTTCGGTCCTTGGACGACCTTGGATAGAAGTTGTTTGGGTCTAGAGGCGCCGTAATCCTGCAGGTTTAGTTCGTCACGAACAAAGTTGACACCAGGTTATCTAATCACAGTCGAGAGAGCGAGCGGTTTTCTCGAGCGGGTGTTCATGAGATACATCTTCATATTCTCTTTCAAATGACCGAGTGCCCTTGCTGTTGATTAAGAACTTGGAATAGTCTCGATACGGACTCTCGACGTGCTTTTTATCTCCCTTTAAAACAGCGTAATAATTCATCATCAGCTTCAAGAGTTCGTGGCTCAACGTGTCGCTCATGCACAAGGTCTCACAATCATGAGGCAAGAGAGTTTTATCACCACCCAAATCGTCCATTGGAATATCGTCACTACGGTTACAGTGGACCTATCTAAACTGGCACTCATTGGGACTGAATAAGTAATCCGCTTTAAGCAATGTGCCGGATTGTAGAGCTGATGAGAAACGTACAAGCCACGAACGGGAGTGAGATTTTACGCCAATGTTGACAACTTGCTGGATTAGACAGACGACTGTTTTCACAGTTTTCACTGTATTTCGCTTTACAACTGAGACATACATTACGTCAAATAGATCAGTGTAGTTACGCATAATACAGTACATTGATCACATCTGCCTTTTTCCATGTAAGCAGTCTGGAGCTATCACCACCTCAAGGTTGCAACACAGATAAGCTTTCAAGAACGGGTGATATTTTTGTTGTAACTGATACTCGGGAGGACTTAATTCCTTTAAGTCCTTTGGTATGTCGTACATGGACTAAAGGTGCCTCAGTCCATAAAAGTATTCCTGATTACCTTCCATAAGAAACGACATGTAATTATTGTAATTATTATTCCGTCAAGTAATTATTCTCCTGCCTGCACCGTATATATTTTACATAATGTTTCAGATGTTGATTTGCAAACTGGCTTGAAATACTTT
The DNA here is from genome assembly GCF_037392515.1 of Haliotis asinina. Lineage (NCBI taxonomy): Eukaryota > Metazoa > Mollusca > Gastropoda > Lepetellida > Haliotidae > Haliotis > Haliotis asinina. The sequence goes on along the minus strand of NW_027133889.1, from coordinate 917,093 downwards.
TACACATTTGCAATGTTACATGTATTTCCTCATACCCGGCGCTTATTAAAGACCCGGCGTTTACTAAAATACCGCTAACCTACACCGTGAAATGTGGATGACAGGAAGTCCTCATTTAAGGGACCTTTCTTTAATATATGTATTTTTAGACCAAGGAAGAATACATTTGCAAAAAGATGCTTAGGTCTATACTCGGCGCTTATTTCTTAAATCACTACGATATATGTTGTCTTCTGTGTAACAGGTCTCACACTCTAATGATAACATACCTGACCACGTGTAAAGCACTGTACATGTAATTGACCTTTTAATATGTTTACTAGGGTAGCCTCCCGCGTACACACTTAAGGTCGAAGACCTGGTTTCAATTCCACACAAGAATACAATGTATTAGGTCTGCAAGTTCTGGTGTCACCCGCTTTGTTATTCCTGGAATATTGCTAAAGGATTTGTAAAACTGAAACTCGCTCAGTTTAATAGAAAGAGCGAGAATCTTCAATTATACCCCACCTTACAAATTCCCAATTTTCAAATGTGCGTCGTTTTAGTCAGTATGTTGTGTCTGACTAGCTCATATGCTGCATGAAGCATGGTATCACAAAGTGTTGGCGCAGTCTGAGTCCGCTCAAATACAAGCACCATGTAATACTCAAACTCTTCGATAAATCTCATCCACCTGCTTTGTTTCTAGGATCCAGTTTACATATCTCACAACTAAGTGAAATATCTTTCACATATCGTTGGACCTACACGTATATACAGTGGAAGTTGTCAAAACCGGCACTCATTGGGGCTGGAGAAATAATCTGGTTTAGACAATGTGCAGGATTGTAGAGCTGATGATAAATGTACAAGCCGTGGATGGGACTGAGATTTTGTGTCGGTTTCGACAACTTGCCGGATTGGACAGATGGCAGTTTTCACAGCTTCCACTGTATCAGTATCTCCCGTATATCACCCTCTCTTAGTTGGCCCCCTAAGATCCGAAGATTGGTCTTCAGTAACCTTTGCTTGTGGTAAAAAGCGACTAACGGGATCAGGTGGCCTGGATGCCTGACTTGCTTGACACATGTCATCGTATCCCAGATGCGTAGATCTATGCTCATGAGGCTGACTACTGGCCTGTCTGGTCCAGACCCGATTATTTACAGACCGATAACTTATACCCGAGTGTGGCATTAGACAATAACCAACGAAACAACCCTTGTTCCTGTGATGCAGTATTTCCTGTTACACCACTGGTAGTTTCACGTACGCTGAATAGTGTCACTGGTACTTAAACCTAAGGACCTAGATGCACTGACCAAAATGTATGAGTTGAAAGGACAAATGGTCGTACGGATTCGGTGCACTTGGTCGAGGGGGCCTGTGCATGTTTAACGACAACATGGTATTTGGCCCCACCAGTCTAAATAAGTCCCTAGTGTGGTGATCTACCTTCATGTGCTGGCACTCTATAGCCCATTTTTATATGGTATTGTCCTTTATAGTTAAAGTGTTTTAGAACTAATTACTAGTTTTACATTCTTCTCTGTGACATTCTAGTTCGTTTTACTGTCCTTCATTGACAGGTTTTTACAGTGTGACATTAATTAATATGTATTTTTGTAATTAATATGTAATTTTGTAAAAAGTTGGTAATAAATCGTATTCGTCACGATATGGCTGAAATATTGCCAATGTGACGATAAATTTTAACTCACTCACTCACTCAGTCTGAGTAAACTTAGCCCCAGTGACTTAGCTCCTCCACAAGGCCTAACAAAACCTAGTAGGAGGTCGCGTCAGGTAACCTTTGAGCGACCTATGACCGTCCAGTCAAATGCGTGACGGCTAAACGGATTTGACCAATCAGACAACGGTTACTATTTAAGGTTTGATGGGACAAAATACACCGGTCACTGACAATGATCTCTCAACAAACGAAAATCCTGATATTTGACCTGCAGTATATATGCTCTTTGGTTTCGGTTGACATGGTTACCATTACCTAACATTTCCGCAAGCTGACATCCTTAAATATTGCCAAAAACGCTATTTTCAGCGACAGTTTATTCACTGTTGTGGCGACCCAATCACTAGCAGCCGCAGACTACAGATTGAGTCTGAATTATTTTGCCTCCAAGAAAACCAAAATAAGCATGTCTATGAAACTCACTTCCAAACAAGAAAACGTCTATCACGTAATTGACTATGCTGTTTCCCACTATCACTGAAGTAATCCTTGGTTGACACATTACGTATTGTTGTTGAATTTGCATCAGTTTCCTTTGTTAGACTTGACGAATATTTGCATGTATTTGTAGCTTGGTTGCACAATTATATATACACTCATGGAAACAATTAAGGGAACACATGAAAGTACAAGTCTTCCTGTATTAATTTCCAGGTTCCTTCACATCATATGTATTGCACTGTGAGTGAAATTCTGGAAATAAATAAAGGAACACTTGTACTATCATGCGTTCCCTTATTTGTTTTCATGGGTATATTATGAAGTAAAATTAGTTGAAAATGCTTTGCTATTCTGTAGGCAGTTTGCAGTGTTTAAGTGCTTGATGCTCACAGAAGATAAACACAGGATATTTAGTTATCTCAATCTCGCTTGTAATGCTAGTGTTATCTTTAATGTGATTAAAACATTTCACACAGAATACACATCTTGTTGTTGGTAGAAATATATGTGAATCGTTCAATTTTTAGTTCAGAATCTTACTGTATTGTCCATATAACGATATCAGTTTTACCTTTCCACACTAGTTTTAATGCTAATTGTGATATCCTAGTTGTTTCACTGTCCTTCGTTGACAGGTTTTATAATGGACACAATAGTCGTTTTTATTGCTGAATGTTCTCGTCACGATATGGCTGAAATAGTGCCGATGTGACGTTAAATCGTAACTCACTCACTCACTCACTCACTAGTTCAGAATCTTGACCTTCGGTAAAGGCGGGGTAACCGTGTGTTTACAGTGTTCGGTCAGCAAACCGAAGTCCCGGGTTTGCTTCTTTACATGGGTACTAATGAATCACACTTCTGGTGTTCCAAGCCATGATATTGCTAGAATAAAAGTGGTAAAAGACATTCTCGGTCACTCGGTTGTGCTTGAGTGTCATCCAAGTCATAAACGTCTAAGATATGCATTACTTCATACGTCCAGCATCAAGATGACAATTTGTGATATATCACTGATATACTAGTGTGATATTTAGAAAGTTAACACACTTATATGTCATGACTTGACAGCATCCCATGTAGCATGCCATCATCGGGCCGACGTCGGCTGATGGTCGACACCGTCGGCTAAAATCGCTGAGCCGACAGGGGGCCACCGCTGTTCAACGATACTGATATAAATTTAGGAACAAATTCCCAGTAGTGACGATCTGAAAATTTTAGTGTTCACTTGAAATCCAGATTGTGTAAGTCATAGGTAACGGACAGTTACTTGACGCTAAAAATAAAAAAAGACATTTAAATTGACGCTAAACTAAAACCTTCTCTTTGAGCACGTGACAGTCACGTGACATATTCTGTCGTCTGCTTGTTTACACTGACAATTTCCGGTAGCATGGGGAAGAATAGTGAATTGTCAAAGTTCGTCAAAGATTTAATCGTAGCGACGTCCCAACAGCACAAAAATACAGTGAAATATCTAGTGATCCTTGTCTACCCAGGAATACGATTTCGAGAACGTGGAAGCCTAGAAAATCGGCGTAGAAATGGACGTCGCCGATCGCTGACCGAAACACTCGCCGACTTTTAAAGTTAGTGAAAAGCAGTCGCATTTCTCCATTATCAGAAAATACCTTAGCATTTCACCAGAATAGGATAAGAACTGTCTCCAAGCGTACAATTCAAAGGAAATTATTCGAATATGATTATCACAGACGTGTCGTTCGAAAGAACATCAGGATTAGAGAAGTGAATGTGAAAAACCGTCTTGCTTGGGCCAGAGGAAAAGTTCGATGGCGAGTTAATGAAGAGTGGATACGTGTCACATTCAGTGATGAATGTAAAATAGTTATTGGAGAAAATAAGCGTGTGTATGTGTGGAGAAGACCAGGTTAAGGACACTGACAGTTGTGGAAGGTAACGTAAATACTCAGAAATACACTGATATTCTTGACTCACACTCACAGTTATGGCCCGTTATTGTCCGCCATCTCCCGAATGGAAATTACATATTTCAAGTTGACAATGCTTCTGTCGACAGAGCCCTATCGTGGCAGAATATAAACAAAGAAATGACAGCAATGGCATGTTGTGGCCAGCACAGTCTCCAAATGCCAATACCATAGAGAATTGTTGGATACTACTGAAAAATCGATTGGGACAACATGTTGTTTACGTCCCGTGAGACTTGGAGCAAAAAATCGACGTGTGGGAAAATATAACTGTGAACTATATCAGAAACCTACATCTGTCTTTTCCACGTCGTCTGAGGAAAATATTTGCTGAGAAGGGATACATCACTAAATATTGAGGTAAGTACTAAAGTAATTTACTTTTTATGCGAGTTTGAATTTGACGCTACTGTGCATTTCGACAGTGACGTCAGCCATGTTTGTTCCTAAATATATGGTACACCGCTGTATGAGGGGTTCATACTTTGGTGTGCATTACAACAATGTGTATATTTCTAATGCTGACATCTGATGTAATGAAGCTTTTGAATGGTAGTCTAAAAGATAAGTATTTAGTCACCGGTTCGATTCCGGTCAAAGGCAAAAACATCAGGATTCCTTACTGCATGGATGTTTATTTAGTGAGTTCATATTCTTATTATATACATTACATAAATGTTGTGTATTCTCTAACAATACAATATTAGTAATAAGTGTATTATCATGAAATGCTGTGTCAGTATGCAGAGAATTAGGAAGGTCAGTGATCTGAACGCGTGATGGTAGAAATAAGTAATTCATTTTCACAATTGTTGTAAATGACCCTAAATGTTTTAGTAGTATAGGGAATGGGGGTTCTGGACCAGTGTTACCTCCTACCAACACACTGTAGTAGGGGTAATAGTAGCAAGAGCTAAGGGCCCAACCAAAGCCTTAGTTAGTAAATAAGGCGTTGTAGAGACTTTTTTTGAAAGTGGTCCAGAACCCCCATTCCCTATACTACTGTTTTGTGTATTTTTATAAAAAAAAGTGTTCATAAGATTACTAAAATTTCACGCAGTTGAAAATGATGAAGCTAGGAAAATGTAAGAAAAGAGCGAAAATGAGTATTGAGCATTCACTGCAAGCATCAAAGAATATTTTTTTCTTGAAATAGATGCTGAATAACACCTAATTCCCAGATGTTAGTGTTAATTGAATGTTACAATAATAGTGATAATGAATAACTGTGTGTTTATTTCACGGACGCTTTGCAATATAAATCACCTCTTCACCTACCACAACTGTCTCCATAAACTGTGAAGAAAAGGGATGGTGGGATAGCCTTGTGGTTCATGTGTTTGCTCCTTAGGCTGAAGACATTGGTTCGATTGCCTTCATGGTTACAGTGTGTGAAGCTCACTTATGGTGTGCCGTAATATTGCCGGTGTATCACTAAAGGTGTCGATCTAAAGAACATCATGTTCCTATTTTGTAAAGTAAAATTTTGAAACCTGAATTTGATATGTTGGTTTTTCACTTTTGCAATGCTGAAGGAAGACATGTTATGATCAAGCAAAATTGCTTGACAGTTGATACAAATTACCTACATTACATCTGCCATATTTAGTTGTTTTATATGGAAAACATCTATCTTTTCGATAGATAGATAAAATTATATTCTAAAATGCTGCTGATGTCACTATAAATCGTAATTTACTCCCAGTCATTCCATTCAAGGTAACGGAGGATAACAGTTTGTGGTTTAATAAAGGCATGTGGAAATGTGCCTTAAATTTGAATGATGTCTCCTTTGGGATTATCTGGAAGCAATGGGTTTCTTTTTCCCATCCCATTAACCTTTCTGAACTGTTTGTCTCTAACTTTCATGACTATTAACATCTCTGTCTTTGTTTCTGAACATGTTGCTAGTTTCACGTTATATTAATGAAGTAGTGTGGTTCTCTGCAGCTTAATTCGGATGCATTTTTCACATCTTTGACAGGGGTTAAGCTTCAGCAAACGTACTTTCTTTCATGTTGATACAAATCATCCATACAGTCAAGAATTATTATCCAGTATATGCTAGCTTGGGAATTACAGTGGAAGTTGTAAAAACCGGCATCTGCCCAATCCGACAAGTTGTCAACACAGACACAAAAGCTTAGCCCATCCATGGCTTGTACATTTGTCATCAGCTCCACAATCCGGCACATTGTCTACACCAGATTATTTCTTCAGTCCCAGTGAGTGTCGGTTTTGACAGTTTCCACTGTATGCCTAACTAAGCTTGTGTATTTGTGTCATGCCGTTCCTAAACAAAATGATAAAAAGTTACACAAGTCAACAAAGGAACCGAGCCATTGATCAGCCAAATTATAAAAGCAGAAATATTTTGAAGTTACCTCCCTTGGAATACTGAACACTTCTCAATGCACAAGATAATAGACTATCTTAATAACAGACGTTTTTCTCCGTATCAGTCACTGAGAAATTTCGGAACATTGAATGATCCCAGTAAATGTTGTTTTTCATTACTTGGTGTTGACGACAGGTTTATAAATCTTTTTGATTAGTTCAGTCAGTACCGCTGCGATCTGGCAAATACATTGTGTTGTGTGTAAATGATCATGTGTGTGACATGAAACAATAAGTAAAAATTTAATCATTTTTATTTATTCAGTACGCTGTGCATAACAAGAGTGAGTGAGTGAGTTAATATTTAACGTCACATCGGCAATATTGCAGCCATATCATGACGAGAACATTCTTGGAAAAAGACATTTATGCATATGGTAAAAACCTGTCAACGAAGGACAGTAAAACAACCGAGTATCACAATAAGAATTAAAGCTAGCGTGCAAAGTTAAAACCAATATCACTATTCAGACAATACAAGATAAAAACGGGCTATGGATCACCAACAAGTGAAGGTTGATCACCATGCTAGAGGCCATGGGGACTTACAGTACTTCTGATACCTGCATGGTCCCTAGCTGGATTTACACCATCCCTTCAGATGCTAGCGATTGTATGCAAGATTAGCCACAAATTAAAATGACAGAAATACTACGGCTAAAATAATGGAAGACTAAATTTGATTTCGAATGTTTTGGGACTTATGTACCCTCTCAGGAGGACAATAATTCTACGGTACTTCAACCCCCTTCGAGGATACAGCCACTAACAATCTCAGTTACTAATTCATCTTCCAATCATAAAATACTTATTTACTTACATGTCAGTCAATAAATTCAATTCTTTTAAAAATGCAATAATTAAATGAGAACTTACGTTACTAAAAAGGTCTTTCATAGTTCTTGATTTAAAATAATTGTCCCTTGTGATGGAATATTCAACACAGTCAAGCAAGACATGCTTAACCGTGATTATTTCATCACAAGGGATGCAGAACGGAGGATCCTCATCTTTCAAAAGATATTCATGCGTATACCTGGTGTGGCCCATACGACATCGTCGTATAATGACCTCTTCAAATCTGGATCGACAACACAAGTAGGTGTAACCAACATATGGTTTTATTGCATGTAATGTATTGATACCTACTTGGGTGTCCCACTTCATCTGCATCAGATCACGGATGTAAGATCTAATGGTAGCTCCATAATCAGTATAGGGAACAAGAAGTGGTGTTACAGATTTGTTGACCGCTGCCTTAGCAGCAAGATCAGCCAAAGTGTTGCCAGAGATTCCTACATGGCTGGGGAACCAACAGAAGACGATGTCGTATTGGCCAGTCGCAAGATAATTATAAAGTTCAATAATTTCTACTAAAAGTGGATGCTTACATGACAGGTTTTTAATAGACTGAAGGTGAAAAAGAGAGTCAGAAAAGATTATGTATTGTTTATGTTTAGGGTGAACATATTTAAGAGCTGTTAATATGACGTTAGCTTCTGCTGTAAAAATAGAACTATTGTCTGGTAAGCTGGTAGACATTGTTCTGGATCCAATGACAGTGGCACAAGCTACTGCGCCACCGTCCTTGGACCCATCTGTAAATAAGGATTTATAATTGCTATATTTATGTTTCAATTGATAACATTCTTGTTTATGCTGTAATTCATTCGTTTCTGTTTTTTTTAAATGTAGGTAATGTTAGGTCGACTTGTGGCCTGGCCAACTGCCAAGGAGGAGAAGAAAGAAAACGGGAATAAGCTTTTTTTCCAGCGCAATGCCGGCCGAAGAAAGAAAGGGTTTAATTCTGTGCCCGTAAGGTGGAACAAGAGAAGACTTTTTGTTGTACAAGTCCTCGTAGAGAGGATTGAAAACACAGCTACATGCAGGGTTAGATTCGTTAGAGTATAGCTTTGTTATATATTGTAAAGACAATTTTATACGGCGTTGTATAAGAGATGGTTCAGCGACTTCAACATATATACTGTCAACAGGAGAGGTTCTAAAGGACCCAAGACAAAGTCTTAGACCTTGATGATGAACAGAATCTAATAATTTTAAGTTGCTGTTGCAGGCTCCACCATACACGATGGAGCCATAATCAAATTTAGAACGGACAAGTGATCGATATAGATGGAGGAGGGTAGCTTGATCACCTCCCCATTTAGAATTGGACACCACTTTCAACAAATCAAGTGCTTTCAGGCATTTAGTTTTAAGTGATTTAATATGCGTTAAAAACGTTAATCCCAAGAACTTGGCCTCCTTGACAACTTTAACGGGAGTGCCATCTCGAGATAGTTCAGGGTCTTTATGTGGTTTATATTTACGACAAAAATGTATGCAATTAGTTTTCGATTTAGAAAATTAAAGCCGTTTTCAAGACACCATTTATTTTTTGTTTAAACACAACAGCAACTGCCGCTCTATGGTATTCATATTTTTACCACGACAAGAAATATTAAAATCATCCACAAATAACGAACCATCAATTGAATCATTTAAAACTTTCGATAAACTATTTATCTTTATACTGTGACAGACAAAATACTGCCTTATGGGACACCCCGATCCTGCTTGTAGTGATCAGACAGGGTAGAGCCCACGCGCACGTGAAATTGTCTATCATTTGAAAAGTTGGCGATGAATTGCGGCGAACAACCTCGCAAGCCGAAGTCATGTAAATCTCTTAAAATACCATATTTCCAGGTTGTGTCACATGCTTTTTCTAGATGAAACAAGATAGACACAGCGTGCTGTTTATTAATTAGTACATTTTTAACTAATGATTCCAAATGCACTAGGTGATCGACGGTATTTCTATTTTTACGGAAACCACATTGTATATCAGTGATAAGGTTATTTGTTTCCAGACCCGTGAAGGTCCCGGGGTAGAATAGGCCTTCAGCAACCCATGCTTGCCATAAAAGGCGACTCAGCTTGTCGTAAGAGGCGACTAACGGGATCGGGTGGTCAGACTAGCTGACTTGGTTGACACATGTCATCGGTTCCCCATTGCGCAGATCGATGCTCATGTTGTTGATCACTGGATTGTCTGGTCCAGACTCGATTATTTACAGACTAACTTTGTTTGATAGTTTCGTTGTTTTTCCGAGTTGAAAAGCGCTTGACATAAAGCACACATTGATCCTTCATTTCTGATACTATATCAAGGTCCGACATAACACCAAACAATCGATCACGATCTCTAACGACACCTTTACTTGTGAGACCGTGACCGGAATGCCCACGAAAGATTTCATGGTCATCAGGTTGGTTGATTGTTGCTTTTTCCGGCATTCAACTAGAAGCGCCCCCGAACGTAAACGTCTAATGTTTTTCACATCCCCAGCAATACCATGAATACCCTTGGATACAGCAAAAGGGGTTCAGCTTTAACGTTGTCTTGTCAGGAGTCTCAATCACAAGGAAACGCGGTCAATACTCAATCAATGCACACCGTCTGTGGTCAGTATCAGCAGGGTCAATTTCAAGTGGACGTTTTGGTTTTTTTGGTTGGAATTTTATAAGCCATGGTTAGTGGAATATGGTTCATCATCCGAGCGCCCCACCCACCACGGAGTATCACAAGGGCAATGCTAAAGCAAGCGGGCCTCCAGCTTGCAGCACCAAGGATGCCCGGATGATATTGTCCAGCAGAAGAGTTGTAAATAATTAATCCACCAGATTGGCCCATGAGCCACCGCCTTCTGGGCATAACACTCCAGGCTTTTCAAAATTAGAAAAGCTCGATGAACAAATAGGCCAAGACCAAAATTAAAAGCCCAAGTAAAATTTGTGCAATGACATATATATATATAATTATATATTCCGTGCACAGGGCATGGCATGACCAGCGGATTGGTTGAACCGGGCCCATTCAACCACCCGTCTAGACGAATTCAGGACCAAAGTGGTGTGTTGAGCAACAGGAACACGGTGACAGGTTCCTATTGCCCTCAACCACCAGGATCCCTTTCTCCGCCCACACAGGGCCGCAACCCACGGCAGACGGGCTGGTGGACCAAATATCCCCCGGGTCCACAACGGGGATGAACGGCTCTCAGCGTTACCCAGCACCCACCACGAGGAGGTGTCCGTTCACGGGTGCCCACTTACATGTGCAAGTTTCAGCCCAAGGCCAGTGAAACATATGCTTTAACGACAACATAATGAAGTGATTATCTTCACATGTGATCATAATGTGATCATGTGTTGGTGCTGCCAAAACAAGAATCATAATCAAAGACTATGATTGAGTGAGTGCGTTAATATTTAACGTCACATCGGCAATATTTCAGCCATATCATGACGATCAACGATTAGGTAGTCCTGGAATTCACGAGTGAGTGAATATAATTTACGTCGCTTTTAGCAACATCACAGCGGGGAACACCAGAAATGAGTTTCACACATTGTACCCAAGTGGGGAATCGAACCAGCACATTCGGCGTGGCGAGCGAAACTTTAACCACTAGGCTATCCCGATGCGCCAAGGACGCATGAGAGACGTCAGTTGCGTGTAGGGAATTGTGTAGCTTTACATGACTGGAGCCATGGGAGGCTAGACAGAGATATATCGAGTGTCTTGTTTGCTGAACAGTGGTTGAAAGGCAGTAGCAATCAGCGGCAAAGGGTACTCCGTGTGCAGATATTAAACTTGGGGAAAAAAAGCTTGGGGGTCACCGCAGTGACCCGGATATGGATTTAGAACAACAGAATTGTATATGATTTTCCTTCTTGCGGTTCAGTGCGTCTTGTGAATATACGCTGTAAACCAAGGCAAGGAAAATCCAATCCTGGGTGTTTTACATCGCATCGGTAATATTTCAGCCATAAAGAGATGAGCACAAGCTGACTACATTTAGAACAGTGTGTCTTGCTGATAGTACAAGGCCTTTTAGAGTTTATAAATACATTCGTCCTCCTTGTATGTCAGCGCGTCCTGTCTGATTTTGTTCATGTTATATCGCATCGTGAAACCTAAGAAATATTTTCGTTCTGCACTGTGCTTCTCAATAGTTAAGTAATCCAGTGAATTACGCATTAGGGTCACGTGATGCTATTCAGCATGTGACGTGCAGTCTACGTTTATTGTTATACAGCGTGTTCATTTTGAAGGTGAACATATCGGATATCGCAAAGATAGGGTCGGGTTGGGTGAGCTTCATACCAACAAGGGAGGATAAATTTACTATGGCAATGCCAAGCCTTATGCCATACGTGCAGGGCAAAGTCGACTGAATATTAACAGGACAACATCTGTAGATCTGTCTTCATAAAGGTGAAGAAAAGGGTAAGTTTGTAGAAAAACGTATGATTGTCCCTCAATGCGTCACACACACGGTGAGGAAGGCATCATTATGTGGAGGGAGGGTAATGTAATGTCTGCCAAAGACCCTGCCCTACACGGTTGGAGCAGAGAGAGTACAACTGTGTCTTTCTATAATAAGTTGTTGTTGTTGTTGATAATATTTGTTGTTAAGAATTGATATTTCATCCACATTTGCGGATGAAATTCACGTACATTTAGGCGGTCCAGGCAAGGCCTCTCCCCATATCGTTGTGCAGAACTATGGTATGCCCCAACCGCTTTCCGCAGACACATTATTGAAGGCACATAGTTTATATGTACTACTCGAAAGAAGTTCGTAGAAGGATCGTAGGAAAAATTCATTAACACCTTTAATGTCTAATATTCCTTTGATATCATCATTATGAACACTTTAGAACAATGCAAAATGGAAATATTCCGATTCTATGTGGTATTAAAAGTTTTAATGTACACATTCCATTTGATTCGTGACATTTTTTAGCAATATATTTAAAGCGAAAACAGAATCTGCAGACTATTTTTGAGTGTAAAGTCGTTCGGACATGAGATAGTGGTAAACAAGAGAATTGGTGAAGGCTCCACGAGCGGTCTCATCCTTTCTATTCCTTGTGACTATTGCCTTGGCGTGTCTGCAAAAAGTATTTAGTGTCAACCAAATTGTCAATGTATGTCAATTCTAGAAATAAGAAGTCCATACAGGCTAGCTAGCCCTGGTCGTCGTTATGCTCGCAAAGGAAGATTTGATATATGAAGAAGAATACCTTGTGAAATATTTTTCTCTTATGGCTCAGTAAAAATTGCACTGAAATTAATTAATGCATTTTATTCTCAATATGGACTAAACCCTTTCATTTAAATTACATTCACCGCCTTTGAATGTATTTCATGTTAACATAACGACCAGTTTCAACAGCAATTTTAGCATTACAACATTCAGACTGTGAAAAAGCAGTTTGCAAGGAATATATACCCTTCAACGTCTAGAAGTGATCTAAAATGTTTTAAAGATATTTACAGACGAGTGTCGACACTGAAGCAGACAACCACTGCTTAAACAGAATAATAAACATATTCGGATTGCCATCTTGATGAACTAACAGCAACCCCAAACCATGAAAAATGCACAATATTAACTATCGGTGTCCTCCATGTTGTGCACCCACTGGTGCATAAACCTTTGACCAGGATGTAATTCTGCAATCTTTCATGTGAAATAAATCTACACAAACAATTGACACAACATGTCATGAAGATGAGCAGAAACGAGAATCTATCACATTTGTCCAAAGTCATAACATGGAAAACGATTTTTAATTATTAATATAAATTATTTTCCTTACAAAATTCAAATTCAACTCATTCAGATAAAGAAGCAACCAGTAACTCTGTGAGCAATGCTACAAAGTAGGTGACACTGTTGTAACTGCATCTAATAATTTGAAAAGTTCACGGCAAGATACTCCTCCAAATCTTCTTTGAAAAACATTGTATTCCCTTTTTGGCATGTACTGATACACACGTATGAGCTTCAGAAGAAATAAGGTTAGGTGGAAACATTAGAAAGAAATATCTTTTAAATTACAGTTTCACTTCGTTCCCCATTAAAATACTTCCTTCCTTTCAAAATATTTCAAAAGCAATAATCTATTTCTGTAACTGGTAGTAGTACATTTCAATAGTAAATTGAAATAAACGTACATACGACATGACATGCACGTCATGACCCTGTTTATGTATGTTTGTAGATATTTTTCCTAACTTTGGGGATATATTTCATACAAATCTATACCTTTGAAACAAATGCTCATCGTACATTTTCGTATGCGCAAGCACCACGTTCATGTCTGTACTGAACGGATTGTCAGGTATTTTCAAACATGAATTGCGAGCAGATACCCCCGTAAATAGATGATCATACAATATTTCCAAACGCGTTCCTTTGAATTTCAACGGGCGCTGAGATTTCCGATTTTGTTTACTCGAGTTGGATACATGTCAGTTAACTTAGGTGGAGAAACATGTGTCAGTTTTCATTTTTGCAAATGTTTACACCCTTTTGATATTTTTATGAATGGTTCATACATGTTCATGTTATCTGTGCTCAAGCAAGTTTCATAATTATGTTTCCATCATGTGAATTACTTGGTTAATGTAATTTCATTTTGACATAGTTTAGTACGCTTGAGATCAACATTCACGTGACCTCATTGTTCTTATCACCGAATGAGCCTACCAAAGAAAGCTTATTAAGCTGCACTAGCCCTTGCAACCAGTATCAATTACGCATTGTCTGTAGTGTTGGCAATTCTTGTGAGGTGCATGTTTCGAGGGAGAAAGGTTCAGTGGTGAACAAAAGGCGATTTGTCCTTGCAAGTGTCCCCAGCTTTTCAGTGTAAATGCGCTTTAAAATATGTCTCTTTTTAACAATGTGTTTGACTCCCTGCTCCGAGTTACACAGAAATTACACAGAAATGTAGGATAATACATTTTTTATCTTTGGGTATAAATGTTAGTGCGACAACCTCGGCGGTTTGAGAAATAGACACTGCTAAATGTTGTCCAACATTTTGTTATGCTTTAGAAATAGTAACTTACTCAGCTTTCTATCGGTCACCGATGAACAGCATTTTGCTACGAATTTATAAGGCTGGCATCTTTACAGAAAGTGTGAGCAAAGAAAATACAGCTTGATATCAGAACGACATGAATAAATGTATATGAAATAGGTTTATGTGTTTATGCTTAACGTTATACGCCCAACATTAGAAATGACTTGCGATAAATGTCAAAAATTTCTTCTATGACGTCAATCTTATGTACAGATAAGTATAGCAGAGTTATGCCCCTTATCACTAAGTCAATGAAACTTCGATCACTTGGTTAAAGTAGTTATGAATTCAAACTTGATCTTCACTATATGAGTGAAGTAATGCCGACGTAAAACGTAAAATGACGTAAAACCCAACTTAACTCAATTGGGAATAATTTTCTCGTGGATAGGGACTCTTTATTTTTACTTATGTTGTTTTTCACGGTGAACCAATCTATTTCAGAACAAAGTTCCCTAATGTGAGCAGATACGTTTTTTGTTTTTTGTTTGTAGTTTCACAAATCATCAAAAAGACGACAATGTACTACATGAGAAAGCACGTAATAGCGATTTGGATGGCCCTATCCAATATATATGTTAGTTCTTAAATTCCCATAATCGAATGTTTCTGTAGACGTAATTTGCCTAGGTTTGCATCATGATCAACTGAGTACTAGAAATACCTTCACATGTATGAGATTGTTGACAATAACACAACAGTGTAGTTGACGTCATTACTTGTTTTATGAAATACCTTCACATGTATGGGATTGTTTACGATAACACAACAGTGTAGTTGACGTCATTACTTGTTTTATGAAATACCTTCACATGCATGGGATTGTTGACGATAACCCAACAGTGTAATTGACGTCATTACTTGTTTTATGAAATACCTTCACATGCATGGGATTGTTGACGATAACACAACAGTGTAGTTGACGTCATTACTTGTTTTATGAAATACCTTCACATGCATGGGATTGTTGACAATAACACAACAGTGTAGTTGACGTCATTACTTGTTTTATGAAATACCTTCACATGCATGGGATTGTTGACAATAACACAACAGTGTAGTTGACGTCATTACTTGTTTTATGAAATACCTTCACATGCATGGGATTGTTGACAATAACACAACAGTGTAGTTGACGTCATTACTTGTTTTATGAAATACCTTCACATGCATGGGATTGTTGACAATAACACAACAGTGTAGTTGACGTCATTACTTGTTTTATGAAATACCTTCACAATTTATGGGATTGTTTACAATAACACAACAGTGTAGTTGACGTCATTACTTGTTTTATGCATTTTGCGACGTCAGAATAAGACGATGTTTGGATGCCGAGCATATATCTCACCTAATTTCCGTTAATTGTAGAAAAGGTTCTAACACTCAAAATTTAACATGAATGATTTTAACATTTAATAGTGCCCTGGACATATCAACAATTAGACGGTATGACTGCGTATCGTATTATGAACAACACCCGTACTTGTTTGGCATCAGTTTTACGTAAATGAAAAATAACATTTAACACTGCCGAATAGTATTTTTACTCTTAGGATAAGAATTTCCTTGTTTTTGGTTATGTATTTCTTTTCATGGGCATACAAGGAAAGATGCAAAAAATTTTGAACTATTAGAACATGGATGTAAGATTGACATGCCATTGTTTTTGTATTTTAAACCAGTTTTGTACACGTATTGTTAGCGTCTCATATCTAGTCATCTCAATATTTTGTAATCTAATATGAATTGATTATATAATCGAAAAAAAGATAGTGAATCATAAAACGTGTCTGACAAACGCGCATCTGGCCAATCAATATACATCACTGTTTGTCAATAAAACGACACAAACAAATTTAACAAACAAGACAATCCTTTAAATGTGTGTGTACATCTACCGGTATATACACTTGTAGTGTAGAGGTCATTTCCATTAATACTGTCAGTATTATTTATACGTTTGAATTAAATCGTTGTTCATTACCTGTTCATATGAAACTGCAATATTAGTCCCAATGTGCTGAATATTGTAGATCATAGGGACTATTATATATATAGTACATGTTGCAGTTATGGGTACGTTTGATCTTATAACACGTGTGAAAACTTTATAACATATAGTGTACTACAGTAACTGTATAAATATAAATGTTATTCAAACAATCAAAAGATTTCAAAGAATAAAACACATGCCCTATTTCCACGTATGACGGTATTGAACAAGGCTAAATATAGATACTGAAACTTGTTTCATGGGAAAATATTTGAACCATATGCAAAACATATATCATAAGAAAGCCGATTCGGATAGATAGGGCGGTTGTGTTTACCCTTGTTCAACCGACCTTTTCCTTGAAGGAATAGCCTGATATGTACAACAGTCACTACCGATGACCGAATTTCTCACGAAGTGGCGGCTTCGATGACAAGGTTACACATGATTTTGCGACGCAACATCTTCCCGTGATTCAGGGAGCGTATGTACATAAATGTGAGAGGAATCTGACTATCTGTGTATTATGATATCTTTTTGTCGTTTACTTTGTCAGTAAGAGGAGGAACCAGAAATACTGATTCTTCGTGATTGCTGTCATGGTGTACATGAACACATCATATTACTGTATAATATTCATTCTAATTTGCCATTCCGTGCTACGATGCTCTTCCCATGCATAATGTTAAAGTATAATTGAACCAATTCATGCTTGGGTGTCTGTAAAGTGAGTGAGTGAGTGAGTTTAGTTTTAGGCCGCACTCAGCAATATTCCAGCTATATGGCGGCGGTCTGTAAATAATCGAGTCTGGACCAGACAATCCAGTGATCAACAACATGAGCATCGATCTGCACAATTGGGAACCGATGACATGTGTCAACCAAGTCAGCGAGTCTGACCACCCGATCCCGTTAGTCGCCTCTCACGACAAGCATAGTCGCCTTTTATGGCAAGCATGGGTTGCTGAAGGCCTATTCTACTCCGGGACCTTCACGGGTCCTGTAAATTTAAGAAAATGTTAGATCTATACAGTGTAAATTCTGATTTTTTTTGTTTACATTTCAAGCAAGAATATTCTTAATGCTGCCTTTCGAGCACAGTGTTCGTTTTCACACCCAATACGTTTCATTTCAGTTCATCAAGTCACTCAGTATTGCTGGCAAAGACCAGTTTTGATTTGATTCTAAAACGTACGAGGTATTCAGTGATGCATTCGTCGCAACAGAATATCAAGTATTTACGATGTAATACTAATGTAGGGGTATCAATACCGACCTTAGCGAAACGTGAATTTGTATACACTCTCCAATGTGGCGCAAACCGCACTTCGGCGTTCATGTTAGGAAAACATCCAAAACGATTCTAGCTTCATCGGCAGCGTTTCAGAAATAGAATTAATTATTTCTGAATTCTTATATCAGTCATCATTAATGTGTAATTTTCGAAATTCAGTTTTCCAGGTAATTTTCGATTTTACATTTCAAAATAAAGATGTACACAAAAGCACATGTATGTCCCTCTGGCAGCTTGGTGACTTGGTGTGTAAGGCTAGCTTGATCTTGCTGCTGGACACTCATGTAGGACTTGGCTGCAAGTTCACCCTGCTGACGCACCTGACCCAAAGATTTCGGCTCTGTTGTAGACCCATTGACTGTCGGGAGGGATCAGTCTGTTCACAGCTATAGCAACTAAGATGTCCGTTGAATTTGACTTCCTAGAGGTGGCCTGTCCTACTCTAGTGATGTATTCAGACACTGACTCAACAGGTTACTTATATATGGCTAGTAGTGAGAGATCAAATTGTCCCGATAGTTGAAAATGTAGAAATGAAAACTTGTTCCAACCTCACTTGTTATCGCCACGTAAGGTAAAATGCCACTGTTTTGCTGGTCCTTAAGAGCAAGCTCAACAATATACAAGCCCTGTTTTCATCACTTCCTTCGAGTTTCACAAATGTTTCCAGATTCGACCACCAGTTTATTACATCCTGCTTACCTGATTATTTAGGCAGCTGAACATTTCGAATTTGTTGAGTGAGGGATTATTAAACACTTTAACTTGTTGTTGTTGATGATGTTCTTGTTGGCGCTGATGTCGGTGCTGACATTGACGTTCTTGCTGTTGTCGTTGACATAGATAATGCTGCTGCTGATGATGATGATGTTCCAGCTGTTGGCATCGATGGTGTTGTATTTGGCTCAAAGTATTTTTGAAATGTGATCAACATAATATTGGCCAAATTATGTAAAGCTCAAGAGTCATGTGAGAGTGTAGTTGTCCATTATGACACTCGTCGTCCGTTAATCTTGGATTTTATTGCAGGCGACGAAAATCAGTTTACATTTCTGTGATGTATGAGATTATAGCGAAAAGACTTCATGAAGGTAAAGTGGTCAGAACTGTTTTTGTGACATAAAGCAAAGACATCGATATCATTTCTAAACCTTGTGAATCACTTTTGAACTGGTTTGTAAATTATTAAGAAAACAGATCACAAAAATTCGTCAAAAACGGCTACTGTATTGCATACCTCTACTTGCGTCACACAAGATTCCATATTGGGACCATCACATTTTTTATTCTATTTTTATATAAGTGATTTAGTAGATAGCATAAAAAGGCACAAACGTATATTTGCTGACGACTGCTCACTTTCTCAAGCGGTGAATTCAAATCTCTGCTTTAAATTCTGTTTAATTCAGCCAATTCTGTTTAATCTAGACTGTCGACTTTATCTCCGGTGTAGTGCTTTGAATGCAAATAAAGCAAATAGACTCATTTCTAGTTGTGCTTGTATATACTACAGTGAAGACACAGTTCATTATCTTTATATATGTAAGTTAAATACTGTTGTTAGAAATAATACCTATTCCCATGTACACGGCCATAGATTCCAACCTTTGTTATACGGAATACCTCCAGCTAACAACGGTGTCAGTACCACCACAAGAGTCCCTGCATCTGGATATGCTTAGGTCAAAACGACTTGATAAATTATGCTAGACAAATATGTGTACAATGGACGCTGTCAATACCGGCACTTGCCCAAGCCGGCAAGATGTCAATACTGGCATAAAATCTCAGTCCCATTGTTTCTTGTACATTTCTCATCAACTCTAAAATCCATTGTCTAAACTGGATTGTTTTTTCAGTCCCAATGAGTGCCGGTTTAGACAGCTTCCACTGTAAACAGTTAATGAAGTGTACCTGTAAGCAAAGGTTTATAAGCACCTACAACACACATATATAAATTAAATTGTCGTTTCGTTTTGCGTATCCAATTCATTTGTACAACGTGGAGATGATATATGTACTGGTGAGGTATTGATATAGGCCAATTTCTCCTTCTTTACCAAACCAAAAATGTTACATGCAGAGCCTCTTTGCTGTCAAGTGTTACCTAGATATGAAGAAGTGTATTTTTAAAAGTGTGCTTTGGGCGGTGGGGTGTGTCAGGTGCAGCACCATGGCACACCAGCTGCAAAGGTACAGCCATGGCCTTACTCTCGAAAGGGCTTGCGAAAGAATCCACACTGACTGCTGTCTTTCCGTGGTAATGAATAGTGACCATCGACCAAGACCATGACAAAAACCAAACCAATAAGCTGCATTAAACGGCCTCCTGAAAGAGGTTGTTCATGATAATGGACCCCAATTTATATCGGAGGACGTGAGACAGTTCTCTACTGCAAAATGGTATTAACCTCCACCGTATCATCCTCCGTCTAACGATGCCTCAGTGTCTGGGACAGGTCAACAGGCCATTTAAACAGGTGCTTGCAAACTTCACTTCACGTACCAAGCAACGTGACAGGTGAATCGAACGCCCAACCTTTGTCACGAGGAAAACCGTGAATATGTTTTTTGCGTGTCAACGTGTTCCCAATTTATCCCCATAATAGTCCAGATTGACAAACTGCTAAATATCTTTAAAGATGGACTCACAAGACCTGAGCAATTTTGCAAAATAGGTTTAAAAACTGTTCAGTGCATGCACTGGCAAAGGGACATAAATGGTGTGCAATGTTACAGGTTGCTCTGTATAGACTACTGTTCTGTTAGTGGCGTGTTAAAGTGTCCTTGAGTATTACATTTGTGTTAACGGATGACAAACTCCCCTGCAATTATGTTGCAAAGCATGTCAGCAGACATATATGGTCTGGTAGACACAGGTGATGAACAAGCGATAGTGCTTGCAGTCACTCGAAAGTGTTGAAACTGGTTTGTGCTGTTGTCGCTTTGTTCAATCTGCATTTCACTGAGTAATATGAAACATGTTCTAGTGCACTAAACAGATATACAAACGGAATGGATTGTACGGCCAATGAAAACTTTCTCGTAAAAATTTGGTTTGGTTAGCTACCCGGTATGTGTGATATATTTAAATTCACATTGTCTCTTTATTACGATGCTCCTATCAATATCAGCTCACTACAAATAGTGTTTGCACAATCAACAAGCAATGACTGTGCACATATTCTATAATGGACACAAGAAAATTGATAGAAGTGTACATATTATTAACACGGGGAATATGCATATGAAAGCCACTGAAAGCTACTGTTTCTTAACAAAGTTAAGTGTTTCTGACATATCTAAATCTTAACGCGAAACAATGTCTCAAAGCTGAAGTCATGTTTGTAGCTTAAAACTAAATGACGAAATAGATCAGAGAATATCTCATGACACATGTAATATGTAATATCGGAAATACAGCGGACTCAAATCGCTCCTGTCCAAGCCAGCAAGTTCTCAACACTTGTATAAAATGTCAGTGCCATTGTGGCTTGTTCATTTATCATCAGCTCTAAAATCCGGCACATTGTCTAAACCGGACTGTTTTTGAGTCCCAATGAATGCCGGTTTAGACAGCATCCACTGTATATACGTAACTGTGTGAATTAACTTTTGATCAGAAACTTTAATTTGAGAGAGGTTGATGTATATCTGTCAGAAACTCAGCTTATTACGGTTAAACTCAAATCAGCCCAGCTAGGCATTCTCAATGATACCCGTGAAGGATCGGGGTAGAATAGGCCTTCAGCAACCCATACTTGCCATAAAAGGAGGCAATGCTTGTCGTAAGAGGCGACTAACGGGATCGGGTGATCAGGCTTGCTGACTTGGTTGACACGTCATCGGTTCCCAATTGTACAGATCGATGCTCATGCTGTTGATCACTGGATTGTTTACAGACCGCCGACATAAAGCTGGGATATTGTTGAGTGTGGCGTAAAATACTGACATCGCAACGACATTAAAAAACGTCCAAGCAGGAGAAATAGATAAAACCTATCTAAATGTAACAAAAATTATAAGCATTGATGGGGTTGCCTTAAGACACTTTGGCAATCATTGTAATTATGAAATTTATATTTCAGTCTTTGTAAATCGTCAATTGTGTTTTCTTTATCGGGCAATTACCACACTGTGTACATTAATAAAGCCACGAAAATATGTTTTCTTTTTTATTTAATTCAGACATTGCATGTTTTCAGGATTTAGGGTGACTGACCATTTCATGGCCAACTGGTGCATCTTGGATGACATCGCTATGTTTGTGATGTCATGTCATCCTGTCATCCCTCTGAAGTGATTAAGAAGTATACAGGTAATACTATTAGTTCCTACTGCAAATTTAGTATCATTTATGCAGTTTTTCAAACGCTTTCTTAGGCTAAAGATAACCTGTTCGTCCTTCCAGCTATAGCAAACAGAAATATGTTGGGGTGGAGCCTGTGCCACAGTATTATTATTTGATGCGTATTAACCAGTGGGTTAGTGAGCGTATGTCTTCAACAAAACATCAGTAGTCCAACTAAACTATGGATACACGTAAAAATCCAAACATTTACAATTACTAAGCGTAATGTTCAAACCCATTCATATACGACAATATACCATCAGGACATTGAGCAGTTCTGGCTCAGATTTCTCGAAGTAAACATATGTTTTTACTGACGATGTCACTTGTTTTCACTTTGCCATGGACTCTTCCAAATATGTTTGCTGTCCTTTATAAATTTTCCAGATGGGTGCCAAAAATGTGAGGCGGTTGGAAAATCATACACGTCTTCATACAGCAGTATTAACATAATTTCTATCCACACAACCCGGTCTATCATCTGTGCTGGAAGGAAATCAGGGCCAGAGTTCGAAAAGAAAAGGAAAACTCTTCACAGACTCGGGAAGATAGTCTCAGCTTGGAGGAACAGCGGAGGAGGCCAAGTTCTGATTCATGTCGAGGGTCAACTACTGGAGGACAGGTGTCTGGAACCGTTTGATGAGTTCATAACCAGGACTCTCTCTAATCTCCTTGATGACGAAGAGTTATACGTGGACACATACGTGCGACATTGGCTCTCTGAGATTCATAACTTTCAATGCCATGCGGACTTCATTCTTCTGAATGTGAAGGAAACGAAGAGAGTAGCCACTGTTGATTTTAACACGAAAGCAAGGAACGATATTGAAATCGTACCAGTAACTCCCGCCAGTTTGTCTAAATGCATGATTAGTAGACAGACTAACACGGATTCTCAAAAATTCAAACGAAAGGGTTTATGTGAAAATATTCAGTGTCTCCATGAAAGCAGAAATACGGAGATCAAATGTTTCCATGTTGACAAATTAAGAAATCAAACAGGAAAGCAAGTTTCTAAAAGTCCGTCAGATTTCGTGGATTATCTATGGTATGATCTCAAGCTGAAAGATAACCTGACATCTATGTCCAAGATTGAAGGAGGCGGATCGTACTATGTTGGAATAAGTGAGAATACTCTGGACATTGAAAAGTACAGGACCAAACTTCCTTACATTGATGGGTTTTACCTGGAATTTGAAGCATCAGATATTATTAGAGACATTAAAGCTAAACTTCAAAGTGATTCAATAGCTTTGCAAACGGGAACATTTTGTAGTGTCCCTGACGATTTGATTGAAGTGTGTTTGCATTCAATTTCTGGAACTAAGAGGCGTGTTCTGGAAGTGGCTGTTCGTTGGTATGATGGTATCATCTTCAGTGACAAGGACGGACCGAGGGCGTATGAAGTGAAGAACAATGCTATACAGCGGATGGACAAAACTACCTGGTTAGAGCGATTTCAAGCTATCATAGTGTAATAGTCGTTCACCATGTATGAGCATTTATGGTTACCGGGACAGATGTATGATAGTGACGACAGTGATGACAACAGTATTTCCAGTCGGTACAGCTCGGAAGGAGAAATTCCCTTACCGACCTATGATGACCTGTCTGACGCTGATGATCCTGAACCACGATTCAAAACTTCTGGTAAGACTATATTGATTTGCAATATATACATATACATATATGTTTTGTTTCTGTATGATTTATTAATTTGATATGCCTGTTTCAGGTGATGCGCACCAATCCAGTATTGTCTCTACAAAGGAAAAAAGACAGATACTGAGAATTCTATCAGCAGAGTCGGAACGACCATGTGCGTATTAGATGTTTTGTTTGCTAAGCAAATTGTTTTGTCGGAATTGAATATCCACAGTAAGAAACAATAGCATCATGTTGCATACTCATTTATTCTTTATGTAGAGCAAACCTTATAGGACTTGTCTATGGTGTGTATAAACTGGGCCCAGAATGCTTGTGTTTTGTCTCAAATACACTTTGGCCAAACTGAAGATACGTCTAGGTGTTTATTTATTTTAAAGGGGCACGTCCTGTGGATAATTATCATAATAAGTATTTTTCTAGGTGCAACTCCGTCATTTGAAGCCACATTTAATATTATGATATCCACCGAATGATGCGTCAACAATTTACTTTTGTTGTCTTGTTCATCTAAGCAATGATATGAATCTGCTATTCCTTCCCAAGGCATGTTCAGATTGAATTATAACAGCTCGTGAAAGCTAAGTGTGAGTCAGGAATGGAAACTAACACATGGCCATAGCTTCGTGTTAGTTTCCATCACCGGAGCTTAGAGTATCCATTATGGATTCTATCTGGAAACTGAATTCACTGAATGGATACCAAATGGATGTCAGGATGGCAAACAATTACACAGTTTATGATACTTAGTTCAAAACAGCGCAATGGAAACCAACATGAACCTGGTTTTATGTTTGTTTCCATTTAGTGAGATCTGAGAATTGCAAATTCCAGATATGGAAACCAACAAGAAACCCCCGAATTTGGTTTCCATTTACAGAAATACCAAAATCACAGATTCCAAAATGGAATGTAGTTGGAAACTCAGTGAGTTTCAGGGAATGGAAACCAACTGGATTCCGCAATTACCCACATTACGGATGGTTTCCAGGTTTCTGGAAACCAAGTCATTTTTGTAGTGTTGCAGTGTAATACTGGAGCGCGATGTCAAACGGACCACTCACTCACTCTAGCTACAGCACATGCAAATGGCTCTCCAAAATAAAACCCAAAAAAAACAAAAAACAGTACACCTGTCTTTTGCTTACATGACCTATCTGATAGTGACTATTGAACCCTGAGTACGTGTTCCCTGATTTAATTCAATATATCATACTTTTTTGTTATTTTGTGATGGCTTTTTCAGCCTTTGGCATTTTCCCGATCAGTATTGAATCCACACCAAAAGAAGAGTATGCCCAAATTGTACGTAGACTGAGAGACCTACCAGACAGAGATTGTACAGTCATCATCGCAGGAGGCAGCTTAATGAAGATGATAGACCCATCTTGGGAGGGGCGAGTACCTGCGTCTGTCCTGTGTGATGTGTGTGTGTTCTCGCCAACACAGCCAGTCATGGTGCTGACATTCACAGCTGAGAATGGAGACAGCCTCAAGACCCTTCAATACAACACCAGTTTTGCGACGTTGTTTATTAGACATGTCAAGGAGGATACGAAGTTTGATTTCAGTGCTGTTCACGTCACTGTAGACAAGCTGTCATGGCAAGAGACACACAGCTTCCTGACAAGGATCAACCAAGGTGTGAATTCAACCAAACTCATTCGTTTTCCTACCGAACTGCGTATGGGCATGGACAAATGTACAACCATTATGAAGTCCTTCTTGAAACGCCTGTCCAAGGACACTGAGGCAGAGAGGATTTCTCCATCTTTGAAAGATACAGCAAATGTGACAACCATAATCAAACACGATGTACGTACACATTTTGTGTTTTCAAGTAAATTCACCAGTTGAATTGCAGTGACCTTTAGCGAGAAAGGTGGAAGTGTTTAAATAGTATTTGAATGTGCATGGCACAGGCTCAGCGAACAGTTTCAGACACTTTTTCAAAGTTAAAACGTATTTGATAGTTGTAGCCATATTTGTAGTTCAATTTGGCAATGTTGTAACCATCATAAAAACCAGGTTCATTACCTTTAAAATCTTGAAACGCAACAAAAGGAGAGAATGTATAGTCAACGGAATGTTGCTGGAATAATATCCCTAATGGAAACTGAAAAATCATGATACACGATATATATGGTTTTTCCTCCACAATCACATTTTGTTTTTTTTTCTTCTGCATATTTGTTTATTTTCCATTTTAAGGTAGCGGACGAATTACAACAGATACATGCAAAGGATGTCAACCATATCAACCATCAGAGTGTATATCCATATCATGAAGTGCGAACAGCCCTACTGAAATATCTGTCTGCTCAGCAGGAGAGACTGGAGAATGAATCATCCCCTCATATCATTCAAGACAAACCATCTGGTAAATATTTACTTTTGACACATCAACATAAATAAGCATCTGTCAAACCACTTATTAGAAAAATCCAACTTGGACAAAAAAAATAATGAAACATAATCGACTTGTATCTGACCTGTCTTTTTTTTGTTAAAGATACTTGAAACTTGCAGTTCTCCACAGTCTCTGTGAACTACAGTGTCCCCAGAGATTCTATTTTTGGACCTTTGTTATCTACCATGTGCACCAAGCACTTGGGGGAGGTAATCCAGTGCCACAATGTCCTACATCATGTGTATACAGATGACACTCAGATGACCATGTCAAGGCTTGGATGACCACCAGTCTCCTCAAGCCGAATGAGGACAAGACAGAGGTAATGCGAGTCGGCCCAGGAAGTTACTATCACATCAGAACCATTTGTTGTCTTCTGACTGAGGATTCTACAACAGCACTTATTTGATCTCTCATGCACTGATTGAACAGCCGTCTGCTCCATATCTCACAAGAACTCATAAATCGCCTCCCGAGAATTCAGAATACTGCAGCACACATTTTCAACAAACCCCCTACATTTGCAAGTATTATTCCGGTTTTGAAACGCCCACATTGGTATCTAGGAAAGCGCTGCTGCAAATGCTGTTGAAAACAATAACCATAACATCGAGTTCGATCAGTTTTCCCATGTTTTTCACAAATTCTCCATGAACGGTTCACAATGCCCTATCTAACCCCTTCTGTTCTCCAACAAGGAATTGAAAACCCAGGAAAGGCTCATTCCAGTACGTGTCCAACAGTTTTTCGATGCTGTCCGACGTTTCTTTGGCACGTTGGGGTACATCGCCTTTGATGTAGCCGAGTTTGATCCTGCAAATCCCGAACTACTTTGAGTGGAAGTTTAGGTTTTGCACCCCTGTAATCTAGATGGTTTAAGTCATCCGGAAGAAATTTAACGCAATGTTTTCCAGCCAGTATTAACAGAGAGAGCGTTTTTCTCATGCACGTGTTCACATGATCGATTTGTGGATGAGCTTTCAATCGCAGTGTGCCCTTGTCATCAATAACAAGCTTGGAATAGTCTCCATACAACGGCTCGATCTAATGTTTATCACGTTTTATAATGATAATAATTGTTGATGGTTTGTTTGACGAGTTCGTCGCTCAGGTTGGTAAACAAAGTGTCTTCCTCGTAATCCCCCTCATCGAGCACACCAACACCCAAATTATCCATCGGAATGTCAACCATTATATTTATTATATTAAATTCATATATTTTAATGTACATAATGTTACAGTATGGGAAAAATCTAGATCATTCCGAAGATTAAGAGAGCCTCTCAGTGACAGAGCCATGCATCAGTCTGTAACCATCCAAAACTCCTAGCAAGATAGATGCTATTGGTTCGATTCCCCAACCTGGGGACGAATAACTTCATCATTATTTCATCTAATTTTTCAGCGTTGGTTAGTTTATTTTCCCCAAGCAGTGTTTGTTGATATTCGGACCTCCAATTTGGGTTAACCATCAAACGTCTGGGGGTGAACAGGTAGCTGTTGTGTGAGTCGTGGAAATCCATGGGATTTTCCAAGATATTCGAATAAGCAGCCTTTGTTTGAACCTGGTGAGAGGCTCATCAAGAGAATCGTCTTAGGTGAGGAGACGCAAGTCCCCAGTGGGTAGATACTGGCCCATGGCCTAGCCATACTGGATGTTGGCGTTGAGGCAGAGGAGGTGTTTGGTCGGTTGATTCAGATTATAACCATTCACATACTTTTTGTTGGCTCTTGCGTAATGTTTGGATGCCAAAATCTCTCCTCGCAAGCCTCTTTTCAGTGAACAGGTGCTTGTCATAATCCATCGATAGTTTGAGTTTCACAGTCATTTTCTTGAGCAGAGCATCCCTAAAGAGACCAAGGGAGGAGAACTAACACGCAGGATCCAGGCCGTACTGTTTCGAGCACATTTTTCTGAGTATCTCAAACACGTCAACCAACAGGAGTACGTCTGCTTTCAAGTACAGGTCATGATATTCACCCAGCGTCTTCCAGGCCTGCGTCAGCCAAGTTGCAGTAAAATAAGTTGAATGGGGTGGGGGGGGGGGGGAGTCGTGACTCGTCGAACCTGGACCAGGGAACTGAATACTGTCTATGAATCTCAGACCATTTACCGAGAATGAGATATATTTTACCATGTGGTTTCAGGATGCATGTTAGGTTGCCATCAACCTTCACGATGACCTTCATTATCAGGTAAGAGTTGTACCCGCGGAGACTGTGAAACACAACAGGGACTTGGATGGTTTTGGTACTGATTTTGAGTTTGAGGTTGCATGCGCCTTGAGCAGCTCCTCTGTACTCACTGGTGATATGGCAGTGATCTCTCACAGAACCACTGTTCATCACATGCGTGACAATTCTTGACATTCTTGTGGGCTTGCTGGTTGGCTTGAGTCAGCTGCATAGGGGCGATAGCATACAACCTTTTTCCTGATGGCTTTCTCTTGCTGTTGCAAACATGTGAGAAATTTTTCGTTCCCATCAGGGCCTCTGTATACCACTGAAGTGTTGTTTTTTTCCGTTGCATTGGACGACTATGTATCCAAAACCACATGTGTCAAGTTCCTGTGTTTCATGCATAAAACTTCTAATGGGCTGATAGTGTCCACCATTTTAATGAGATCTTCGAAGTCGGCATAAATGACGTAAGGCACAAGCATTCGATTTTTGTGGTTGGAGAATTTTAAGATGTTGATGTTGTGGTTGGGCTTGTAGATTCATACAGTCATCTACCCCACACTTAGACAATCCTCCCAGTGTGATTCTAATAAATCTGCTCACATTAAGCAATGCAGGCATCATTCACTAAAGTGTTTTTCATCTTTCTGTTTTGTTTGGCCGTACAACAGCATGTTTGAGTGTTTTATCCATGCGTAGTGATACTTGTCACGTCGCTGAATCATGAATACATTGACAGTCTTGCGGCCCTCAGTCACCTGGCTGATCCTGTGCACAATCGTTTTGTTGCCTTCATGCCCAAATACGTTGATGGCTATGTGTTCATTCTGTTTTTCAATTATAGTGATCTGAGATAGTTTGTCTATACCATCCCAGTTGATTCTGTCATCTTCAGGATAGCTCAAAAGTCTGTCAGAATGCATGTTGGCTTGAAACAATGCAGATCTGATCTTTACCCTGAAACGATTATTACCTCTGTTTTTGACGTCTAGATAGACTTATACAGACCGATTTTTATCCACGACCAACCTGGAACCCCTGTGTGTGTAGCGATCCAGAGATTCTCATATTTTTGGCAATGAGGTGTTGATAGCAGGTTTTCACCAAGTTGGCCCGATTCTTGACGTAGAGTATTTAGAAATGTAGAACAGAATGATACATTCCAGAACATCTTCTCTGTATTAGCTGGCTTGTTATTAGACGCATTTGATGTATGGGTCATTTTGGGGGAACTACACGACAACTCGTGTAAAATTATTTGAGGCATAGTGTTCTCCCTTATTAAAGTGTTGAAAATATTGGAATAAGTCTGACGAGCAAATAAATTTGTCATTCACACTACAGCCTTTCTTCCTGCAGTATGTATACTCGCTATTTACGTTCCCATTCACTCTCTCATTAACTGTGAGTAAATGGAAGGCGTAACACATGTCGAGCAATATGCGACCAAATCAATTTACCATATTATCTTGCGATTTACGATTCTCGACTGGAGTGTCATCTTGGTCACAATATGAACCGAAGTTATGCGCGTCATCACTAGGATGTACAGATGGAATATTGAGTCGACAAGTTCTAGCGTTCATATCTCCACATAACATCAGATGTGAGCTACTGAACTCTATTACGTTATCAACTTGTAGTTGTTCAATACTGCAATTTGAATCATAATTGTCAAAGTAACGTGAACCCATGGTGGGTGCAAATCCAGTTAATATCTTTATCGATGACCCATCCAGTCAGAACAAACACGCATACAAATTCAGGTAACCCTACATATTCATCGATTTGCTGTTGAAATTCCCCGAATTGATATGTTTTACCAGTGGAGTGAGGCGGGCTGACAGCTTTTTCTTTACAGACTGAATCCTATTTTCTCATAGGTGAGGCTAGGGCTCAGCAGGGTGGTCGACCGTGAACTGGTTCAACATAGTCAACATACACCACAGCTTGGTCAACACAATTCTACAGAAATTCAGTTAACCGTGCAGTCCTTTTAAGAATCTTGTATATGTGATAGAAATGCATACAGAGTTGTCATGCCTATTTGATACACTACACACCAAGACTTATCGTATGCAATAATTACCGGATAATACACATTGTGTTTTTACACAAACTGTAGGCAGAAACTAGCCATGATGACATATCTTCCTGAATCTTCCACTTAATAAGCTGATGAGTTCAGTACAAGGTTACACACATACCACATAATGAAGTTATACACAGTTTAACCAAGTTCATCATTAAAATCATGTGGCATACAATAGCTTGATCTTAAACCTCACACTGACCTTCATTTTATCAGTTTTATTTGCATTTATTGATGCTTAAATGTGCTTTTTTCACAGAGGTGAAACATTGGGACGCTGGTGCAAGAACATCGACCACGTAAGACAGTTTTAACTCTTCCCCATTGTTATTCAGAGAACAATTGTTGACAAATGAGCATATACACATATACAGGAATGCTACAGGTAAGAAGACAAAAGAAAATGGTCATACACACTATTACATCTGAAAATGATAGAGAAGTTTCAGACATGGGTTATGAGCCACTAATAACCACTACTGGGTCACCTCACGTGGAACGTGCACTGTCGTAAAGTGCACACTCAGCGCTATTATTATTTTCTGAACACCACCATCACGAGCGTCGTCACCTTAGCAAGTGCCAAAGAGAGCCCAACTTCAGCCTTCCAGAAAGTGCGTTCAGAAACTCTGTTCATCAAAACATGAAACCAAATTCGAAAACAATCACGCCATAAGGTTTTACACACGCTTATGCTGCAAACAAACTGCTTTCAGGTAGATTAAGATGAAGTGCGGGTTCACATGGGTCAACAGACCTTTATGATGCCTTTTGTAGAAAGTGAATCTGTTTCTTATTTCCATGACAAAAGGTTTGAATTTGACTCTGTTAATACCGGTGTGCTTAACAATTGTAAATTTAAATTGAAGTATTATGGACTAATTATAATATTATTTAAACCTTTCCGATGTTTCTACAACATACTAGTCCACAAGTACCATAACAAGGCTGTTACCAACATGCCAAGGTCGGATCCTTGAATCAGAGGGGACAAGGGGCAGGGAGCAGTGAACCATTCATGTGAATTTGTTTATGCTAGCAAAGGTTTAATACTTAACAGGGGCTTTGGTATATAGGTATTGTATTCTCCATGTATGCTGAAGGATTCACCTTTTTCTAGAGCTACAACATGTTTCTGTCCAATGCCTATGTCACTACATTGCATGATTTTATTTACTCATTCAAGCTGTCTGTCTTTCAGAGTAGACATTTTCCCGACCTGTTCCATCTGTCAGCTGCAGTTGACACTGAAGGGCCCCGCCCCCTACCTACTGCCCTGTCTACACGTCGTGTGTGAGACATGTGTGACATCTGATGGCGTGATATCATGCCATACCTGTCAGAGGGAGGTCAACCTCACAGACACAACCCTCCAGAAGGATGCAGTGAGACAGAAAGAAATATTCCACCTGACGGCCAAACATCGACCCACAGAACTTCTCTGTACACATGAAGATGACGGCAACCAGGCCGTGTGTTGGTGTCAGGACTGTCAAGAGTTACTCTGTGAATACTGCCAGACTACGCACAGTAGCCTTAAAGTTTTCAGAAACCATGAACTTCAAAACATCAGCGACATGGTACCGACTGTCTCGAACATTCCAACATCTTGCAACATCCATGAACACGACTCTCTGTATCTCTTGGACAAAAGCTGCGAGAAGTTAATCTGTGCGAGATGTAGACTTAGCGATCACGCAAACCATGATGTTGAGGAGTTGGATGTGGTTGCTGATGCTGTAAGAAAACAGATGTACTCTCATAAGAATATTTTATCAACGATACAGGAGCAATTAAACATACAGCGCGTCAAACAAGGAATGGAATGCACTCAGAGAACGCACAGTATTTGGAAGAAAACGGTTGACCATACCTTCCAGATACTGAGATCACAACTTGATCAAAGTGAAAGGGAACTTATGATCGATCTCGAACGTCAATCAAATGAATCTAATGCAGGACAGCATGGCCTTCTCACAGCTTATGAAGACGATTTGAAAACATGCAAAGGTGTTGTTGACTACATCGACAAAGTCCTGCTCTATGGCTCAAAGTTAGACCTCCTGGCCGTGGAGAGTTCAGTAACAGGCATGACTAAGACATGTCAAGACACTCATAGACCAGAAACACACATCATTCCTCCAGCTCTCAACAACAGAAACATCATGTCAAAACTCAGGTCCATCATTTCAGGATTTGGCACCCTTTTGACACCTCAGCATGTTACAGGTATGCTTGCTGAAAAAAATAGTTCTTAAAATTATGAGATGTGTACAGTTAATGTATGTAGGTTTGAGTGCATTATATTAAGACTTCCTTCACGTGCTTCCATAACATCGACTTGCTCTTGTTTCGTATAATGGAATTTGCTGATTAATTTATATTCTCATAAAGAAAATAGATTTGACATAGGAACAATGTGTATTTTCAGGACAATATTTGACACAAACTAATCCAGGCTGAGTGAGTAAGTGAGTTGAGTTTTACGTCGCACTCGGCAATGTTCCAGTTATATGGCGGCGGTCTGGAAATAATCGAGTCTGGACCAGACAATCCAGTGACCAGCAACATGAACATCGATCTGCGCTATTGGGAACTGATCACATGTGCCAACCAAGTCAGTGAGCCTGACCACCTGATCCCGTTAGTCGCTTCTCACGACAAACATAGTCGCCTTTTATGGCAAGCATGGGATGCTGAAGACCTCTTCTACCCCGGGACCTTCACGGGTCCACAGAGTAAATCATTGGGAATCAAAACGTGGAGGATTGGTTATCGACGACAAAACGTTCAAAAACAAACGTTGAACAAAACCGTAACGTTACACTCACGTTTGTAGTGAATCGTTAAAACGTACATGAAATGCACGTGCATCATAAAACTGTGTATCAAAAAATCCACATCAAGGATACTCCAGATGTACTGCTTTAAGCCACTATAGACAACAAGAGAGTGGAATGACTGACACAAGTTCACCGACACAACACCATCGGCTGTTTGCAAGGACGGGAATTGCCGTATATAGTGGCAGGGGCTTCAGCTTGTCCAGACAGATCATCTCATACCTTCGGGCCCGATATAACACTACTGTTCATGTTAGTGACAGACCCAACCTAGAATTTCCACCTCTGTCTGATTGCTACATCCGGTTGAGACATCTTCGTTCAAACACCACGGCCGCATCATTGACAACAATCTAAATCTAAACGTGGACTGTGCGGAATCTCTGAACAGACGGTACGCAGGTAGTTATGGGAAGCCAAAACTTCACGTTGATCCCGTCATCAACGTCAACGTCAACGTCTGATCCTAGGGGCATGACCTCTACCTCACGTTGCAGCTGTTTGACAGGATTTCCTCCACCCAAACAATGTTCACGTGTTACCTTGGCCTACTCGAACACCTGTTTCGTCCCCCATTGAACGTATTTGGGGTACTTTGGCGCTTGCCCCAGCGTAAACTCCACATAGACTTACACACAGCACTTCACCGAGACTCAAAACATTCCTCAATTCAGTATTGAGCATCTTTTCTCTTCTATGGGTCACCGCGGTTAAGCTTTTATTGATGCTTGCCTTGATCACACCCGAGTCATATATTTTACTCTGACCAAGTGACTTTGACAGCCCTCTGTGGTTTTACCAAACACTGTCTTGATAACCATGTTTTGGAAATGTGTAAACTGACAATTTGACTGTAATTGAGCAATGATGTTATGTTTGAATCAGTTATATGCACTCAGTAAGTAAACTGCAAAACAGCATGTCAAGTTACTCCTTTTCTTTTTTGAAGAATATATATTCGATCAGAGCCCGCAAAGCCTGCATTCATGTTATGTTCATATGTGTTTAGACTCGAATACTCAGACTGATGATGACTTCATGGCCGACATAGAAATGAAACACAAGACGGTGAGTACAGTCAATGCAGTCATCATGATTCTTTCCTGTAACGTTGGTCGATAGTCGTTACCTTTTATATCAAGGAGCGACCTAGAGTATTTGTCGTTGTCTGAACGAGTTGATGAACACTTCACCCAAAACCTTATTGCAAACTATACTAGAACAAGAGGTGGACGATATAATGTCACATAAAATCTTGTTTGTAGCACTAAGTATTATTAGCACTAAAGGTGTCAACCATGGGTCAGATGTCGACCAGGCACCATAACATATGCCACTGTATGTCCTCCCCGAACGTAGTAGCAGGCCGATAGGTCATAAAAAGTCTCGTTCGATCTCCATATTGCTTTTACAAGGATACAGACGGCCTTTAATGACCGCCCAGGATGATCATCCTCTCTGTGTCAACAGCGAAGCGGGTAACATTGCAGCATATTTGCAGTAAGGCTTGACCAAAGTGCTCGATATTTTCTAATGTTAATCACGACACACCTATATCTTTTAGCTCATAACAATGTGTAGTTGAAGAGTGAGTGAGTTTAGTTTTATGCCGCACTCAGCAACGTTCCAACTATATGGTGGCGGTCTGGACCAAAGAATCCAGTGGTCAGCATGAGCATCTGTCTGCGCTATAGGGAACCGATGTGTGAACCAAGTCAGCGAGCCTGACCACCTGATCCCGTTAATCGCCTCTTACGACAAGCACTGTCTCCTTTTATCGCAAGCATGAAGGCCTACTCTACCCTGGGACCTTCACGGGTCTGTAGTTGATAAGATATTTGTTACAGGTCATTGCTGAACTGAAGACGAAGAATGATTCCGATGAGAAACGCATTGAAAGACTTACAGATGAATACAATGCTGAAATCAGAAGCTTGCAAACGGTTTGTTTCTTAACCTGCATATACTTACATCTTCATATGTTATACTCAAAAATGTTACCTGAGCAATATCATTAAGTCTAACTTCAGTATGAAGAATATTTAAGGTAAACGTTCAATTAAACCTCCTCCGCAATTCAATATTCTTCCTTTCGTATTGGGTTAATTTTCTCTTTTTACTGACAACACACGTCGACCTAACATTAACCAGTCCTTTGGACAGATTCACTGAACTCCCAGAAAGATCACATTTTCATGTTTCAAGTGGGTAACTCTGCAACATATGTGCAGTAAGGCTTGACCACTCAAATGCTCGATTACAAAAACACATGTATCTACTACCTCACAGCAATGTGTAGTTGGAGATATTTATTACAGGTCATCGCAGAACTGAAGACGAAGAATGATTCCGATGAGAAACGCATTGAAAGACTTACAGATGAATACAGTGCTGAAATCAGAAGCTTGCAAACGGTTTGTTTCTTAACCTGCGTGTACTTACATCTTCATACATTACATCGAAAAATGTTATCTAAGCAATCTCACTCGCGAGTGAATGAGTGAGTTAATGTTAACGTCACATCGGCAATATTTCAGACAGGAAATGTTGTACATACACTGTAAATACAAGGAGTTAAATAATCATCGTCGGAATGTAATGAGAATATCGCAAAAGTAGGGAAAACTATCAAGCATGTAAAATCGGTTGTTGAATGCCAACTTAAGATAGATCACCATACTAGGCAAGGTCTACCGCTGTTTTACCCTTTCCCTTCGGCTGCTGGCGATTGGAGGCATTTTTAGTAACTAATTAAAACGAGTGAGTGTTACAATACCCTGCCGTTATTGATCTGTGAGCATTGGCACCCCCCCCCCCCCCCCCCCCACACACACACACACAGCCCCCCAACCACCCCCCCAACCCCCACCACTGAGGGCATTTTTAATATGTATATACATTATAAATATAATTAGGTTTGATGTATAGATTGTTTAAGTTACAGTTTGACCGTGACGGTAAATATTAGCTCACTGACTAACTCGTTTTTTACAGAGATGTAAATGTGGCTTAACGCATTTGTGACGGCACACATGCAAACATGTTTTGGAAAGCCTATTGAAAGACATGTTATCGTATCCCACTTGTATAGATCGATGCTCATACTGTCTGGTCCAGCCCCGCTTATTTACAGACCGTGGCCATGTATCTGGTATATTGCCGAGTGAGGCAAAATACTGAACACACTCACCCATTGTTAGTCTATGATAGTGAGTGAGTGAGCAATATTCCAGCTATATGGCGGCGGTCTGTAAATAATCGAGTCTGGACCAGACAATCCCATGATTGTCCAACAACATGAGCATCGATCTGCGCAATTGGGAACCGATGACATGTGACATGTGTCAACCAAGTCAGCGAGCCGTTAGTCGCCTCTTACGACAAGCATAGTCGCCTTTTGTTAGTCTATGATAAGTAATTAGCTTGTTATAATTTCAGCGCATCAATGAGAAAGAACTCATCGAGAAGAGAGCGCCAACAACCATGGACTTCTTGCTCGGTAACTTAGTATTAGCTTTCTCCTTTGACCATTCCCAGTCACGTAATAGTTCTTGTATCAACAAGCCTGTTTGTCGTCATAATGGTAAAGGCAAGTGAACGGCTTCTCTCTCTCTGAAACCAAAATCAGAACCTCAGGACAAGAGAAATCTTATGGATAACAACTCCCTGACATAACTATCACAACGTATCTGGGCTATTCCTTGCCCTTTTGTCATGTGGATGATGATATAGTGAATAGTATATACTAATATAGAGAGAGTATGACTTTTTGGTGATACACCTGGCACAAGGGAGGTAACCACTTGATTTCTGTTGATCTCGGGCACTTATCTAATTTTCTCCTTATACTGATGATTGACTCATTAATTGTTCTTTTGCGCCAATTCCTGATGCTGTTATCCATTAGATTTGTCATGTATTACTACACCAACTTCTAAACACCTTTGAAGAATCTTACCTCAAGACAACTGACATTACATGAGACGGGGAGTACCTACTGATGCTACATCATTGGACACGATATAACCAATATAAATATAATCAATATCTTTATTTGAAAATCACGACAAAACCTGTGTTGTGAGGTGTGTCGTAATAACATTTTTAAAAGTGAAAACAAGACAAGAAAATTACACGAAATGCTCGGTTGTGTGTAAGGTCCTTTTCTTCGAAGAGCTAAGTGTAGATGAAGGAAGGCTGAACAGGCCGTTACAGACTAATTCTTATCGCGTTTAACCTTAACGTAATATGTATAACAGTGGAACCATATGTGTAACCTCCACAGTAATGGAGACGTAATATTTATGTCACAGGTGTGGCCAGGAAGTGTGCTGTCCATGAGCTGAAACCAGAACCTGTAAACAGATCTATGTTTCTGGAGTGTAAGTACATCTTGAATCTCCCATGTATACCTCATATTACTATTTGTCGGTTCCAGTATGCCCGTCTTTTAGTACAGGTGGTAGAGCTACTGGTCTTCGTCTCTCTTGGCTTACCACTCAGTCCACTCATTCTTTGGACACGTGTAAACCATGTGCTGGGAAAACTGAAAATAATGAGCGTGATGAAAGGGTATGAAGAGGTATACGGTGAAGGATAAGATGGCAACACGAACTAGCCACCTGAGGCTGTTGCTGTGCCAATATACTGCGGTGTAAAAGGGAAATCGGGCACTTGACGGACGAGGAACAGGAAGTACACAGTTGACCACTTCCCTGATTGGTACTTGGGGATGTGAAAAGTCGTTTCAACACAGTGAGATCACCACCAGCTAAGTTCATATGGTCCAACAACAAAGTTTAGCAAGGGCATAGTCGGACCCAGAGGGCACAACATCTTTCCCTTCCAGTTTTTTGTTGTCCTGAAAGTTTATCACACCACCATTGAAACTCGTCAACGCGGGTGAACATGAAGTGTGTACACCAAATTTAGTGCAGTGGCAAAGGGTGAAGATAGGTACTTTTTGGATTAAAGCATAAAACTTTCCAGAAGTGCCAATTTGTTGCAATAAGTGAAATATATTCACCGTTCAAAGAGTGAGTGAGTTTAGTTTTACGCCGCACTCAGCAATATTCCAGCTATATGGCGGCGGTCTGTAAATAATCGAGTCTGGACCAGACAATCCAGTGACCAACAACATGAGCATCGATCTGCACAATTGGAAACCGATGACATGTGTCAGCGAAGTCAGCGAGCTTGACCATCCGATCCCGTTAGTCGCCTCTTACGACAAGCATAGTCGCTTTTATGGCAAGCATGGGTTGCTGAAGGCCTATTCTACCCCGGGACCTTCACCGGTACCGTTCAAAGAAATCTAACAAACAAGATTAATGGCTAATAGTAAAAGATACAATCTATCATCCAGTTCTTGAAAGAGTTACCTTTTTGATCATACATAATGTTGTCAAACATTGATATCTGTGATTCCGAAATCACCCTTAACAGTTCCTTAACTCTCCTCTATGTGCATAGGAGTTGAGAAGACTTACATATGCACTTTTCGAACAAAAGTGAGGTTGAGACTTCAGGCCACATTTGATAATGTTGTTGATAATGGTTCCAGGAGAAAGTCTGTTTCCACATACATTATATTAAGCTCTTCTTAAACTGCTCTGTCAGTCACCTACTGTATAGCTTCAGAAATAGCCAGCAATGTGGAGACAGTTAATGTGCCTGGAACTCACCGGCATCATTAAGTCGAGGATAGCATCACTAAATCTAAATGATAATCTTGGGTCAAGCACTGCGTAGACCTTCTTCCTGAAGGATATTTGGAAAAAGGATGAAAGGAGTTTATTGCCTGGTCTATTGCATGCTTCTCGTCAAACTCAGGAACAGGTTGTAGCAGGAATAGGTTCTCTCCTCTTTAAGGACAAAGCTCCAAATCTTTCTATGGTTAGGCGTAGTATGTCTATCATCAAGATGCATCTGATAACATAGTGTTATTATTGTCTGTGGAGATATTGCTGTAGATTGTTTCTACCTCCCCCATTCACTCTCATTTTCATTGCTGACGAAAATGGTCGCATAACCCTTGTTTATTGAGTCGCTCTTCTTTACTCCTCTGTCAGGTTAACATATTATCAGATAACCGAATGATATGATAAACGTGTACCAGAAGAAGTCATCCATCACACTACAGCAAAGAGTTTCTGTTACACTATATGTAATGGGTTCTATTGTTCTTATTCAAATCTCACTTCGTACACTTTTCACTTTATCAATTTATCGTTACTAGTTGTGTCATGTTTTATTCACAATCCAACTACGTGTCCTATGCTGTAGGTACACCACTGAAGTATGACAAAGACAGAGTCAATCTCGACAAAGTCCACATCAACACAGAAGGAGACATGGTCAACAGAAAGTCGGACACCAGACCTGAAGGGGAGGGGAGACTAGAGAAGTACACCGGCACATGCAGTACTGTCCCCCTCCCACAGAGTGGCTGTCCCCAGTATTGGGAGGTAGAGAACAGGGTCAGTCTGAACAAACCACTCTCAGGTGTCTGGCTCATCCTGGAGATTGGAGTTTGTAGGCAGGAGGAGAGAGACGTGAGTCATTGTATAGGTGAACGTCCTCACTCCTACAGCATTACCGTCGCCCACTGTACTAAACACGGCGGGATATGCGGGTGCATATGTAAGGCGGGGAAGTGTGTACTGCATCTGCCTGACACTCTCCCCAACACAGCAGGGGTATCGCACACACTACATTACGGTGTTGTCTATGATGACGCCAGGAAGAAGATTGTCTTCATTGATGTGAAAGAGGAGAAGGTCATGTCAGCATTAGACAATGTAGACTCTTGTGAACCACTGTGGCCTATGTTCGGGCTGTATAACCCAGAGGACTGCGCTGTCAGCATGAGACTTGTAGAGGGCAACGACATCAACATGACTGAGGAGAAGAAAGCAATGATTGTCAATGCACTGTCGTGACGTAATGGGAGCAGAGAGATTTTGATGGTGTTGATGATGAACAAAAATAGATATGAAGTGTATCTGTGTAGTATATTATACATTTGTACTCAACTGACGGGCAAGACAATTGTCACTGACGATAGTTGATATTCAAAATCACAGAGATAGTACCATCCGTCGAAAAGGTAATCTGGGCAATAGCTGTTTTGCTGCATCACATATGCACGGTCATAAGGAAAATGCGTTGTTATTATATGAACGTTGAAATGAAATTTCCCTACACTTTTTTGAAGGTCAAATGTTGTGTCTCGGATGGTGATGCATCTGACATGCAATACTGTAAACCTGTCTTCACACATTTCATTGTCAACGATGCGGTCCAACGACATGTATGTTGTTGTAAATATGTTATGTTCAGTGTAGCCGCCCTCACACACAAACAAAACTCTGCCTGGAGTGACAGGGAGAGCGAAATGCAAATGCGATGGTCTGTTCCAAGTACTCGGCCTCGCCTCGAAATGATACAAATGCAGTTGTTTTAATGTTATATTTTTGTACAGATTATTGTGAACCTCACGCTAATTGGTTGTGCTATGTTCCAGCCTCACGATCCCCATTTTGTTTCACTTTTTATCGCGGTTCCTTTCGAAAATGCAAAATATGCTATAACTGCATCACAGACAATGTATGCTAGAAACTTTTGTGTGTTTGAGACTAGTATTTGCAGTAGTCTGCTAGAATCAAATTTAGATGATAAATTTCAGAAAAAAATCATTTGAAACTACAATTGATTGTTAAACAGGCCCTCCCCTACATGTTTACTGAAAGAGCTTGGAGACACTAACCATCATCCTTCAGTTGACGTAATGATAAGGACATAAGTTGTTCTGATGCTTTCACTTGTTCATACGTGATACCAAGGGTTCAAATGAAACACTGAATTTGATAGCTCTCAATATAATGTAAACAGCCCTATCTTCAATATGTGGGACCCAATGGTTTTGAAAGATTTAAATGAGTGTCTCAAGACCCCGTCTAAATATCAATCAAGCATTCTAAATCTTTCATTGTTGATTATGACAGGAAGTTCATGTACTCTACTGAACACATTTATTGGGTATAATCTGAAGACATACAATTACCGAAGAGGTACCCAATGACAGATCCTTTTTTTTTGTTTTCTCCATTTTGTTAGAAATAGTATATGCCAATGTGTTGTCATGACTAATATTTCGTTAACCACATATGAAATGCTGGATATGGTTTTGCGATTGATCCGTTCAAGATATAATGGAAGCTCATCAAACACAGAACATCGAGAATGACCGACTACTTTTGACCGTCTCGTACACTTTACAGTGCGAGAATACTGAGTGCTCAGCTCTCCTCATCACTTCTAAATTTAAAATTCTGTGCCCCGCTATATGTCAGTATGTTGTGTATGAGTGGGCTAGCACTATAAACACAGCCTAAGTCTGCTCATATACAACAAACGTCCAAAACTCAATCGCTTCGTTAATCATCACTCATCTGTCTTCATTCTATCTTTAATTCACTTTTCATGTCTCGCAAGTGTCTAACTGAAATATGAGGATGAAATGTTTGATCTACTCCAGTGTAGGGAAGATGGTCAGTCCAAACGAATTTTGTGGAGGACGGGTTAAAATACATTCTAGTCCGTCCTCACCTCGGGTCGGTTTTCAAATCTCGATGGAGATGTTGATGACTTGTCTGAAGACAAGTTTTGAAATGCTGCACCCAGATGATTCCATAAGAAGACTTTTAACAGTCCAAGCTCTATGTGTGCAAATTAAATGATAACTTATAATAAAACAGCCACTTTTAAGCCTTGAAATAATGTTTCATTTATATTTGGATGACAGATCAGAATATGGCAGGACTGGTAGAAGATTTGACCAGCCAGTCCTGTGGCCAGGCTAGATTTTCTACATCTTTCCTACACTGGTAGCCTACACATGTAACTGTATCTCCTGTTAATTGTCATTGTTCCTTTGTTGAATCATTTTGTGTTAACACCAGTACGTAGTTGTTATGTTACTAGTACTGTAACCAGTCAGGACTTATTTGTACTAACCTAACCCGTGACCGTTTACCTTTACTTTACTACTACACCCCATCTCTTGACTCCAAAACAAATAGAACTTTTAATGACAGATTACTAGATGACTTTGTCCCCATGTGACCATCAAAGCTGAAACTATTTTATTTTTCTTATTACGTCAAAGAGGATCATTAAGATGTAAGGTAATTGCATGTGGTCAGTTGGTGATATTTGGACGCAATCTATAGATGGGTAAAAAGACAAGTGGTCGTACGAACTCAGTTTTGTGGGTGGGAGTCCGTGTTAAACAGGTACATGGTATCTTGTCCCGACTAGACATAAGCAGTCACACACTTGCACTTACACACCGCGCTACAGCATTGCAACACACTCGGTACACAAAGTCACTTTCACTTCTGGACAAAATCAACAACGCAAAAATATACAGGCAAAACAAAACAGAAATACATATATACCAAATGTTTTTCCCTCACGAAAATACGCGTCACATTTGAGTTACGCATTTCTCACTATCATAATCGGATGTCTTATAACATCGCCAACGTAATCTGTTGTTGGGTGAAGCACATATTAATTTTCACATTGCGTATTTAACAAGTATTTGCACCAGTTTCCCCTTGTTAGAGATTCATTCCGTTTTCTTGTGTAGCTGCACAATAATGCATGAATTTAAACAAGCTGATAATACTTGTAACTAGCCAGAGTTTTCAGTTGGTTAACTCTTGATATACATAGTCATGATCCCATATACGCTTGTACCTTTTGTTTATTATCTGTGATTGAAATAAAAAATATTAAAATGTTTTGTGTCTTTTAATACTTAACTTGATGATAAGTCGCCTTCCCGTCAGTTGTCCTTTCCTTATCAGATGGTAAAACCACAAGTAGACATGGCGTTAACCAAATCCAAGAAGCTATATATTTAGAAATGGGCTTCACAAATTGTACTCATGTCCGGTAAGACGAGTGAACGCTCTGACCACAAGGCTATTACATCGTCCGCAGAACAAGAATATGAGCAGTTCTAGCAATACCTACATATCAATATTTAAGGATGGATCCGAGAGATACATCGTTGGATGACAGACTAGTTTACTTTTCCTTTTTGACAGCGGAATCAAAGGCAGTTTTAACAGTTCCATAGTATGTCACCAAGCGCAAGTTGTTACACATTCTGTCCTGAGTTCAGACTTTTTGTAGCAGCAATCAGTTTCACTGATGTCATAATCTTCCACCTGGACTGTACGACAACGTCTTTCGTTGGGTTTAAACTCAAGCTGGAATTGTCAGCAACACATAATGACTGACGCTACAAACATCATGTCTTATGTATATTGAAGCATGTCCTAGACTTGCTTGACGGTGTTGAGGTTTCCATTACAAAGGATAAATATTTCAATGGCCTTGAATGAATTCTGTGCTAGGTTTTTTAAATATAGAACCCTATTCTTAAGTCTCATTGCACAACCTTATGACCATTTCATACAAAATACATTTTCCATTGACTGCAGAATATAGGTATTTTTAATCACTGGATGAATTTGAAACGATCCTCACAAACCAAGGGAAAGCTGTAAATCAAGCTGTTGTACTATGAAAGTTGCAAAGGTTCCTTATATGTCTTGCTGGGGATCTGTATCATCACTAAGTGCTGTATCACTGTCTAACAGACAGATACTTCGATGTTCTACTACTGTTTAAATCCTTTTGATGTGTATTGCGTGATCGTATAATGTCCTTCTTTAACAAATTGTAAATATTTCAACACTATACAACATGGGAGCTCATTCGTGTCTCCAGGGGATCTGTTCGCAAGTGTGCCATTCAACGAGGGTGCACAAGGCCACGCCACTTACTTGATCAGATATTCTGTGAGCGTTTC
This sequence comes from Haliotis asinina, assembly GCF_037392515.1. Lineage (NCBI taxonomy): Eukaryota > Metazoa > Mollusca > Gastropoda > Lepetellida > Haliotidae > Haliotis > Haliotis asinina. The sequence continues at coordinate 872,904 of NW_027133889.1, read as the reverse complement.
CGTCTGTACATGTATATAGATATTCGTAATCAGTTCAAATGATTTCTGTATCCCGTTTCTTCTGTACGACGAACATAAGAATGTAGTACTCTGGTAGTGTAGCACTATGATTTGTGTCCCTTCTACTATATGGATGGAGACATTAACAACATTCACCTTTGAGGTTTCTTCTGTATGGGTGGACATATGAACAACATTCACCTTTGAGGTTTCTTCTGTATGGGTTGACATATCAACAACATTCACCTTGAGGTTTCTTCTGTATGGGTGGACATATCAACAACATTCACCTTTGAGGTTTCTTCTGTATGGGTGGACATATCAACAACATTCACCTTTGAGGTTTCTTCTGTATGGGTGGACATATCAACAACATTCACCTTTGAGGTTTCTTCTGTATGGGTGGACATATCAACAACATTCACCTTTGAGGTTTCTTCTGTATGGGTGGACATATCAACAACATTCACCTTTGAGATGTCATCAGTGTGTGTTCCCTGCTATATGGGCGAACAAATGAACAACATTCACCTTTCAGATGCGATATGTGTGTGTTCCATGTTACATGGGTTGACATATGAACAACATTTAATGAACAAGCAGTTAATGAACAGCATGCCAAGCTTAATATCTGCAGCATTTTGGGACACATCATTTTAGCAGAGTAACAATAACATCTCATAAGAAACTCTTACAAGAAACTGCATGGAATAAACAGTTGCCGAGAATAGTGATCCTGAATGTTGCAAAAGTAGCAAAGGTAATGTAAGTTCCCATGGTCCCTAGCGTGGTAACTAACGGCGAGTAACGGGATCGGGTGGTCAGGCTCGCTGACTTTGTTGACACATGTAATCGGTTCCCAATTGCGCAGATCGATGGTCATCTTGTTGATCACTGGATTGTCTGGTCCAGACTCGATTATTTACAGACCGCCGTCATATGGCTGGAATAATGTTGAGTGCGGCGTAAAACTAAACTCACTCACTCAATCGTTACAGTATTACTGTGTACTTTATACCGTTACCTGTATCTTACTCTGGGTGTGCACAATAGATATGTTTCACGGGACGCACATATCGGATTAACAGAACAAAATATACAAACAGAAGATTGTGAAAATCAATATCTTGTCCCTTGCAAGACTACACCATGTCATTTTGACCCAAAATTAGCTGTCAAGACAACTGTTGAATTTAACGTTCGTTTGTCGCTTTCTTCACCTTATCTCGACTATTAAAAAAATTCAGTGTTGCCAGCGTTTATGGTTAAATCAAAGTCCAAACAATCCTTGGAGTGAAAATCAATGTCGCCGAACCTCACAGTGCTAGCAGATAAGGAAAAAAAAACAAACAGCGACGTCCGTTAAGTGTACAATGTTGCCTGATGACAAAGTTACTACCAATCCACAGTCTGTGTGTGCGTGTTTGTGTGTGTGTGTGTGTGTGTGTGTGTGTGTGTGTGTGTACACAAACAATTATGTGTTAATAAATATTACACATATACTGATTTCCTCTCATTGACAATGACCATATAGCTACAACAGACGCTAAACAGAATATCACTCATTCACTCTCATTGCCCTCTATACCTGGTTTAATGAAGGACCAGGAAGTAACACACTTATCTAGGCGTAGAGTGTGCGGTATGCTTGTTTACACAAAAACAAGAGCACAGTTCACTGTCAGACCGCACCATGCATATTCCTAACATGTAAAGAGGCTCTACACTTGGTTACAAGTTGCAGCATGAGTTTCTTCTTGTACTGTGGACTTTCTGAGCCGCGGCAACGTAGCAGGGCAAAGTACCTGTGCTGACGTCATGTTTAGCTGAGCATTCAGAGGGAATCATTGTGTAGAAACAATGATTTGATGGTTACGGAGAATGCATCGGTGAGTATACATCCTTTCTGTAATTTGATACTGCATGTATCTTATATTTTCGGTTTGTTAAAAGTTAACAGGAACGATTCACATGTTTTGCTCGAATTTCAATGATCACTACCCTCGTCTTGTCTGCAATCAGTAGCCCCCTTGCCAGAATTTGAAACATCAATCACAGTTCATTGTATACAGCGGTACACTGTATATAAGTCGAATGAATATGCAGTGTACGAATCTACGGCACAATTATTTATGAAAGCAATGAACGTGAAGATCTTATCACATCATGATACACACAAACTTCCAGAAGTGACAGTTAATCAGTTAATTGTGGATTTGGGTTATTTAAACTGAATACATTATTTATTCACTTGCGGTAATTCAGAAACACAATCAGTATCTGAAAAATCACATTAAAACTTTCCGATCAGAGTTACTTATGGCTGGGAACATAAGGAATAGTATACGAATGAAATTCTGTCAACCCGTCCCGTTGAGGACATTTTGTTCGTATGACCTATGACCTATGACGACTGAGTAGTTCCTATAACAATAGCAGAGTGGAGTTTGATTTTAGTTTGTAGATTTTATATTTTAACTTTTAGAACTGATTTTGTTATTATGTTCGTTTGCCCTATACAAAAGCTAATAGGATTCTTTTCAGATTTAAGTGAAAGTTTTAATATTAGTGAAAGAGGTGTGGGTTTGAATATCTGAGACCATATCAGTTTCCTCGTGTTTTAACAAGTTTTGCGTTAATACCTGTGCTACCTATAACTTGGATGCTTTTCCCCAGTATTTATACCAATAGGAGAGGTGCAGTGCAAAGTTTAATAGAAATAAGTGACTCTTGTGAGATAGTTAGTACTGATTTATCAATTTTCAACTTAAAGAGTGTTTTACTTTCGACTCACAGTTATAGCAACGGATTCCGTAATAGTAAAACATAAGAAAGAAAGCTAACGACAGTCTTTTTATAACTCTTTGAGAATCATGATATGATCTTTTCCCCGAGAACTGACCTTTCTTGTATATGTCTAATTCAAGACAGACAACATCCAAATATTTCTGAAATCCCTAAAATGTGAAACCAAGCCATATTATTCAATATCTCTGTGTGTGTGTGTGCTTGCGTGCTTGCGTGCGTGCGTGCGTGCATGCGTGCGTGCTCATATCTGCATTCGGAGTGTGTGGAGTTGGAATACCGACTGTCTGTTAGGGACGACCGCGAGCAGGATTATGCCGCTCGCAGGAAAGGCCCAGGAGTTGAGCTGGAAGTCCGCTCACCTCATTCATGTGTACTTGTTTGTCATGTCTTGTGGAACCAACTAAAGAAGTTCGAACAAAACTATGCATTTGTTAACGCAGTCTTCATATAATTCCGAACAAATTCTCCAGTCGACGCACCAACCATATGCCACAGGTTGACACAGGTACATTTCTTGCATAGAATATGACAGGTCTTGTAAGTAATGTCACTGTTATATGTGACAAACGATACATAGTGTTAGATTATTTACAGACCAACGCCATATTGCTGGAATATTGCTGAGTGCGGAGTAAAACTAATCTAACTCACTCGTCTTCATGCAATCGCATTGCAATTTAAATATTACCTAGCTGACTAACTCACTAATACATATGTCAAGAACATGCTCCAGCATGGCCTGCATCGATCCGTGTTTGTATCCTTCTATGACATCACTTGCTGGGGCACGATTATACAGCTAAAACCATATAATGATACACACCAAACGTACCCACTGATTCATGAAACAAATCGACAGAATAAATACACAGTATGTGTTTGGGCACAACAGAGAGACCCAGAGCGACTACAGTACTCACACTTCAATATCGATGTTCGTTTTAAACTTGTTTAGTCTATGGTTAGCGTTATTTAATTTATCATGTAACATATGTCATTTATCATGCCAGATAAACCTGAACTGATTCTTATGCAAACAGTCCATGGTGCGTTCATGGCGTTCAGAGGGTCTTATTTAAACTGTCAAGGTGACCTTATAATTATAAACGCACATTATCACAGCCAAGTCTGAATGTAAATAATTCAGAATGTAAATCAGAATAGGTGGCATTTCTTTTTGATTATATCATGTCGGTTGTCTAGTAACTTGTCATTTCATCCTAACGGAATACATATATATTAAGTCTCTGGTGAGGGTGATATAGGATGGGCTAACCCTAAGTTCTCATAATGCATATATGTCGACTTGTGGTTAACGCCCGAGTACAAAGTGTGTAACTAATTTCTAGTGTCACCTGCCTTGGCATGGCTGGAATATAGCGGTGTAAATCTGTACTTCCTGACTCACTCATATACGACGTACCATCTGTAAGTGACCGTGTGTGTGTAAGATTCTTCTATTGCTTTGAAGACAGAAGTTGACGGCATGTTTAAGTGACAGATAAATATCTGAGGTTGTGCTTTATGGTACGGAATGTCCAATTGTATTTCAGAAGTGTGAGGAGACGCAATCTCTATTAAATGTAAACAAGGTAATGATACAAAAGTTCAGTTTTGTCTGAATACTTGTGGATGTTATTTCCTTCCAAGTGAGTGAGGCTATGCTTAACGTCACATCGGAAATATTTCATCAATATGGTGACGCGAAAGAAATTGACGTTGGTAATGAATATGTGCACATTACAAAACCGTCGTCAAGGGACAGTAAAAAACAAACTAGACAATCACAATTAAAACTAGCATCTCACGTTATAACTAATAGCACCTTCGGGCAATCCGTAATATAAAAACAGCCTTAAGTCGCCAACAAATGAAGGTAGATCACTATGCTGGGAACCACGAGGTCTTAAGTCATTTGCCACCTGCTACTAGCTGGATGTTCCGTCCAAGTATTGCAGAACTGCGTGCCCAGTTTACTCGCACCTGTCGCCTATTACCCACTTTCCAGAAAGACAAAAATGTATTGAAATCAAAACAACCCATGAATCTGAATATGAACTACCTTAACGTTGGTACAAAAAACGAATCCTATCATTTTAAATACCGACCCTTGGATCAATTCGCGTAAGGGAAACCACTGTGGATTTTATGAGTGCGAGTTGCAATGCTTCTACAGTTGGTAAACTCTGTGTCTTAACTATGTGTCAAAGTGTCAACATTTTCGTAAGGGTTCGGTAAACTGATTGCGAGGAAGCAATACAACAACGCTGGACTTCATTACGATCCAATATCGTATAATAATTGTCAAAAAGTCTTTTTTCCGTTACGTATGAATGTTGCCTGCTGAATTCTTATCGTATTCGTGGTTTAACCTGCGCTGAATGCCTCAAAACCACAAATATCTATCTGCAAAGGGAATTACTTGTCCATCAATGAACTCTCCTATTACATCGAACGATATCTTCCCTACAAACTTTGATAGCACACTTTTTTTGCAAGAGCGTCATACCACATTGTTTTTACATGAAACATTTGCATTTCATAACTGAAATGAGAACTACAGAAAATCAAATAATCAAAGGAAACACCATGAACTTGCTCTCACAATGCAGTTGCATAGTGAACAAAGTGGAAACAAAAAGAAAGTTGCATCCTGGGAAATCCCATTAGTCCCCAAGTTTTTAAATATGATTTATTTCAAAAATAGTTTGGCCATTATGAGCTCCAAGTATGTTATCAGTTTTAGCCAGTTCGTAGTAGATGTTCACACGTCACGGAGGCATTAAACATCAACTTGTCATGTTGTCAAGAGGTCATCAGTCGCATATACTGCTAGCCTCGTGAGGGCTTATTAGCTGCAGTGAGTGAGTTTAGTTTTATGCCCCCTTTAGCAACCCTATTAGTAGGGCTGATACATATGCTAACAACATCATGTTCAAAATCAAATTTGCAAAGATTACACATTAATCCTGGTGTTTACTAATATAATTGTGTTCAGGTTTGTTTTTAAACTTCAAGACCAGAATTGCGTGCATGGTCAGATAATATTTTTACTCAGTGTAAACGAACAGAAACTCACTGGATTCTGACTGGAAACTTTCAGTCCAGTTTCCTTCAGGTTTCCGCAATGTGGAAACCAAGTTATTTTTGCTGTGGTGGTCAGATAATAGTTTTGGCGAAATTATAATATTGCTGCATTTTCGGTCATGAAATCACAAAACACAGAGTACTGGTTACGGGAATGATTACAATCATTGCAAAATCAAACATTGTAAATCTATTGGATATTGTACAAGTAAACCACACTGAAGATACTATTTATAGGCAAAACATAGACATTTAACAATAGACAACTTCCAAATTTTAACACTGTCTCTGCTCAACATCCCAAATCCGCAGTCATAGTAGTTGTTCACACATGCTGGCTCATGATGATACCTCTGCAGCAAATATGCAATTACATGTTTCATTGAGCTCAAGGTGACATATCTCCCGTACATCATAGTTACAGAGGTGTAATCCCATATATACCATACGTTATAACGCTTCACAACAATTGAAATGTTAACCCGTCATACAAAATGTTAGGCTGTTTAGGGTCTCCAAAAGCAACAGAAAAAACAGAATGACAATTATATTTAGCACTATGTGTTACGAGTGTGTATTTTCTGTATATTTTGTTATTAATTCAGTAATAATTGTTATTTGGTCACAACATTTAGTGTTTTGAATATTAAATATGATGGGTCACATTTCGTTTTAATAGCTGGTCAACACTTTTAGGCTTCTGGTTTTCCAGAATTTATCTGGTCCTAGTTTTCTATGTGTTTACTTCCGGGAGACTTATTCGAGGGCATTCTACAGTGTTGACGATAGTCGTTTGCGCCCGAACTTTCGGGAAATGACATAGAATATGTAAAAGGCTAGTTGTCGTGTTGAGGAGGACACTCATTCATATTAACTGGAAGATGCATCACTGCCAACGCTTGAGCATCAACGCCTGACCTACATTATCTGCTGTCAGACCGATCGCTGTGTTTACATTCTGCCATAGTTGATTCTCCCTCGCACAAAGACTTTGGTGAGTTTGCTATATTGTATTTTGTGACCCACTGACTTAGATTTTGTCTCTCTTGAATTGTATTTGTAATCAGCATTGTGACTATTGAATTGTGACTTAGTATACCATGCTCTCGTTGCATAATAATTCATAATTTGAACGTTTATGACTTGTCTTTGTTCTGTTTTCCTGGTTCACAGGAGGATTTCTTACATAGTTTGTCAAAATTCTTAACTGTAACAAAATGGGGGGCTCGTCCAGGATGGAATTCATTTGACATTTGAGACCATTTGTGGAATATATTCCAAATTTCTGCAATTTTGCAACAAGTTCATTGTTGAATCAGCAAAATGGTGTTTGAATTTGATAAGTTTGTATTGTCCCCTGACTCTGAGACAATTAGTCAGTTGAGGAAATCAGATTTATTGCACATCTCAAACTTGATGGCAAACCTGCAATGAAGAAATTTCAGATTTTGAAAATTGTGTTGAATTATTATACTGATGGGGTTTTGAAGATGATGGTGCCAGAGGAAGGTTCAGATCAATTAGAAATAAAGAAACTTGAATTCAGTTTCAAATTCAAAAAGAGGGAAATAGAAAACAAGAAGAATTGAGAAGGATGGAAATGAAGTTTAAGATGGAGAAAGAAATACAATTGAAGAAACTTCAAATTGTCAAAGAAAATGCTCTGACAAAAAACTTGAAAACCCTTCTCAGACCTCAGATTCTTCCACTTTTGACATTGCAAGGCATGCTAGGCTTGTACCCCCTTTTCATGAAAAAGAAGTAGACAAACATTTTCTACATTCTGAGAAAGTTGCTGAGAATCTCAATGTCCTGGGGAATCATGGACTATGCTGTTGCAAACTGTTTTGAAGGGTAAAGCTCGGGATGCTTATTCAGCCTTTTCAGTACAACAAAGCTCAGATTATGATGTTGTCATGAGTACACTTTTGAAAGCTTATGAGTTAGTGCCTGAGGCATATCGTCAGAAATTCAGAAATCCTCAAAAAGAGACAATGAGACTTTTGTAGAGTTTGCTAGAGAAAGGGAAACATTGTTTGATAGCTGGTGTGGGTCTAAGGAAGTCACAGATTTTGATGGTTTGAGATAGTTAGTGTTGATGGAAGATTTCAAGCAGAGTGTTCATGCTGACCTTAAGACTTATTTGGATGAACAAAAGGTTGATGACTTACATAAGGCAGCAAAGTTGGCAGATGATTATTGTTTGACTCACAAGAGTTCTTTTAGGTCTCCGGATAATGTAAAGTTTTCAGGCCAGAAAAGCTATTTCCCAGTTAAAACTTCAGGACATGCTGGTTACAACATGCTGGTGTTACAACAGGTTCAAATTTTAGTGGCAAGCAGTCAGATACTTTTCAGTCTAAGCCTAAGACTACCAGTGGTTCTGATCCTGTTTCTGCATATCGTAAGAAGCCAGGTCATTTGATTTCTGCATGTTACAAACTCCAGTTTAGAAATCAGGCTACAGGTTTCCCAAATGCTTTGTGTCCATCGCACCTAAGCCTTTCTTTCCAGGTGGTCTGAGGAGAGTTTTGTTTGTGAGAGTAAGTCTCCAGATTCTGTAGTTCGGAAGGAGGTTCTGCCCTAGTGTCTAAGGGTTTTATGTCACTTATAGGAGATAATTCTAACCCCACTGCCCGTTATTATCTTGAGGGACACGGGAGCTCTTCAGTCTCTAATTTTGAAGGATATTTTGTAAATTCTTCTGCTCCTCTCCATTTTGTGAATTTGACGTCAGATCTGATTTCAGGTGAGGTGAAAGTTGGTGTTCTAGACTTTCTCCCAGTTCCGGGTGTCGATTTGTTGATTAGTAATGATCTTATGGGGGCTAAAGTTGGCGCTGATCCAATTGTCTCTATTTCGCCAGAGAGGTAAGATAGTACAGTGACTCGTTCAATGTTGAAAGGCATTTCTTCCAAGACGTCTTTGCAGAATGACACCATTTATGATTTGTCAGATACTTTTATGGATCATTCTTTGTGTGAGATGGAGACAGATAACTCATCTACAAAGAGTAGTAGCTCTTCAGGACTTCTTGATAAGTCAAATAGTTTGTCAGGTGGTGAACACATTCTTTCCAGAGAGCAGCTTATTAGCGCAAAGGGTCAGGATGTTGAAGTGCAGAAGATGGCTAGTAAGGCTGTTTCTTTTGAGGAGGTTAGCAAGGTTCCAGTTTGTTATCACTACAAGCAAGGTGTTCTGATGAGAAAATATAGGTCGCCGGATGTTCCTGCGGAGGATGAATGGAACTTGTACCATCAAATTGTGGTACCGAAATTATTTCGAAAACATGGACTTTCATTGGCACATGAAAGTCCCATTTCAGGTCATTTGGGTGTAAACAAAACTTGTGAGAAAATTTTAGCACATTTCTCTTGGCCCAATGTGATACAAGATGTGGCTGAATTTTGTAAGACCTGTCATGCATGCCATATTGTTGGGAAACCAAATCAGAAAATTCCTTCCGCTTTCCTTGAAACCTATACTGGCTTTTAAGGAACCTGTCCGTAGAGTTATTATTGATTGTGTTGGTCCACTGCCTAAGACGAAGTCTGGTAATCAGTATTTACTCACAATCATGTGTGCGTCTACCAGATTTCCTGAAGCAATTCCACTTCGTAGGATTGTTGCTCCTGTAATTGTCAAGGCTTTGATCAAGTTTTTCACCTTAGTTGGTTTGCCAGATGTAGTTCAGTCTGATCAGGGCTCAAACTTTATGTCTAAGGTGTTTCAACAAGCTATGTACCAGTTAGGTATTAAGCAAGTTAAGTCCAGTGCTTATCCTCCAGAGTCACAGGGAGCTTTAGAGAGGTTTCATCAAACTTTGAAGAATATGATCAAGGCATATTGTTCTGAGACAGAGAAAGATTGGGATGGGGGTGTGCATTTGTTGTTGTTTGCTGTCAGAGAGTCATTTCAGGGAAGTTTAGGGTTTAGCCCCTTTGAGTTTGTGTTTGGTCATAGTGTGTGTGGGCCACTAAAACACTTAAAAGAACAATGGCTCAATGACAGACCTGAGATCATGCTCTTAGACTATGTGTCTACATTTAGGGACAGACTATCAAAAGCAAGTGAATTGGCCAGACGACATTTGAACATTTCACAAGAAAAAATGAAGCAGAACTATGACAGAAAGTCAAAAGAGAGAAATTTTACTTGTTGTGAGAAAGTGTTAGTTTTGTTTCTCATTCCTGGTCAGCCACTGAGAGCAAAATATCATGGTCCTTGTGTTGTTGACAGAAAGGTTAGCGACACAGACTATGTCGTTCTGGCACGTGGTCGTCGTAAACAGAAGAGATTGTGTCATGTCAACATGATTAAGAAATATCATGACAGGTTAGAAACCAAACATGTCAATTGTATTACCACACTCTCCCCAGTCTCTGATTGTACTAACGACAATTGTGAAAATGTTGTCAACATTGCTGATTGTGTTAGCAATGTGACGTTTGATGATCTTCAGAAATTCTGATGTGTTAGCTCACCTTGATGACATAAATTCTCGAACGCCCATGTCCAAGGTATGGAACATGGTCCAGAAAATACAAGGCAAAGGTACTAAGTCTAGCATCCATCATCGTAAACATGGAGATCAATTACTTACCGATAAATCAGATATTGCCAACAGATTGGGTGAAACTCTCCCTAAACACTCTTCCTCTTCTAATTATGTACCTAACTTCCAACAATATTAAAAACAACAAGAAAAGAAAAGCATTAATTTCAACTCAGATAATGGAGAAGATTACAATGAACTATTTTCTATTCATGAGCTTCATACGTCTCTTGATCAAGCTCACAATACTGCTACAGGGGCTGATAACATACATTACCAACTCCTGTAGCACTTATCAGAATCCTGTCTGGAAACTCTTTTAACCATTTGTGATGATATTTGGATCTCGGGTAATTTTCATCCCTCATGGCGTGACGCTATAGTAGTACCAATACCTAGACATGGACGTCATCATACGGATCCATCCATTTATCTACCTATTTCACTCACAAACTGTGTTTGCAAAACCATGGAACGATGATAAGTAATCAACTTGTTTGGTACTTGGAAACCAATATCATTATAACAGATATACAATGTGGTTTCCGTAAAAACAGAAGTACTCTTGATCACTTAGTGCTTTTGGAATCATTTGTCAAAAACGTTCTAATAAATAAACAACACGCTGTGTCTATCTCTTTTTTGATCTTTAAAAGGCATATGACACGACGTGGAAATATGGTATTTTAAGAGATTTACATGGCTTCGGACGTTTGATCATTAAAGTCAGGATGAGGGTGTTCCACAAAGCAATATTTTATCTGTCACTCTAATTAGCATCGAGAGCAACAGTGTAACAAAAGTTTTAAACGATTCAATAGATGGGTCGTTATTTGTGGATGATTTTAATATTTCTTGTTAGAAAAATATGCATACTATTGAACGGCAACTGTTTAAACAAAATAACCAAATGGTGTCTTGAAAACGGCTTTAAAATTTCTAAATCAAAACCTAATTGTATACAGTTTTGCCGTAAATACGAACCAAATAAAGACCCTGAACTGTCTCTTGATGGCACTCCCATCAAAGTTGCCAAGTTCTTGGGATTAAGTTTTGACTCACACGTAACGTTTCTGCCTCATATTAAATCCCGTAAAACTAAATACCTGAAGGTACTTGATTTGTTAAAGGTTGTCTCAGATTCAAGCTATCCTCTTCCATCTATATCGATCACTCGTCCGTTCCCAACTTAATATGGCTCCATTGTCTATGGTGAAGCCTGCAAGAGCAACTTAAAATTGTCAGATTCTGTCCATCATCAAGGTCTATGACTTTGTCTTGGCTCCTTTCAAAATTCACCAGGCACCCATGGCAAGCCACCTCCTCGTGGTGGGTGCTGGGTAACGCTAAGAGCTCGCCGACACCCCAGTTCTGGACCCGGGGGGATATTTGGTCCACCAACCCGTTTGCCGTGGGTTCCAGCCCCGTGTCGGTGGAGGACGGGTGTCTGGGTGTTGAGGGCACTGGGAGCCTGTGACCGCGTTCGCTTCAACACACCCCTTCGACCCTTACTTCACCTACACGGGGGGTTGAATGGGCCCGGTTCAACCAATCGGCTGGCCAAGCCAAGCCCTGAGTGTTACATTATGTAATGTTAAAACGTATATCCTTGTAAGTCTTGGCGAATTTTTGGACCTTTGTAATTTCAAATGTACACTTTCATGTTTTTGCCTAGAGTCGTATGCCCAAAAGGCGGTGGCTCATGGGCCAATCTGGTGGAATGATTAAACTTTAATTTTTCTGCTGGAGTATATCATCCAGGTATCCTTCGTGCTGCAAGCTGGAGATCCGCTTGTTTTTAGCATTGTCCTTGTGACACTCCATGGTGGGTGGGGAGCCCGGATAATGAAAAATTACTCATTCACCATGGCTTATGAAACTCCCTCAAAAAAATTAACCGTCCACTTGACAACGATGATGAACAGCGACCTTCACAATCTATTGATTACTGGCCACGGTTTCTAGTGATTGAGACTATCGATAACACACCGTTGAAATTAAATCCTTTTGCGGTTTCTAAAGGCATTCAAGGCATTGCAGAAGACGTGAAAAACATTAGACGCTTACGTTCAGGTGCTTTGTTAATTGAATGCAGCAAACGACAGCAAGCATCCAACCTCCTTTCCATTGAGTCATATGTAGGTACACCTGTGTCCGTTTCTGCACACCGAACTCTTAACACAATTAAAGGTGTTGTAAGAGATCGGGATCGATTGTTCTCTGACATGACTGAATTGGATATAGTCTCAGAAATGAAAGACCAAGGTGTCACATTTGTCAAACGATTTACCACCCGTAAAAACTCAGAAATCCATCCAACAAATACCTATCTCTTTTCCTTTTCTTCTCCAACTGCTTCTCAATCAATAAAGGCTGGTTACTGCAATATCAGGGTTAAAACATACATTCCCAACCTTCTCAGATGTTTCAAATGTCAGAAGTTTGGCCACGGTATGAACACCTGTACATTGTCTGTCACATGCGCTCACTGCGTGAGAAGACGCATGTGACGGAAGATTGTGACAGCAACTTCAAAAAGTGTGCCAACTGCTTTGGTGCACACTCCTCGTCCTCTAAGGAGTGTATGGAAAAAAAACAAATGGAGATTAACAAAATTAAATTTACTAGAAACATCAGTTTTGCAGACTCTAAAAGTCTCGTACAATCTCCAGAACTAACCGAAACGTATGCATCAGTAACTAGACCATTATCAGATACAACCCTAAAACAGCCCAAAGTCAAAACTGCATCAATAACCTGGTAAAGAGACTTGACATGGGTCAAGACATACTACTCCCGAGAGGTTTTCACCAGAACATTCCGCACAAACAACAGTTTCAGCCAAAATACAATCTGAGTCATTGAGTAATCGTGACTCATCTACATCACAGGATAGCACCATCTCGGTCAACTGGAAATGTCAAACAGGTCGCTAAAAGTAAACCCAAACCAAGGCCTGATCTTTCTAAAAAAACTTCAAAGTGGCAGAGTATCCAAAGGATCAGAAAATCGAGTTGAACTTAATAAGTATGGTTCGCTTGAGGACATGGAAGTCACACACCCATCAAAGGGCATATAGTCTGTCGCCCACTAAAAAGTGCGGGGTAGATCCCCAATCAAACCCCCATTCCAAAACTATAGCACAGTGGAATTGTAGAGGGTTAAGGACCAATTTCAATGAGTTACAGCTACTATTCCAGGATTTTGCACCATCGGCCTTCTGTCTGCAGGAAACCTATTTGAAGCAGACAGATACTTTTGATTTACGTCAGATCATTTCTTATAATTATTTTTCACCTCCAGGTGATTGGGCATCTGGAGGGTCTTCAATCCTTTCAAAGCAGGATGTTATCCATAGTCCTGTAACACTCACAACAAATCTCCAAGCTGTTGCAGTGAGACTCATTCTTCACGTTACCTTTACACTATGCTCTTTGTATATTCCGCCTTCTTCAACACTCCAGCAGTCTGATCTTCAAGCTCTCTATGACCAGCTTCCTAAACCCTGTATCATAATGGGTGATCTCAATGGCCATAACCCAATTTGGGGTGGTACAAACACTAACAGTAAAGGTAAAATACTGGAAGATTTTATAACCAATAATGACTTGTGTATATACAATGATGATGTAAGCACTTATCTGCAACCTGCAACTGGCACCTGCTCTTGTCTAGATTTGTCTCTTGCAGACTCTAATGTACTTAATGAATGTGACTGGTCACTCCACAATGACCTCTGTGGAAGTGACCACTTTCCAACTATCTTATTCAGAAATACTCCATCTGACTCTCCATCATATACGAGGTGGAATTTTGCCAAGGCAGACTCGTCCTTGTTTCAAACTTTATGTGCATCTAAATTAAGACCCGAATGTCTCAGTGATATACCTGATCCTATTCAATTTTTTCTGACGTTTTAAATGAAATTGCTGATGAGTGTATACCCAAGTCCTTTACAAATCCACATGTACGGAAACCATGGTTTCATACAGATTGTAGGCAAGCCAGGAAAGCGAGGGGAAAGGCAGAAAATTATTTCCGCCATCACCCAACTGTCCATAATTTAAGTAAATTTAAGATACTCAATGCGAAGGCGCGTCGTACTTTTAAACAAAATAAACGGCAATCTTGGAGGAACTATGTCTCCAAAATTAACTCACGTACGCCAATGTCTAAGGTATGGAAGATGGTTCAAAGAATAAAAGGCAAAGGTTCAAAAGCTGCTGTTCACCATCTTAAAGATGGTGACAATTTAATTACTGATACACCTAAAATTGCAAATAAACTTGGCGAAACACTTGCCAAAAATTCATCATCGACAAAGTATGTTCCCGAATTTCAGACATATCAGAAGCAACAGGAAAAGACAAAACTTAATTTCGATTCAAATAATGGTGAAGACTACAACGAAGTGTTTTCATTACTTGAGCTACACACTGCTCAAGGTCATGACTCTGCAAATGACGATGATAATATACATTATCAGCTACTGAAACACTTAGCTGAACCATGTCTAATGGCACTTTTAGATATATTTGATCAAATATGGACGTCGGGGGAACTTCCCCCTTCACGGCGTAATGCCATTGTAGTCCCAATACCAAAACCTGGCAGAGATCATACAGATCCGTCGAAATACAGACCGATATCTCTAACCAGCTGTGTCTGTAAAACCATGGAACGTATGGTAAATAATAGATTAACTTGTTATCTTGAAACCAATAACCTGATCACAAATTAAATATTCAGTGTGGTTTCAGGAAAAATGGTAGTACCATCGATCATTTGGTACGTTTAGCATACTTCGCTACAAATGCTTTAGTTAATAAACAACATGCCGTATCGATTTTCTTTGATCTCAAGAAAGCTTATGACACGACCTGGAAGCATGGTATTTTGAAGGATTTACATGATTTTGGGCTGAGAGGCCGTTTGCCTCTTTTTATATCAGAGCTTTTAAAAGGCAGGCAAACGCTATATTAATAGTTTATCCAAGGTTTTAAATGAGTCAATTATGATGGATCACTTTTTGTAGATGATTTTAATATTTCCTGTTGTGGTAAAAAATACGTACTATTGAACGGCAATTACAGTTGTGTTTAAATAAAATAAATAGATGGTGTCTTGAAAACGGCTTTAAATTTTCTAAATCTAAAACAAAGTGTATACATTTTTGTAGAAAATATAAGCCACATAAGGACCCTGAACTGTTTTTAAATGGCACTCCCATCAAAGTTATCAAGGAGGCCAAGTTCTTAGGTTTAATTTTCGATTCTCATTAAACCTCTTACCCCATATTAACTCCCTTAAAGCTAAATGCCTGAAGGCATTAGATTTGTTGAAAGTTGTTTCCAACTCAAAGTGGGGAGGCGATCAAACCACCCTCTTACACTTATATCGATCACTGGTCCGTTGCAAACTCGATTATGGCTCCATCGTATATGGTGGAGCCTGTAAAAGCAACCTCAGACTTCTTGATGTTGTCCATCACCAAGGTATATGACTTTGTCTTGGGTCTTTTAGAACTTCACCTATTGACAGTCTTTACGTTGAGGCTGATGAACCATCTCTTACACAACGCCGGATCAAATCATCCTTACAATACATTACTAAATTATACTCTGATGAATCTAATCCTGCATATACTGTGTGTTCAATCCACTTTATGAGGATTTGTAAGACAAAAATCTTCTCTTGTTCCACCTCTAGGGCACAGAATTTAAACCCTTTCTTTCTTCTCCTCTTTGGCAGTTGACCTAACATTAACTTCATTTAAAAAATCAGAAACTAATGAATTACAATATAAACAAGAATATAATCAATTAGAACATAAATATAGCAATTATAAACCCTTATTTACAGATGGTTCCAAAGACGGTGGCGCAGTAGCTTGTGCCACCGTCATTGGATCGAGTACAATATCTTCTAGAATTCCAGATATCAGCTTTATTTTTACTGAAGAAGCAAACGCCATATTAACAGCTCTCAAATATATTCAAAAACACCCGAAACATAAGGAGTATATAAGCTTTTCCGACTCTCTTTCTTGCCTTCAGGCTATTAAAAAACTTCTTGCAAACATCCACTTTTAATAGAAATTATTGAATTGTATAATAATCTTGGTACTGGCCAATACCACATCGTCGTTTGTTGGTAACCCATCCACGTAGGCATTTCTGGTAACACAATGGCAGATCTTGCTGCCAAGGCATATTCTGATTACAAAGTTCCATATTCTGATTACAAGGTTAGCATTAGAACTTACATCCGTGATCTGATACAGAAGAAGTGGGACACTCGAGTAGCTAGTTACATGAAATAAAAAAAAGTATATTGGTTACACCTATTTCGGCTGTCAGTCCAGATTTGAAGAGGTTATTTTACGACGATGTCGTATTGGCCATACAAGATATACTCATGCATACCTGCTAAAAGGTGAGGATCCTCTGTTTTGTATCACTTGTGATCAGAGAGTCACGGTCAAGCATATCCTACATATTGAACTCTCCATCAGGTAGAGCACGTTTCCATTGCATACATTACATCAGCAAAACGTGCATTTCAACGGCAAAACTGTAACTCTTACATATACAACTCCAGACACGTCACAGCGAATTCAGAACCTAGATGCATCACAAACATTTATAAGACTGACCACATCACTCCTGCAGTGTAACCATGCACTTTCTTCACGCCAAGATTTTCAGGTTCTGCATTACCAACAATTATTTTATCAACAATGACGATCCGATCTTGCTGATTGACCAGTTTTCTTAGAGGCTCTACTTAACCAGCCTCTGTCTCCATCTACGACGCCTGTGTCACCTCTGTTTGCATCTCCCACCAACTCGGTCATCTAAACAAGGAAACAGCAAATAAAAGACATTTTAAGTCACTCCTTAAAACACATCCCTTCTGCTCAGCATTCAACTTTACTTTCAGGATCGGGTGCATACTTTGTGCATCGATTTAACTTTGTCACTACGCCAGTGAGCACCTCGCCGGATACGAGGCGCTAAAGCAATCGTTATATATTATGTAACATTGTTCTTATCATAATTAATATAAAACAGGAATGATGCAGACTGAGTAAATTATTGTTTATGATAAGATATGTTTATAGCGCATACCCACGAGACACTATTTGTTTCTCGTTCTTCACAGAGAACAGCAAATCGAAACAAATTTACACTAAAAGCGTTCTCCCTTTGCGTACGGTATTGTAGATATCGTTCATGCTATGACTTATTGTGTCAGGTCCGCATAAAAAGGGAAAGAAGAAACTGAAGGTAGTAAATCCAAAAACTATAAAGATTGCCCACATTTTGACACTTAAAGAGGCTGGTGACAATTTATAAATCATTGTAATTGTGATAAACTTTATGTTTGAAATGTTCTAAATCTTCGATTTTTTTCTTGTGTCTGCCACACGCCCCACCGTAAAATGGTGTCACATCACATGCATCTACTTCTTATCAAGCCATATTTTTTTCCAGGACTTACAGTGATTGGCCAGTGAACGTTAAACAAACGCATACTGAATGATGATCATGTCATGTCATCCTGCAGGTCAGAACTCGCTACGGATTATACAGGTACTAATATTACAAACTAGTTAATATTTAGTAGCATATAAATCCGATTTGACACTTTGAAAGGGTAAAGATAATGGTTTCAAATTAGGTGCTCGTCTCAATTAGGCTTTAGCAATGACTAATGTGTTTGGACACACTGTGTGTCACACAAATAATATATGTGCGTAATAGTCAGTTTGACAGTCCTGGCTAAGATTTCCAGTACTAAACACGTACTATTATATACATGGCATTTTCAATGCATGTTTTAGCATGTCACATATTCTTCCAAATATGTTTCTTGACATCTATACATTTCCAGATGGGTGCCAAAAATGTCAGGCGGTTGGACAATCATACATTTGTGAATATAACAATGTCAACATACTTACTCTTCATACAACGCATGCAATCATTTGTGCTGGAAAGAAATCAGGGCAACTTTTAGAAAAAAAGAAGAAAACTCTTGATAGATTTGGGAAGACGGTTTCAGCTTGGAGGAACAGCGGGGGAGGTCAAGTACTGATTCATGTTGAGGGTCAACTACCCGAGGACAGGTGTCTGGAACAGTTTGATGAGTTTATCACCAAGACTCTGACTGATCTCCTTGACGACGAAGAGTTATACGTGGAAGCGTATAGGAGGGGGTGGCTCTCTGAAATTCATGAGTTTCTGGGCAATACTGACTTCATCCTAGTAAACGTGAAAGAAACGAATGGGGTATCCACTGTGGATTTTAACACGAAAGCAAAGAACGACATTGAAAACGTGCCAGTAACCTCCGCCAGGTTGGCGAAGTGCATGAGCAGAGAGACTTACAAAAGTACACAGAAACCCAAAACAAAAGGTTTATGTGAAAACATTCAACAACTCCACGAAAGCAGAAATACTGAGGTCAAAAGTCTCCATCTTGCCAAATTAAAAAAGCAAATAGCACAACAAGTTTCGAAAAGTCCGGCAGATATAGTGGATTTTATATGGCATGAACTCAAACTGAAAGATAACCTGACCTCTTTATCGAAGGTTGAGGGAGGAGGATCGTACTATGTCGGGATAAGTGAATATACCCTAGAGTTTGAAAGTTACAGAACCAAGCTTCTTAACGTTGATGGGTTTCCGATTAATTTCCCAGAATTTGAGATCATCAATGCAATTAAATGTAAACTTCAAAGTGAGACAATAGCCTTACAAAAAGGAACATTCTGTAGCGTCCCTGACGATTTGATTGAAGTGAAGTTCCATGCAATTCCTGGAAAACAGGGACGTGTTCTCGAGGTAGCTGTGCGTTGGTTTGATGGTATCATCTTCAATGACAAGGACGGGCCGAGGGCGTATGAAGTGAAGAACAATGCTATACAGCGGATGGACAAAGAGGCCTGGTTAAAGCGATATCATCCACACAGACGTAGAAGTTTGCCATGAATGAGCATTCAGAGTTGCTCAGAAGGACGAGCGATACTGACGAGAGTGATGACTCCAGTGTTCCTAGCAGGTACAGTTCGGAAGGAGAAATCCCCTTACCGACCTTTGATGACCTGTCTGAAATTGATGATCCAGAACCAGGATTCCGAACTTCTGGTAAGGCTGTAATGTTACTGATATAATTTCCAATATTGTTTTTATTATTAATGACTTTGTATGCCTTAACCATTTGATGTACCAGTTTCAGGTGATATGCTCCAATCAAGTGTTCTATCTATAACCGAAAAACGAAAGATACTGAGAATACTTCCAGCTGAATCAAAACAATCATGTACGTATTACAGTATGTTTGGTTTGACAATGCTAAGCAACTTCTGTTAATAGTGTTTTAATCTACAGTGAGAAACTAATGGGATAATAGCGTGGATTTTTGTTTGTGTCAGTTTTATGTCTTTGTGTGCATGTACGTATGAATGTGATATTTGTGCAAAATTTATCACCGAGTTTAAAACACTTATTATACCATCTTTTTTTCAAATATATTCAATCTATTTTTTCAAAGATGTAAGTGGCAAACCCTTAAAGGTACGAGTTAGAATTCAGAAGCTCACGTTTGTAGTTAGAGGCGACTAATGAGATTATGTGGTCAGGCCTGCTGACTTGCTCATGTTGTTGATCTCTCGATTTCCTGGTCCAGACTCAATTTATTACAGACAACCATGGTACAGTTGGAGCATGGTGTTCCGTGTTAAACATAAAAACACACCACTTGGTAAATGATCACAGCAATGATGAGCATGCGTGACTCCATAAATTATACTGTTTTTTCAGTTTTCGGGGTTTTCCTGACCAATATTGAAGCCATACTGAATACAAAGTATGCCCAAATTGTACAGCGACTGAAAGACCTACCAGACAGAGACTGTACAGTCATCATCGCTGGAGGCAGCTTACTGAAAATGATAGACCCATCCTGGGAGGGGAAAGTACCTGCATCTGTCTTGTGTGATGTGTGTGTGTGTTTTCCCCTACACAGCCTGTCATGCTCCTGACATTCACAGGCAAAGATGGGAACATGAAGACGATCACCAAATACAACACCAGCTTAGCGATGCTGATTATTAATCACGTAAAGAAGGATACGAATCTTGATTTCAAAGTTGTCCACCTCGCTGTAGACTACCATGTGAGTCAGGAAAAAACAAACTTCCTGACAAGGGTAGACCGACGTGTGAATTCAACCAAATGTACCTCGTTCCCCACCGAGCTGGATATGGACAAGGGCAAGTGTACAGCCATTATGAAGTCCTTCCTGAAACACCTGTCTTGGAACACTGAGTCAGAGAGGCTTTACCCTTCTTTGCAAGACACAGCACATGCGACAGTCACACCCAGACAAGATGTATGTGCACATTTGGAGTTTTTAGACAAATTCACCAGTTGAAATGGAATGACGTCAGACACAAATGTAGCAGTCCTTATATATCGTTTCGATGTCATATGGAAATGAATGAAGAAAGGGATGTTTTGGCATTGCATAAATTCTCACTTGGGACTAAAGATAGCACTTGTTCATGAAAAAGGACACATATCATCAAAACGTGCGCGATATCGTTCTCATGCAATATCATCATAAAATTCTTAAATGAAAAAGAGTCTTAGTCACCCTCGGTATTCTGTAATCCATTACCGGTTCTGCTATTAGTTTTTGCACAGTGACAATTTTTAGTATAGTTCAAAGTGAAACTTGTATTTTGATAAAACAGTTAAATCCATGAAACGCAAAGGAAGGCACGAATATACAGGTGTGCCAACCAGAAAAGGTGTCATTTTCAAAGGGATGGTTTGAGTTTGAGTAATTTCCCACATAGAATCATGTTACACAATATATTCTGTTTGCCCTCCCTAGCCTTATTTTGTGTTCTTCCTTCTTCACACGTGTTTCTTTCCTATTTAAAGGCAGCGGATGAATTACAAAAGCAAATACATACAATGGAGGTCAATCCACATCACGAAGTGCAAACAGCCTTACTGAGATATCTCTCTGTTCAGCAGGAGAAACTGGAGAATGAATCATCCCCTCACTTTTGGAACACAACCCAAGAGAATCCTTTCAGTAAATATTAACTTTGGACACATCTACATAAATATGTATGGCTCTGTAATGGTGTGTAGTCTTTTAGCAAATGATGTTTCACTAAAACACCATCGTGTTCTATCTAATTGATTCCTGAATTATATTTGATTTGAATGAAAGTGCAGGAGCAGTGTCAGTTACTTTCTGCGTAGACAAATGTTTGCCTCAAATTCCCAATTGCTATTCTGTTTAACTGTTCCATCCAGATTTGGTCAGTTTTGCTTTTCAACAAATGAGCATTGTGTTAATGCAATAAGTGATTTTGTTTCTGTTCTTTGTACTTTCAAAGTTGATAAATACTTCTGCTTTCAATTCATTGAAGTATACATAGCATAACAAGTAGTACTTATGGTGGGGGTACGAGTGCCTCCTCTAGGGTATGCTACAGGTTAATTTCCATCCTATGGATGCAAGAACGACTGGAGAAAGACCAAGTGTTTTCCCAATTGTTTTTTATTTCCATTTTTTCTTTTAATTATTAAATTTTTAAGCTCAGTTGTCAGTTACATTCATTGAATATTTTTCTTATTGTAAATAAGTTGGTTTGTGGGCACATCTGTTCCATGGCAAACCCGAGCACAATGAAGAAGATCTCCTGACCAGGAGTTCCAGGTGAGTGTGTAATACTGCGAGAAGGTGGGTTCATCGTGGCGGTGTTCAAGTCGTTTGCAGATGAACTGGCAACATTCTTGCATGACATCAACGACGTTCTTGAACATTTTAAGAGCATGGTTTTTGCACGCAAATTGGGCATTGATGAAATAAATTCTTTGTTTGCCATTGCTCTAAGGACAAATTATGACATTTCTGCTCAGCTTTTAAGTTGGCCACGTTGGACATTCGTAAACTGGAGATGAGGTAATTGCTGCCAGGAAATGTGAGGACGATGACTAATGCCCTGCCGACCATCAAGGTAATCGTAGCCATTACCATGGGGCGTATGATTATCTTTCATCATTTCAGCACTGAATCAGGCTTCGTATGTTGAATACAGTTTATTGATGTCTCCATCTGACATGTTATAGATTTTATCGATGGTGATGTTATCATCCAAGTATTGTTTTCCCTATCCAACCCCGGACAGGACCACAAGTCTTTCTCGTTTCCGACATGGAAAGGCACATCTTTTCATCACATAATTCAGGTTTTATATCCCATATTATAAAATCTCACATAACCCACACAGAACGATATGATAGTGAGGTAAATAACCAGTGATAATTTCAAAGGTCGTCATGTTTTGTTTTTTCATATCAAGGTTATACATTTAATTTGTTAAGCAGAATGCTTGCTTTTCCTAAGCAGGTTGCCCGATTTTGCCACAGCATAATTCACGGGTTGGTCTGTTTTCAGCATCAGTCTAGAGTGTTTTTTGTTTTTTTGTTGTTGTTGTTTGTTTTGTTTTGTTTTGTTTTGTTTTTGTTTTGTTTTTTGCAGGCTGTTTTTACTTTACACGTGTTCTCACTTGGGTTTGGTTTGAATCAAGTCATTTTTTCATCAAATGAATCCCTATCTTTACAGTGAAATAAGGCAACCCATTTGTTCCCTGCAGTCTCTCAGGACCAAGTTGAATTTTTGTGTTACCACCCAAATGCTGTGTTTCTGTGCATCCCCAAAATGCTAAATACGATAACATGTCTATTTTTTGATGATTTCTTTATTCGTACTACAATCGTCTTGGATAAGCATCATCATCACACGCGCTCCGTGTAAGTTCGATTGACGTGAAAAGTAAGGCAAAGAATCAAGATATGATTGAACACATCTCAGTGATACCCTTCCAGCATATCTAATACCAACAGGGTCTTCCCACATTCCATCTGACCACACACGATAGCTCAATGTGGCTACAGGTGCAGGTAGGTCTCAATAGATAGATCTTGTATCTTAAGTTGTGCACCCATATTCACGTACAAAGTTATGTTTATTTTCTTGGTGAATTGTTGTTGTCCACTGCCGTGTAGTTGATCATCGTCCGTGAATAGCATGCCCAGGAATCATGTTACCAAGACCAAGATCCTTGATGATGACGTGATATTCCACAATGTATAGGTTTTAATCCATGACGTCTTATGATGATACAGCACGTGATCATACAGAATGGCTAACGTGCCTAAATACTGGTTGCGAATCTGATGGGTCAATTCGGGATGCTTGATAAACGTGAGTTTGTGAATTCGTATTTCAGTCTATTTCCGAGTGCAGCTTGGTGAAATGGCATGTGAACCTTTGGGTACGCGTAAGTATGCCCAAAATGGTGCTGAGTAGATTGAAAATCAGCTAGACAAATGCCCTGGTACTTCATGCTTTCCCGTTCACTCGTGGTTCTCCAGGGGTCCGTGTAACTGAAACACACGTTGCTGTCGTTGATTCTCAGGATCTCATTCTCGCTGATTTTGATGGTGGTTCTTTTCACGATGGCATGATTCTGGTTCGTCATGACTTTTCTTTTAGCATCATTTGAATTCCAACTGATCTGGTAAGACAGACGACCAGTCCTGGGTAAGATGATGTCATTCGCATCCAGGTTAGGTAGGCCCTAGAGCAGCGTTTGGTTTTCATCTATTGTGTTTGGATTGTTGGTGATGGTCACTGAGTGACACACAGATTTGATCCCCAGGGGTTCCATCAATCTTCAGAAAGGGTTGAGTTTTTGCCCGTATCGCTTATATATTGAAAGCATGTTTTGATATCTTTAATAGAACCATGGTCAAAGGTGGTGACAGTATTCCAGCTGTTGATTTGGGTGGCGATAGAGCACCCTTGGAACATGCACAAGACGATGACACCTTGTTCATGAATGAAAACATAGGTCATTTGCTGTTGAAGCCAACAGTGGATGATTATTATGACACCACAGAGGAAAAGGAAAACCTCACTCAATGTTCACGGGATACTACAACTGAAAATTGCACCGGACATCAATCTCATGCAGTCTCTCTGTCAAAGTGACGGATCTGGTGGCAGCAACAACAACAACCTAGGCAATTTCATCGATAATGGAGGAGAGGATAGCAACACACGGTACTACCTCATTCGATGTCGAATGAGGACGAATGAACGATATCCAAGATATGTGGAGGCAAGCTGTTCGGCCTGGACGATGTGGTGACCATGGGCATTGAGTAAAGCACGCACTACATGCTCGCCTTCACCGACAACAACACATGGGCACACATGCGATCTGAAATCAACATCACGCTCAGTTTTCCGTACGTGTTCATGGACAATAAAGACCACTACCTGATGAAAGTTGTTATATTAGTGAAACAGGGCATTGGAATGAAGATCAGCAAGCGATGTCACGTTCTCATCACGAATTGTTTGAAAGAATTATATGATTTTACGGATATTTAGAATTGTTAACAATAGTGTCAAGTCGTACCCTCTGCTAACACGACTTTTTTGTTACAATCAAAATTATATATATATATATATATATTTTTATAAATATATATATATAGCTATAGATATATATATATATAGATACATTTTCAGAGACAAAGGCATAGTCTAGTATACAGTCATGACTTCATTGCCTGTCATGTGATGCAATGTACAACTGTAGCTTTAAGTAGGTATTTTCAAACCTACACTGATATTTTACGAGTACAGTGCTTGATTTCTGACTGAGGAATAAATCTCCTAAAACCTCCTCTGCAAATGATGATGACTTTAATAAAACACAGAAAAGAACTTGATAGTATGCTGGTAACAGACAGAAGCAGTTACTTAACAGTTACTTATACAGTTTGTTACATTTCATTCCTATATAAACGGATTGTTGAGTCTGGTAGCAGGCTGACTAATATAGCTAGTCTAGGCGCTTTTATCCTACATTGACGGTTTACTGAATATCAAACATACTATGTGAAAAATCATGAGCCATCTTGACTATCCCTAGCAACGTCAGGAAAACGTCTCTCTTCGCTGTTAGGTTAGGCAGCCATCATGCATGGCCCTGGCAACGTCGGGAGAACATCTCTCGATACACCGACGTGATGACTCCACTCCTTCTGCTGAACTAGAGCGTTTACCCCGACGAATACATGAATGATTGTCTTTGAGAAGACACAATTACCAACCACAGACCGCATTTATAGTGGCCTAGCCAGCTCGAAAATGCCAAATGACGGTAACAAGCGCACCCTCAACGTTTGGGAAAAACTAGTCTGCCAACATTATTACGATCTCTACTTGAAAGCAGACGTACTCCTGCTGGCCGAGATCTTCAGATTATCAGAAAAACGTGTTTGAAACAGTGTCAACTGACTCCACATGGTACAAAACTAATGGATTATGACACGCACCTGTTTATCGAAAAAGGAATGTCTGGTATGATTTCCATGGTCTTCGAACTGTACGTGGAAGGCTATAATCTGAATCAACCCTCCAACCACATCCTCTATCTGTACGCCAACAGTCATGTGATGTAAATCCCCTTGCCCTAAGATGTAGCCTTCCTGAAAATGTGCATAGTTGTCAACAGCTAACTTTAGTTTCTGAATAGCAAAATGAAAGAATGAAACGTGTCTTACGTGTTTGATGTTCTTGCATCGCCTTCCAAATGTTTCACTTCTGTGAAAAAAGCACATTGAAGCATCAATAAAAAAAGGATCGAATGACGTTCCTTCTGAGACCAAAATTGTGTTATTGTTGGCTACATCAATGTTGCAAACCCTACACGCTTATTCAATTATTCAGAAATACATTCAAAAGTGACATGAAGTTTTGTTTCATTCAAATGTTTCTTTTCTGTATTCTTTTTGATTTCCTTTTGATCTAAATCCTTCCTTGGAAATAATTGTTTTTCGAATCTGTTGGTTTTAATTTCCTTTCCTCGACAATACACTGTCCCAACTCACTTTTTCGGGAAGTTGAGTGTTCCTAAGAAAACATCTCATAATCTGTGACATGGCACATTTGGCTACAACATTTGATCTATAGGGCTTTTAAGTACGTGAAATGGGGAAAGTTCGTCCCATTTTCCACTGATTTCGTTCTCTCCAGATTTGTATAATAAACAACTTTAACCATTCTGTTAGATACATCATGAAAGTAGACACACAAATTTCAGGTAACTGAAAGTTATTACTGTGTTGGCTTTAAGTTAGAAAAAAACATTCACGATTTTTTTCCAAATGACCTAGTTGTAGGCGCATTCTGTTTTGACAAGTTTTTTAAAAGTCACTCTGCAAAGTAGAACCAGGTGACTAATTTCAAAAGGTTACTCTAAAGCCAAATATTAATTTTTTATTCGCTTGTTTAAAATTGTAGGCACTTTCGGAAATTGCAATGAGCAGCTGTAAGGGAAAATGTGTATCGAGTACATTAAGTGTTAATTTTAGATTTGAAAACCGTTGTATCATTGCCTTGTGATAGGACAAAAAAACAGAATGCTACGACAAAAGAAACATTTCCAGTGGTATTTATGGTGGGAGAACGAGTACACTCCCCACTTGGGTACACCACAGGGTTACGCCCTTAGGGTATGAAATAAGATACAAAATTGAATGCAAAACGACCCTGTGTTTTCCCTGCCATTGTTTTCATTTTTTTAAATTTTAAATATTACTTTTCTTATTAAATGTAGCTGTGAAATTGAGAGACAATGTCTTGGGTGGTGTTTGCCATAAACACATCAAAGTCAGCTAAGGAGAATGGGGCAGTGTGTTGTTTGGTTTTAAGGCTATATTCGACTAAAGTATCCATGGGATATTTTAACCGTTTGGTACAGCACAAACTTTAACTATAATTGTAAAGAGTAATGAATTTCTCTCGACGAATCACTTGACGTAGGTCTGAGTAAATATCAAGTCCATCGATGTTAACCAAGACGCATCTGAACAACCATTTTTCAATTGGTTTCCACATGATGATGACAATTCGAATATTTAATAACAGGGTAAATGATGTTGAGGTGATACGTTTTCATTAGACCATATGTGATTGTTGGCATGTTTCCTGTTGTCCCTGTCTATTTACATGGCTGGTACATACTGGCCCAGTTTGGTAATTGTTTTTCTGATTGCTGCTGTCAATGCTTTGGCGGTGGTTGGTTTCATTATGATGGCTTCGATGGGTCTCTTGCACGAGTCTGGTGGCTTCATAGCTGATGACATCCACCACTTGCGGCAAGCTTACCACCCATTCAGTATTTCTTGTACATGTCTTTGGTACAGATTTCGATCAGCAGTGAAATCCATGTCTGTTTGTCAGCATATTGTGTCTTAAATTGATTATACACATGAGCATTAATTAAGGACCACCAAAAATAGATGTTGATTGTTACAAAAAGGGATCAAAACAGAGAAGTCAACCAGTTATATTTAAATACACATGCAGTTAGCATGAAATTCACGTGCTGACTCAAATGCATGCTTTTCATGCTAAAGTTCTGTCATGGTACAAGCGACAGAGGGGTATAAAAAGGTGAGATGAAGCATTCTCATTGCTTTCTTATCGACGCATCAATAAGAGAAAACGGTGCTGAAACATTTTTGGACATGCCAAGGCATAAGCTTTCTGAAAATACCAGATGGCAGATTATTGGTGTGCATGAAGTTGTTTTTCCTGTCGCAGCATTGGGTTCACATTGAATATCAATCGCAATGTCATTAGTCGCCACTCGCTGTGATGACTGTGCCCTAGTTCGCATAGTGACACGCAGGCTCATGACCATTACCAAAGATCTCAGAGAACAATGGAGAGTGGGTGTTCATCTCTCAAAGCACCACCCAAAGGAGGCTCAGGTCCAATGAAACGTCCCTTACTCACTGATAGTCACAAGGCTCAATGTTTGGCATGGTGTAATCAACGGCTAAACCACAATCTGAGGACACTGTGCAGGATCCATTGGTCCGATGAAAGCCGTTTTCTTCTTCTTGTTACTAATGGCTGTCGGCGAGTTTGGAGAAGTAATGAGGCTTGTCAACAGCGGATGATCCATGCAGCTGAACCCTTTGGCTGTGGATCTGTAATGGTGTGCTGGTGTATCTCCTATGACTGTAAGCTGAATCTTATCACCATTCAAGGGCCACTCAATGGTCACAGATACCAACAGGAAGCTGCTGTTGTCCTGCATTGACCCCTAGTATTTATGGACGATAGAGCTGCTATCGCATACTCTTGCAGAACAATGCAGTTGACAGATTACCTTGGCCTGCGAGAAACCCTGATCTCAACCCAATTGAGCATTTATGGGACCATCTGGGGCGCCCAGTTCAAGTACGGGATCCACCTATTCACAATCTACAGGAATTAGCCCAGGCACTTCATGAGGAATGGCATCGGATTCCAGTGATGCGCATTCGGCATTTGATTTCCAGCATGAGAAGGAGGGTTGCAAAGGTCATCCGTGCGAGGAGAGGATACACCAAATACTGATGTCTGTGTGACCATAGTTTTGGACATGATTATTGATAACGTTTCAGTGCCCCCATATGACCGTCAATAAATTACAGCCGAAAGTAGCAGCAGTGTTTGTAATTCAATTTGATGGATTGACACTTTAGATGGTTCAGTTAATGAAATCATGACCACGTGTTTGGTTTCCATATCATGAATGACCAGTGTGTTGTTGTGTTAAATACAATCTTATAGCATTGAAATATGGGCGGTGCTTAATGGTGTTTGGACAAGTCCAGGATGCACATCCTTCCAGTATGTAGCCGACGTTACAATCTGGTGTGATGCCCAAGACATCGATCTCACAGTCAACCCATCCGAAACTTCCTGTCAGTAGAGACTCACTCACAGACCAAACTTAGATGTTGTTGGCGTACAGATAGAGGATGTGGTTGGAGGGTTGATTCAGATTATAGCCTTCCACGTACAGTTCGAAGACCATGGAAATCATACCAGACATTCCTTTTTCGATAAACAGGTGCGTGTCATAATCCATTAGTTTTGTACCATGTGGAGTCAGTTGACACTGTTTCAAACACGTTTTTCTGATAATCTGAAGATCTCGGCCAGCAGGAGTACGTCTGCTTTCAAGTAGAGATCGTAATAATGTTGGCAGACTAGTTTTTCCCAAACGTTGAGGGTGCGCTTGTTACCGTCATTTGGCATTTTCGAGCTGGCTAGGCCACTATAAATGCGGTCTGTGGTTGGTAATTGTGTCTTCTCAAAGACAATCATTCATGTATTCGTCGGGGTAAACGCTCTAGTTCAGCAGAAGGAGTGGAGTCATCACGTCGGTGTATCGAGAGATGTTCTCCCGACGTTGCCAGGGCCATGCATGATGGCTGCCTAACCTAACAGCGAAGAGAGACGTTTTCCTGACGTTGCTAGGGATAGTCAAGATGGCTCATGATTTTTCACATAGTATGTTTGATATTCAGTAAACCGTCAATGTAGGATAAAAGCGCCTAGACTAGCTATATTAGTCAGCCTGCTACCAGACTCAACAATCCGTTTATATAGGAATGAAATGTAACAAACTGTATAAGTAACTGTTAAGTAACTGCTTCTGTCTGTTACCAGCATACTATCAAGTTCTTTTCTGTGTTTTATTAAAGTCATCATCATTTGCAGAGGAGGTTTTAGGAGATTTATTCCTCAGTCAGAAATCAAGCACTGTACTCGTAAAATATCAGTGTAGGTTTGAAAATACCTACTTAAAGCTACAGTTGTACATTGCATCACATGACAGGCAATGAAGTCATGACTGTATACTAGACTATGCCTTTGTCTCTGAAAATGTATCTATATATATATATATCTATAGCTATATATATATATTTATAAAAATATATATATATATATATATAATTTTGATTGTAACAAAAAAGTCGTGTTAGCAGAGGGTACGACTTGACACTATTGTTAACAATTCTAAATATCCGTAAAATCATATAATTCTTTCAAACAATTCGTGATGAGAACGTGACATCGCTTGCTGATCTTCATTCCAATGCCCTGTTTCACTAATATAACAACTTTCATCAGGTAGTGGTCTTTATTGTCCATGAACACGTACGGAAAACTGAGCGTGATGTTGATTTCAGATCGCATGTGTGCCCATGTGTTGTTGTCGGTGAAGGCGAGCATGTAGTGCGTGCTTTACTCAATGCCCATGGTCACCACATCGTCCAGGCCGAACAGCTTGCCTCCACATATCTTGGATATCGTTCATTCGTCCTCATTCGACATCGAATGAGGTAGTACCGTGTGTTGCTATCCTCTCCTCCATTATCGATGAAATTGCCTAGGTTGTTGTTGTTGCTGCCACCAGATCCGTCACTTTGACAGAGAGACTGCATGAGATTGATGTCCGGTGCAATTTTCAGTTGTAGTATCCCGTGAACATTGAGTGAGGTTTTCCTTTTCCTCTGTGGTGTCATAATAATCATCCACTGTTGGCTTCAACAGCAAATGACCTATGTTTTCATTCATGAACAAGGTGTCATCGTCTTGTGCATGTTCCAAGGGTGCTCTATCGCCACCCAAATCAACAGCTGGAATACTGTCACCACCTTTGACCATGGTTCTATTAAAGATATCAAAACATGCTTTCAATATATAAGCGATACGGGCAAAAACTCAACCCTTTCTGAAGATTGATGGAACCCCTGGGGATCAAATCTGTGTGTCACTCAGTGACCATCACCAACAATCCAAACACAATAGATGAAAACCAAACGCTGCTCTAGGGCCTACCTAACCTGGATGCGAATGACATCATCTTACCCAGGACTGGTCGTCTGTCTTACCAGATCAGTTGGAATTCAAATGATGCTAAAAGAAAAGTCATGACGAACCAGAATCATGCCATCGTGAAAAGAACCACCATCAAAATCAGCGAGAATGAGATCCTGAGAATCAACGACAGCAACGTGTGTTTCAGTTACACGGACCCCTGGAGAACCACG
Organism: Haliotis asinina; assembly: GCF_037392515.1. Lineage (NCBI taxonomy): Eukaryota > Metazoa > Mollusca > Gastropoda > Lepetellida > Haliotidae > Haliotis > Haliotis asinina. The sequence continues at coordinate 841,446 of NW_027133889.1, read as the reverse complement.
AGTGAACGGGAAAGCATGAAGTACCAGGGCATTTGTCTAGCTGATTTTCAATCTACTCAGCACCATTTTGGGCATACTTACGCGTACCCAAAGGTTCACATGCCATTTCACCAAGCTGCACTCGGAAATAGACTGAAATACGAATTCACAAACTCACGTTTATCAAGCATCCCGAATTGACCCATCAGATTCGCAACCAGTATTTAGGCACGTTAGCCATTCTGTATGATCACGTGCTGTATCATCATAAGACGTCATGGATTAAAACCTATACATTGTGGAATATCACGTCATCATCAAGGATCTTGGTCTTGGTAACATGATTCCTGGGCATGCTATTCACGGACGATGATCAACTACACGGCAGTGGACAACAACAATTCACCAAGAAAATAAACATAACTTTGTACGTGAATATGGGTGCACAACTTAAGATACAAGATCTATCTATTGAGACCTACCTGCACCTGTAGCCACATTGAGCTATCGTGTGTGGTCAGATGGAATGTGGGAAGACCCTGTTGGTATTAGATATGCTGGAAGGGTATCACTGAGATGTGTTCAATCATATCTTGATTCTTTGCCTTACTTTTCACGTCAATCGAACTTACACGGAGCGCGTGTGATGATGATGCTTATCCAAGACGATTGTAGTACGAATAAAGAAATCATCAAAAAATAGACATGTTATCGTATTTAGCATTTTGGGGATGCACAGAAACACAGCATTTGGGTGGTAACACAAAAATTCAACTTGGTCCTGAGAGACTGCAGGGAACAAATGGGTTGCCTTATTTCACTGTAAAGATAGGGATTCATTTGATGAAAAAATGACTTGATTCAAACCAAACCCAAGTGAGAACACGTGTAAAGTAAAAACAGCCTGCAAAAAACAAAACAAAAACAAAACAAAACAAAACAAAACAAACAACAACAACAAAAAAACAAAAAACACTCTAGACTGATGCTGAAAACAGACCAACCCGTGAATTATGCTGTGGCAAAATCGGGCAACCTGCTTAGGAAAAGCAAGCATTCTGCTTAACAAATTAAATGTATAACCTTGATATGAAAAAACAAAACATGACGACCTTTGAAATTATCACTGGTTATTTACCTCACTATCATATCGTTCTGTGTGGGTTATGTGAGATTTTATAATATGGGATATAAAACCTGAATTATGTGATGAAAAGATGTGCCTTTCCATGTCGGAAACGAGAAAGACTTGTGGTCCTGTCCGGGGTTGGATAGGGAAAACAATACTTGGATGATAACATCACCATCGATAAAATCTATAACATGTCAGATGGAGACATCAATAAACTGTATTCAACATACGAAGCCTGATTCAGTGCTGAAATGATGAAAGATAATCATACGCCCCATGGTAATGGCTACGATTACCTTGATGGTCGGCAGGGCATTAGTCATCGTCCTCACATTTCCTGGCAGCAATTACCTCATCTCCAGTTTACGAATGTCCAACGTGGCCAACTTAAAAGCTGAGCAGAAATGTCATAATTTGTCCTTAGAGCAATGGCAAACAAAGAATTTATTTCATCAATGCCCAATTTGCGTGCAAAAACCATGCTCTTAAAATGTTCAAGAACGTCGTTGATGTCATGCAAGAATGTTGCCAGTTCATCTGCAAACGACTTGAACACCGCCACGATGAACCCACCTTCTCGCAGTATTACACACTCACCTGGAACTCCTGATCAGGAGATCTTCTTCATTGTGCTCGGGTTTGCCATGGAACAGATGTGCCCACAAACCAACTTATTTACAATAAGAAAAATATTCAATGAATGTAACTGACAACTGAGCTTAAAAATTTAATAATTAAAAGAAAAAATGGAAATAAAAAACAATTGGGAAAACACTTGGTCTTTCTCCAGTCGTTCTTGCATCCATAGGATGGAAATTAACCTGTAGCATACCCTAGAGGAGGCACTCGTACCCCCACCATAAGTACTACTTGTTATGCTATGTATACTTCAATGAATTGAAAGCAGAAGTATTTATCAACTTTGAAAGTACAAAGAACAGAAACAAAATCACTTATTGCATTAACACAATGCTCATTTGTTGAAAAGCAAAACTGACCAAATCTGGATGGAACAGTTAAACAGAATAGCAATTGGGAATTTGAGGCAAACATTTGTCTACGCAGAAAGTAACTGACACTGCTCCTGCACTTTCATTCAAATCAAATATAATTCAGGAATCAATTAGATAGAACACGATGGTGTTTTAGTGAAACATCATTTGCTAAAAGACTACACACCATTACAGAGCCATACATATTTATGTAGATGTGTCCAAAGTTAATATTTACTGAAAGGATTCTCTTGGGTTGTGTTCCAAAAGTGAGGGGATGATTCATTCTCCAGTTTCTCCTGCTGAACAGAGAGATATCTCAGTAAGGCTGTTTGCACTTCGTGATGTGGATTGACCTCCATTGTATGTATTTGCTTTTGTAATTCATCCGCTGCCTTTAAATAGGAAAGAAACACGTGTGAAGAAGGAAGAACACAAAATAAGGCTAGGGAGGGCAAACAGAATATATTGTGTAACATGATTCTATGTGGGAAATTACTCAAACTCAAACCATCCCTTTGAAAATGACACCTTTTCTGGTTGGCACACCTGTATATTCGTGCCTTCCTTTGCGTTTCATGGATTTAACTGTTTTATCAAAATACAAGTTTCACTTTGAACTATACTAAAAATTGTCACTGTGCAAAAACTAATAGCAGAACCGGTAATGGATTACAGAATACCGAGGGTGACTAAGACTCTTTTTCATTTAAGAATTTTATGATGATATTGCATGAGAACGATATCGCGCACGTTTTGATGATATGTGTCCTTTTTCATGAACAAGTGCTATCTTTAGTCCCAAGTGAGAATTTATGCAATGCCAAAACATCCCTTTCTTCATTCATTTCCATATGACATCGAAACGATATATAAGGACTGCTACATTTGTGTCTGACGTCATTCCATTTCAACTGGTGAATTTGTCTAAAAACTCCAAATGTGCACATACATCTTGTCTGGGTGTGACTGTCGCATGTGCTGTGTCTTGCAAAGAAGGGTAAAGCCTCTCTGACTCAGTGTTCCAAGACAGGTGTTTCAGGAAGGACTTCATAATGGCTGTACACTTGCCCTTGTCCATATCCAGCTCGGTGGGGAACGAGGTACATTTGGTTGAATTCACACGTCGGTCTACCCTTGTCAGGAAGTTTGTTTTTTCCTGACTCACATGGTAGTCTACAGCGAGGTGGACAACTTTGAAATCAAGATTCGTATCCTTCTTTACGTGATTAATAATCAGCATCGCTAAGCTGGTGTTGTATTTGGTGATCGTCTTCATGTTCCCATCTTTGCCTGTGAATGTCAGGAGCATGACAGGCTGTGTAGGGGAAAACACACACACACATCACACAAGACAGATGCAGGTACTTTCCCCTCCCAGGATGGGTCTATCATTTTCAGTAAGCTGCCTCCAGCGATGATTTACATCAGTTCTACTAAACAACCCTGAGCGCTTCACCAGCAAGCGTCATGTCACCACCTGATGAAACGGCTGTCATTCATAGAATATTGCCTCCAGTACTTTGTTACCTATTTCCCGAAACTGGTTTCTTAGAGGTGACTTAGATATATGTTTTAAGTCCGAGACCTGTGTAGTCTGTCCACCTTGTCGTTCAGCAAACGCTACCGAGGGGAGATAGTTCCCCTTGAACCAGCGTCAAAACCTCATACATTTTCTTCCCCTTAAAAACTTCACAATCATTTTGCATGTCCAGTACATAATGACCTATGTACAGTAGTGGGGGGGTTCCACATCGTCTGATGAATCTTGTTTGTATAAAGTCATGTACTTTAATATTAAGGACTTTAATTGTTTACTGAGACTGTTCATGGCTGTGTCCATGGTGTTTAGTTGATTAAAAACCTCAGGGTAGCTCTGTCGTATCATATTTTAGTATACCCACGGTGCTCTCATGTGCTAATTTAAGCTTCCTGTGTTTCAGAAGGCACGTCTTCCCGACGTGTTCTGTCTGCCAGCAGCAGTTTTCCCTGAAAGGCCCCGCCCCCTACCTACTGCCCTGCCTACACGCTGTATGTGAGACGTGTGTAACACCTAGAACTGATGGTGTAATGTCATGCTCTACTTGTCAGAGGCAGGTCGATCTCGAAGGCACAAGACTCCAGAAGGATGCAGTGAGACAGAAGGAAATATTTTATCTGACAGCCAAACATCGCCCCACAGAGCTTCTCTGTACACATGAAGATGACGGCAACCAGGCTGTGTGTTGGTGTCAGCAGTGTGAAGAGTTTCTCTGTGAATACTGCCAGACTATGCACAGTAGCCTTAAGGTTTTCAGAGAGCATGTACTTCAAAACATTAGTGACTTGGTACCGACTGTCTCCAACATTCCAACATTTTGCAGCACCCATAAACACGATTCACTTTATCTGTTTGATAAAAGCTGCCAGAAGTTAATCTGTGCGAGATGTAGGCTTGGCGATCACGCACAACATGACGTTGAGGAGCTGGATGTGGTTGCCGATGCTGTAACAAAACAGCTGCACCTTCATAAGGATGTTTTATCAACGCTACAGGATCACCGTGAGTTAAATATAAATAGCGTCATGAATGAAAGGAAATCTACTCAGAGAATGCACAGCATTTGGAAAGAAACGATTGACTATACATTCCAGACACTGGGATCAGAACTTGATCAAAGTGAGAAGAAATTTCTTTTCGATCTTGAACGTCAGTCAAAGAAAGCTAATGCAACACAACATGCTCTTCTCTCCACTTATGAAAACGACTGGCAGATATGCACAGGAGTTTTAGACTACATCAACAAAGTCCTTCTCTATGGCTCAAAGTTAGATATCCTGGCCGTTGAGAGTTCTGTAAGGAACATGACTCAGACATTCCAAGACACTGCTATACCCGAAATACATGACAATCCTCTTACTCTCTGCAACAACAGCATGTCAAAACTCAAGGCCATCACATCAGGATTTGCCTCTCTTTTAACAAGTCAGTCTGTTAAAGGTATGCATGTTGGCAAAACGTAATTGTTTGAATAATTACAGGATGTGTACAGATGGTTTGAGTGCATTATATCAAGACTGATATTTATGTAGCCCTATCATTTGAGTGTCTCGTCCAGACTCGATTATTCACAGACCGCCGCCACAAAGCTGGAATATTGTTGTTTCTTTTATTGTTCGTAAAACTAAACCCACTCACTCCCTCACTCGATGCCCTCACTTCAAGCTCACTGGATCACTGGCATGGCGCTTTACATTACATGCTTTTTAACACGGACTTTGTCTTATTGAAATTCGTGTAATATTTCTATTTATCTCTTGTCTTGTTTGTACATTTGTAGACGCAGATGCTCAAACTGATGATGTTTACAAGGCCGACATGGAAATGAAACACAACATTGTGAGTATTATCAATGTTGGTATTATCATGAGTCTTACCTGCGAAGTTGACTAAATAGTCATGATTTGTTTTAACAAGCAAACTAAAATATATAGTGCAAACTAAAATATATAGTTTTTGTTGAAGTATGATTTATCGGAGCTGATGAACACTTCCTGCAAACGCCATTGCAAAAGAAGTACATGGCCACACAAGATCAAAGACTTTACGTAGCAATGTGACAAATATCACATCACCCAGTCTAAGTATTAGAAGGGAGTCCATGCAATGGTAGACTAACAACTAGTCTCTGAAATTAAGATATATCATGTACAAATGCTCATAGTACAAAAAATACAATACAATGAAAAGAAGCCCTGTGACCTTAATTTCTAGACTTGCCACATTTCCAAGACTTGTGTGGGCTTTCTTGGATATATCTGCTTTAAGGTATGTGCAACAGACTAATGCAGTGGGTCATATTAGAAGCAGGTCATGCAACATATGTCAGTTTATTTCCTCCCAAAACAACAGGTAATAAAAGTCTCTTCTGATGTACATGTTGTTTTAACAAGAATACAGACAGCCTAATGGTCACATTATTGATCATCCTTGTGATCAGTCTTGTTTGTTTACAACAAAACGGGTCACTTCTAACTCAGTAGCATACTTGCGGTGAAGGTTGGCCATCAAAAAGCTAGAAATTTCCGAATCATGATCACGAAAACCATGTATGTACTACCTAACAACAATGTGTAGTTGAAGACATTTGTTGCAGATCATTGCACAACTGAGGACGAAAACTGATTCAGATGAGAAACATTGAAAGGCTCAACGCTGAAATCAGAACCTTACCTTTGCATGTACTCTCATCTTCATATATTATATTACACATGTGATATAAACAATATCATTAAATGTGCTTTCAATTTGAAAAATGCTTTAAGGCAGAAGCCCATTAAAATTTTCTTCTCACTTTGATAATTTTTCCTGTAGTTTCTGTTCAACTTCTCCTTTTTTTTACTAAGGACAAGCATTAACTACATTTACGAAAGTCAGAAACAAATGAATTATAAACATGAATTAATTAAGAAACAGTTTAAATACACATACATCCTTATTCATCAATCGATAGTGTTCTGACTAACGAACGACCGATGATTATGAGACAGTGACGTCATATCGTTTCTTAAGAGTGAGTGAGTTTAGTTTTAGGCCTGTTTTAGCAATATTCCAGCAATATCACGGCGGGGTACACCAGAAAATGGGCTTCACACATTGTACCCATGTGGGGAATCGAACGCGGGTCTTCGGCGTGACGAGCGAACGCTTTAACCACGAAGCTGTCCCACCGCCTCCGTTTCTTAAGGGATCGGTTCAACTGAGTTGAGTTGAGGTGAGACAGAGTGTAACTATAAACAGAACATATATTGATAAACAGCAGTAATGTCAAATGTTTACTACAGTACATAACTGAGTCATAACTTACAGACTGCATAGATTTCATATATTTACTTACAACAATAACTCACATAATTCCCAAATCATTGCAGACATATTAGACTGGGACCGACTGTGGATAAAAGTATGGTATCCTGGATATTTTACCTATTTAAAGGGTGATGATCACGAACACATACAGTACCAGGTTGAAAAATGTATTTTGACACTCAAAATTAAAAAAATAAAATGGTCGCCAAATTCGCCTAAAATAGTGGTAGGTGTGCACGTTAATTTCGCCAGTGATTGTATCTCCACCTCCTATATTTTGAAAACTCCACTTTTAAAGACATTGAAAGGGTGCCTTTCGTGAATAAATAGGATTCCAAGCTGAAAAAATGTTTTTGGACTTCAAATCATGAAAACAATATGGCCGTCATAGTCGTCTGACGTAGTGGTAGGTATGTACAGTACATCATCACCTAACGTCGGCGGAAGTCATTTGTGGTGTGTAGGGTTGAATGTTGTGAATAGAAATTGAATAGCAGAATGCTTGCGCATGTTAAGTATATAAACATAAGTGAGAAAAGTATGTGGATCAATAGTCTGTCTTCTGAGGAGTAAACTCTATTTTCTATCCGTTTTCTTAAATGAAACCAATGCGCCTCGTTTTACGAACAGTTAATCGCTCAAAGGCACGGCGTGTGTTTACTGGCATGTCTCTGGGACCATGGATGAGTGCAAGTGATGACATGTGAACATGTTGGACCGAGATACGTCTTGATATTCCTCACTATACTGAACAATATCTTGATCTTGATGTTGATGTCTCTGCCACAGAGGTTAATTGCCGAAAGCATTAAGTGTACGGCACGTGCTTAAAGTGCATAATGACAGGTACGGTAGTGGTGATCTCACCCAGTGACCTGTTTTATATTGCATCGTTGTCTGTAGCAATACATGTTATGAAAACATGTTGTTTCTATCCTAAATAAGTGATACACTGGTGTTTTTACTGTCCTTTTGGTGTTTATGGTATGTGGTATCCAAATTTTACGTATATATTGTTCTAGATCTCGTCACAGTATGGCTGCAATACTGTAGTTGTGGCGTTAACTATTAACTGAATCACTCAGTCGTTTTGACACAGATGTAAATGTTCTTTTCTGCAGTGTAAAAGCACACATGCGTACATATTATGAATAGACTGTCTTTGGGGAATAGTACATGACAAGTAAATAGTTTCGTATGTTTTCAGCGCCTTGAAGAGAAAGAAGTAATCAAGGAGAGAGCTGCAAGAACCATCGACTTCCTGCTCTGTAAGATAGTACTAGCCTTCTCCTCTGATGATCCGTAATCATATATATACAGTATGGTTCAAAATTATTGAGAATAGCTAAAGCATTTCATATTATTAAACGAGAACAAATCAGATAAAATTGAATGTATTGTGAAAGTGAACTGACCTTTTCATGTTGTGTAGGTAACAATTTAATATTTTATCAAGTCTCCTTGAGCTTCACGGCACAGTCTAAGACGGGTAGGCATACTTCCTATCAGAGAGGTTAGTGTCTCGTGAGTTATGCTGTCCCAGTATCGGACCACTTCTCTCTTCATGTCTTCAATTTTTGTCAACCCCTTTTGATTCACACATTCCTTCATCATCCCCCAAATGTTCTCAATGGGATTTAAGTCAGGACTATATGCAGGAAATGGTAATGCAGTCACATTTTTCTCCTGAAACCACTGCTTGGCATGTTTTGCGGTGTGTTTAGGATCATTATCTTGCTGCAAAATCCAGTCATTTCCATAAAACACATGTGCACTTGGAAGGAGAAAATGATCTAATATGTTAGTGTAGCGTTGACTTGTCAGATTTCCCTCAAACACACACAGCGGGGTCGTTCCTAATAAGGATATCCCTCCCCATACATGAAACTTTGGGCTGTATTTAGGTCGTCGATACAACGGTGCTGACGCAGACTTTGTCCATATTTTCACATTATTGGGATATACCCATATTGAGCTTTCATCAGTAAAAATCACATTTTCCCAGTCAAAGTTTTCATGTGCCAAACACCACTCAACACGCCTGTCTTTATGTTCTTGTTTCATGAGAGGAGAAGGAATTCCAGTCTTTTTCTCCCATCCAAGATCAATCAAATTTCTTCTAACTGTAGATTTTGATACAACTGTTGATCCCCTTTCTATCATTTCATACCTGATGTTGGAGATGCTTGCCCTTTGCTTTTTAGACGCTAAAATTCCCAGCCGGACGCGATCTGAGAAGTCCAATTTTCTGGGTCTCCCTGCTCCTTTCTGGTGCCCCAAATCCTTTCCCTCTTTAAACTTCTTCCTAATCCTATACACAGTAGAAAGAGGAGTTCCTGTTCTCTCTGCCAATGTATTTACATCATCAATTCCTTGATTACACAACTCAAAAATCAACCTTCTTTTATCTTCAGCAGACATTGTTGACAGTGCTGAGGAAAATGACGTCTGCTACAAATTCAGGGGAGGTAACCCTAATTGTACTATACTCAGTAGGCCAAGATGAGCTACCTCCCTTATACCATTACTTAGTTTTAAGTATCAGTGAATCAGTTGAGGTGTTAGGATAGCTCAAAGTAAGAAGAAAAATTCTCAATAATTATGAACCAGACTATATATAAACCTCAGCCCGACTACTTCACATTTGCATCAATAAGTCCGTTTCTGTCATCATGATAGTAAACACATGCCTCAGGACAACTGACATAACACGAAACGTGGTGTACGGATTGGTGCTACATGATTGGACACAATAAAAAAGATTAATCAATACATTTATTCTTGAATTAATATAACCTGTGTTGCGTTGTGCGTCGTAACCACAGTTTAAAAACTGAAAACAAGACAAGAAGATTACATGAAATCCCTGCTCGCTCAATCTGTACTTTTCTTCCAAGTGGTTAATGTGGACGAATGAAGGATCAGCTGTCTTTATCACATACTAAATCCTTCCGTATTTTACTATGATCTAATGTTCTCGTCACGATATGGCTGAACACGATATGGCTGAAATATTGCCGATGTGACGTTAAATATTCACTCACTCACTCACTCACTCGTATAACCAAGAGGCCCCTTGTCTAATCTCGCAGTAAAGGAAATGTACACATTTATGTCACAGGTGAGGCCAGAGAGTGGGGTGTTCATAAACTGAACTCAGGACCTGTAGACAGATCTATGCTGCTGAAGTGTGAGTACATCTATCATCTACCTTATATCTTATATTATATACCTTATATATCATTTGTCAGATCCAGTATGTGAGCGGTTGAGTTCGTTCGGTAGAATCATTGGTCTTCGTCTATCCTGGCTTTATCCACTCAGTCCTTTGGACACGTGTAAATCGTGTGCTGGGAATACTGAAACTAATGAGCGTGATAACAAAAGACACAGTATGTATGCCATACCTCCATTAGTATGACGGACACAAAAGTAGACGAACATTATGACAGAAAGTCAGCCGCCTAGCCTAGTCTTGTGTGCTGGCGATTAGGTGCCTGACTCTGAGGGTGGGGGGCTCGAATCCCCGATGGGACTCAACCGAAAGAGTAGACGAATTTGTACTTTACTGAGAAAGTGAAATCCCAAATATGACATATGTTGCAATATTGCGGCCATATCGTGAAGAGAACATGTTTGATACTGAAATGAAAGATGTTTATATTATAAAAAAATGTCGTCAAGGGACAGTAAAACAACTAGGATATCACAATACAATTAAACTTCATGTAGAAAGTTAACACTAATAGGACAAAACAATATATAACAGGGACTACATATCGCCAACAACGGGATGTAGATCACCGTACTAGGGACTTACTTACTTATCTTACCTGTATGGACCCTAGCTGGATTTACATCGTCCATTCAGCCTTTGGCAGTGGTAGGAAGATGTAGCTAAAATTTAAGAGAACGAAAATGGTATGGTTGAGCAAAATTGACTGAGAGTTTTGGGCACTTACGTACCCAATCGCAAAGACAATAGTTTTACACTACTTCAAACCCCCTTTAAGGGTACAGGCACTTATATAAATCGCAGTTGCTAATTTATACCACCATATGTTTAAAATACAAATCATCCTTTTACAAAATGCGTTCCAAATCTATGCTATAATTCTATTCCCTTTAAACATTCAATTATTTAATGATGACTAGAAGTATTAAAAAGTCCTTAACAGCCGTCACAATGAAATATTTATCCCTTAGCAAAATCAATGCAATCAAGCAAAAAATCTAGTCTCTAAAATTTAATTCAAAGTAATTTTGAGATTCTGCTGAGTGTTTCAATGATTTCAAACTGATTCAGAGAAATAGCGTTAACAGTTTCATCGGGCTATAGATTTACAGACATAATTGCGCTTGGTAAAAATGACAGAGAATAGCTTTGTCCTCTACAGTTAATAGATTAACATTGAATGGTACTTGGAAGGACTGTGTCCAATTTTCAAAACAAACAACCTGCACTATCAGTTCATAAAGCTTTGTTACCTCCAAATATCTAAACAAACAATATATGACCACAAGATCTCTGATTCATTTAGTTTCTAATCACTGATGTACAATAGACAACATGAAACTGAGCTGTCAGAGAAGAAGAAAAAAAAACTTTACTGAAAATGCCCGAGCACATAAAAAACACACGTGGAACAGTGCAATCATGCAGTATGAAAAAGAACATTACAGAAAGGCTGAGACTTTAACAAGCCGAACGGGAGAGAGCTAACTGTATGGAAAAAATGGGAACTTCATAACGAGAGAGTTCTGTTTGCAGACTAGAATCGTTTCAACACGTTCCGAGTTCGTGTATACAGACGTAGGGGTGAGCGACTGGCACCAAAGTGTGTCCAAGAGGTGCACCATTTTGGTGAAAACCGTGTCATGGTATGCGACGGGATTTATGGTCAGGAGAGGACACGACTTGTAATCCTTCATGGAAATTTGACTGTTCAAAGGTACAGAGACGAAGTCTTTGGACCAGCTGCGTTACCATTTGTACGTCAACAGCCGAGAGGTTTGATCTTGCAGCAGGACAATGCATGTTCGCATACTGCCAGGCGTGAACGTCAAAGTATTGCCCTGGCCAGATCGATCTCTGAATGCGAATCCGACAGAGCATCTCTTGGATCATCTTTATAGACAGCTGAAACGACGTCAGCCTCCACCAGCAAATCGACAGCAGCTGGAACAAGTTCTCTGTGGCACAGAATGTGTATACTATGGCCAGAAATTAATGAGAATAAAATGCTCCATTTGGATTTCTAGTATAAACATCCTTGACAAGCTATCAAGTGCTTGGCTTCTTTCAAGAGACGACTGCGTTAATCCATTTTCATTAGTTTGTGAAGAGTTATCCCCCCTTGCTTACTTGCTGGCAGACGATATTTTTAGTGATCCTCGCTATGGGCGAATTAGAGAAGAGTAAGTTGATTTTAGAATATTATAACTAGGATATCAGATCAGCTAAAGCGATTTTAAGTAGAACAGGCATCTCGTTGTCCACTGTTTATCGTGTTTTGAAAAGAAATACAAATGGATATGGCACTGAGCACTAGGGAGACGTAGGTAGGCCTGTCGGTGACAGGAGGCAGCTCCGAATTCTAAAAACAAACAAAGGAGTGTAGAAAACGTAAGGCTGGATATGATTGACAGATGAAGTGTGGTTGTCTGTAAGGAAACCATTAGAACGGAGCTGCAGGCAATGTGTTGGCAGAAAAGTCAGGACAACAACCCAAACATCGTTCAAAGCATTCACGACCCGTGATGGTCCCGGGATAGAATAGGCCTTCAGCAACCCATGCTTGCCATAAAGGGCGACTACGCTTGTCGTAAGAGGCGACTATCGGGATCGGGTGGTCAGCCTCGCTGAACATGTCATCGGTTCCCAATTGCGCAGATCAATGCTCATGCTGTTGATCACTGGATTGTCTGGTCCAAACTCGATTATTTACATACCACCGCCATATAGCTGGAATATTGCTGGGTGCGGCGTAAAACTAGACTCACTCACTCACTCAAAGTATTCACAGGCCTGGTTTCGGACACAAATATGACATCATTACATTGGCTAGGCTATAGCCCTGACCTAAATCCAAAAGAAATTGTTTGGAGGCTTATGAAGGAAAGTGTCAATAAGAAAAATCTGACAAATATTGCTGAAATGAAAGAAGAGGTGGCCCGATTTTGGGACAGCATGACCCACTACTTTGTATTTTCTTTGATCAGTAGTGTGCCCCGCTGCGTTGATGCCTGCGCTGCTGCCCATGGTGACTTTACAAAATACTAACTGTTCACCTATCTTTGAATCTAGAGTTATGTTCTGCTAATATTCACATTTAATACGTGGGTATTGAGTGAAATTAATGCAGTCTCATTTCCACATGACCAATGGCGATTGCAATAGCTAGTTAGTCAGATCCAGGGACTTCGGGTTCACTGGTGGATGGGTAAAAAACACCCTCGTAATTTTTTTCCATACCGGAAACCTGACATTATACTTAACTTGTAATTCAGAATAACCCCGAAGAAACACACAGACATTGAGGCAACCGTGCCGATGCGAATTTTAACAAAGAAAGTACGAAAGTACCTGGCAATGAAATATCGCTTCATCCTTATTTTCACGTGCTGGAGAGGTGTCCTATTTCGCACGCAATTTCTATTCACTACAAGGCATGTGCAGCTGTTATGTGATCAATTATCCAAGTTCCACTTGTTTTACCGACAACTTGCCTATCAGCAAGTTTCTCATTATACCACATTTGTCCGTTTATTCATTAAATGACAGCGTATGGGAGCAGAAACTCCTCTTTCGTTTGCCCTCGGTGTGTTTACCCGCTCACCAGCACCTAGCTGATAGAGTAACCTAGAATTTCATTTTCAAATGTATGGGATAAGATAGCATTATTATCGTCTGTGGATATATTGCTGCACATTGTTTCTACCTCTTCGATCCACACTCATCACTTTCTAGAAATAGTCGCCTAACAATAGCTTACTGAATCGCTCTACTCTACATTCAGGATAAATATTATCAGATAACCGAACTCCACCTCCTGTACTGTGTGTGTATGTGTGTGTGTGTGTGCGTGTGTGCGTATGTGTGTGTGTGTGTGTGTGTGTGTGTGTGTGTGTGTACTAGATGAATGCACCCATCTCACAGCAACAAAGTGTTTGTGTTATACTATTTGTAATCGGTTACATTGTAGTTATTCAAATATCGCTTCGTATACTTATCACTTTATAAATTTATTATTGTAACTTGTGTCATGTTTTGTTCACAATCCAACTATATGTCTTATTTTGTAGATATAACACTGAAAATGGGCTATATATACAAACCTAAAGTGTGCTTCTCAATATATATCAGGTCATCTCTTGTTTTCCCAGAACAACCGCATTTGAGGCTTTTGTTTTGGAAGGACAGTTTTACTTTTCGCTAGAAAGACCTCTTCCCAGATTTTACTTTTCCTAACTTAAAAAATCAACATCAACATTTTAATGATACATGAGTGTTTAAAATCAATTTAAAAATATCGTTCAAGATTAAGCTACCAATACAATTGTTCTCCGAAGCAGGATTGGAACCACATATCTCATGTCTATAAACAGAAGCGCTACCGCACGACCACCGGGTCGACGAAGGTGGAGGGGTTAAATTATCTACTCATTGTCACTGTCATTAAATTGATTTTACGCACGCTTCTGTTATTGTTATGTAGCTTCATTAAATGATCAGCTACATTGTAATTACCCATCACTGACGGTATATGTGTTAGAGAAAACACTTCTCCTCGGTTTGGGTAGACAATGTAAAACCATCGGAGTTGGGGAATTTCCCTCCCTCTCCGGTTTTACATTGTCTACCCAAACCTCTGAGGCTTGTTTTCTCCTATACATCACCAACAACTGAAGGTAGCTGTGCACATAGATATCAGTATGAAACTTAACGGCTTATGTCTTATTTACGTCTAAATTCATATGTTGTAGGTACACCGCTGAAGTATGACAAAGACAGAGCCAATCTCGACAAAGTCCACATCAACACAGATGGAGACCTAGTCAACAGGAAGTCGGACACCAGACCTGCAGGGGAGGGGAGACTGATGAATTACATGGGTACATGCAGTACCGTTCCCCTCCTCCAGGATGGCTGTCCTCAGTACTGGGAGGTGGAGAACAGGGTCCGTCTGTACAAACCACTCTCAAACAACAATCTCATCCTGGAGGTTGGAGTGTGTAGGGAGGAGGAGAAGGACATGCGTCGTTTTATAGCTGCACGTCCTCACTCCTACTGCATGGGCGTCGCCTACTGTGCTGTACATGGAGGGATATGCAGGAGGATATATAAGGAGAGGGAGTGCGTGTTGCATCTGCCTAACACTCTCCCCAACACAGCAGGGACATCACACACACTACATTACGGTGTTGTCTATGATGACGCCAGGAAGAGGATTGTTTTCATTGATGTGGAGGAGGAGAAAGTCATGTCGACTTTAGACAATGTAGACGCTAGTGAACCACTGTGGCCGATGTTCGGGGTGTATAACCCAAGTGTCCTCACTGTCAGCATGAGACTTGTAGCTGGCACCGACATCAACATCACAGAGGTGACGAAAGCAATGATTGTCAAGGCACTGTCGTGATGTCATACCTTAACAGAGTTTGTATGATGATGACGATAGATCAACACAGATATGTAGATATTTACTTTACAAAAAAAAAAGAAATATATGTGCACCAAACGCCCACATATCACTGCACAATTCCATGCATGACAGGAGGATTTCAGGATGGAATAACGGCATATGCGATCCTTGTATTCGAATTCAGTAACCATGTATTCTACTGAGGAGCAAATACAGCAGTCATGGTGAAAACTAGAAATTACACAGACAATATTTCTCAGATGTCAACAGTCCGTGTGGTACGAGCACGGGCCTTATGAAACTATATAAATGAGAAATGAAATGAGCATTAATTGCATATACTGTTTGAGTATATAATTATGATTATCATAGCTTGCAGTGATGTAGGTAACTACTTGACATGAAACTGTCAAGTTCTCGTGGTTGCCTCCTTTCACAAAGCACTAAGGTGATCGTAAGTCACCAAGGTAACCTTAGTGTAATGTTAAAGAATGGGAGTTAAGTGAAACCTTAGTAAATGTTGTTTCGTAAAGGAGCGCCAATACAGTTCCTTACAATTATTAATTACAGTGCATCGAGTATATTTGTACATTTTCATTGTGGTCGTGTCCGGAACTAGCACCAAGCAGATAAGTTTTAATTCTGCTGAATTTCTGTTGATTTTGATATTGGAGCCGACACTCAGAAGGACTTAACGTAGCATGCTAAGTTGTTCCAAGAACTGTGGCTATGATTACCTTCCATAAGGTAATGAATTCTGTCAAGTAACTCTTCTGCTGGATTGAATATAACCACAAACAAAAAGTCAGGGAACACCCTAAAATTGTGTAGTCTTATATAAAGTTAAACGTGACGAGGCCATTTATACTATACAGGTGAATGCAACTGTTAGTGTGCTTAACGGGCACTTTAAATGACATGCTCGAGTATACAGTGAAGCAACTGATAAAATATTCGTTGAGTTTAAGAGAAATGAAACACTGTCCTCAGATAGCACATCATCTTGAATGTTCCTTAGTCATGTGGCGTGCCTCCCTGCTCCCTCATTCCGTGTCTCCCACAAACAGTCTGTATGATGCAGCAAATATCCTTCGCCATGTCCCCAAGTTCCATCGTTCTTGGCAAAAGGCATAACGGCAGCTTATGCCTTGATGAGTGTACCTATAATTGGTCGTCTTGCTCTAAATCCTACAGAATTTAGGCGTTGTCTGAGTGAGTGAGTTTAGTTTTACGCCACATTCAGCAATATTTAAGCTGTATGGGGGCGGTCAGTAAATAATCGAGTCTGGGCCAGACAATCCAGTGATCAACAGGATGAACATCGATCTGCGCATCTGGGAACCGATGACATGTGCCAACCAAGTCAGCGATCCTGACCACTTGATTCCGATAGCCGCCTCTTACGACATGCTGACTCGCTTTTTATGGCAAACATGGGTTGCTGAAGGCCTGTTCTACCCCGGGACCTTCACGGGTCTGATGGTGCTGATGGACACTTAGTTGTATGGTAACGATGACCCATGTTACTATATGTAAACACTCTGTTACTGGCACTTGTGTTGCAGACCCTGAAACTACTATCCAAGAGCACCAGTGCATGCAAATCTAGAATATATGGATGTATATTTAGAATAGAAGTCGAGATCACCACAGTTTCAGTACCAATCACAACATAGCATATATGTACCTACAAGTAGAGTTAATAAGAAGTACTGCAGGAAAGGAATTAGGTTTGGTTTGCTGGAACTTGTTGTTCAACGCCGCGCTCGTATACAGGGATGGTCTGTAAATAATCGACACTGGATCAGAAATTAAAGTGATCAACCTCATGACACAGAAATAAAATGAAGACAGTTTCTGTGTTCCATTTCATTATATTTTATTATTTTAATTTATTAACTGTCCCTTTCTGTAAAATATGTTAATTTCGTAGACGATATGTCAGCCTAACTGACTTTGGCATTGAGTCGCCTAGTGGTTAAATCGTTCATTCGTGACGCAGAAGACCCGTGTTCGAGATCACTCATGGGTGAAGTGAATTACTGGAATAATAGTCTCTTAAAACTAAAACTCACCTACTAATTAGTAGAACAATGTCCCAAGGCACACACAAATGCAAACGCATGCACGCACGGGCTCGCGAGAGCACACACACACAGACAGACACACGCACACACACCACATAATCTGACACACCTAAATACAATACAATTGAAAGTGCAAGAAATTTCAGCTCACCTCATCAGTTTTGATTCTAAAATTCTCTGCTTCGATGTCTAATTGCCCTTCTCCCTGGGCACGTGAACACAGGTTAGAATTCAACATATGCTTGTCGTAAACGCAAGTATCGCGGTGGGGTAGTCGCGCTCGCTGACGTGGTTGATAGATGCCGTCGTATCCCAGTTTAGTAGATCGATGCACATGAAGTTGATTGCAGGCTTGTCTAGGAAAGACTCGATTACTTTCTAACCGGGTGAGGTGTTAAACAATAACCAAGAAGCGAACCCCTGTTCAAGTGTTGCAGCATTTCCTGTTAACACTACTAGTAGCTACGTGTATGTTAAATAGTTGTGATTGGTACTGAAACCTGTCAGGACTTTGATGCACTGACCAAAATAAATGGATTGAAAGAACGGCATGGTATTCAGCCTAACACGCCGATACATTGCGACTCCCGACTACAACATTTTAACATTAGTGACACACTTGCATGCCCTTTGCAATATAGTTTATATCGCAATAACGATTACGTGATACACACATAAAGTTTGAATTTGCATCCGCTTAAATGGAACGCATATACGAGAAACGTTTTTACACACACGAAAACAACAGCCTCCTAATTGAGTTAAATGTTTGGGTGTTTTTGTCTTAATGTGATGTATATAAAAAGAGCCACAGTAATCTTCTGTTGGGAGAAGCACTTGTGAATTTTAACATTGCGTATTTTTGCTGTATTTGCACCATTTTGCTTGTTTGCTTAGTTGCACATTACACAGAAGTATAATATGCTGAAAATGCACTTTTAACTTGTAAACTAATCAGAGGTTGCGGTGTGTAATGCTTGATGTTAATAGAGAGATCAACACAGTATATTCAGTTATATCACATACGTTTGTACTTTCGGTGTTATCTTTAATGTGATTAAAACATCTTATATAAAAAAGTATATTCCTGGATGCTTTTAGAAATATTTATGTATCATAGACGTTTGTTCTTTTCGTTTCTTCCACCGTGCGGTAGCCTTGTAATTTGACCACATGCGCATAGGTTATCGCATTTAATATCTCCAAAAGTGCACCTACACATAAATGACTTTCTACGGACACTCCATACAGTTACCATAACGGATAAAACCAACCGACGGGTGTAACAAACTGCTGACTATGGGTGGACATATGAAGAAGAGCGTTGACTTGACCTTTGAAATTGGATTTTTGTGTCAGTTCCCTTCTATATGGGTAGACATGTGAACACCATTGACCTTTTGGTTATGCTGTTTGTGTCCGTTCCCTTCTATATGGGTAGGCATGTGGACATCATTGACCTTTGGGGGTTATGATGTTTGTGTCCATTCCCTTCGATATGGGTAGACATGTGAAGGTCACTGGCCTTTAGGTTGTGATGTTTGTGTCCGTTTCCTTCCGTATGGGTACACATGTGAACATCGGCCTTTGAATTGTGCCCGCTGCCCCCTATATGGGTGGATATGTGAACATAACTGGCCATTGAATTATGGCCTTTGTATCCCTTGCAGTGGACATATCATCATCATTGACCATCAGTATGATCCATGTGTCATCAGTATGATCCATGTGTCATCAGTATGATCCATGAGTCATGGAAGGACATCAATGAAGCAAAAGATGAAACAAACAAACATCTTCATCTGATTCAGAATAGTCATTAACTGTCTCTGTATTTCATCCTAAAATACACATAATTAACAATAATATATCTCAGTTAACCACAACAATCATCCTACAATACAACAAACACCAATGCATACAGTGCCAGCATTTGCATACATAAAATTCTTGCTGAAATAATAACAAGTTGCAACAAAAACGTTGCTTAAAAATAAACCTATACTACACATTAACCTGTCTAGACACCTATGATAGTCTTAAAATAATCACACAAAAGTCAAACATTTCACAAACGTATCACAGGGTTAACAAAAGTCACAGTTTGTAACAGCAATATGTTTTTTCAATTACTTGGTTTCCTAGTGTGATGACGAAAGTCATTAACAAAGAAGAAATAATATGAAAAAAATTGTTTTCATTACTGGAGCGTGTGCTAAATGCTTTCAGTTCTGAATGTGAGTGGGTTGATTTGATTTTGTAATGATATACATGTCAATTAGTGTATTCAGGATATGTTGTTTTGTCCATGGGGAAATATTTCTCAACCATGACCATGAAATGAACTTCCAGTCAGACAAGTCAATGATCCTGACCTCCCTTTAACCATTTCAACTTTTGCCTAAGGTCTTTATGAGTACATTGAATCAATTCTAATCACTGATCTCAAAACGGGGAAGGGATGAAAGAAAAATTGAAGTATACCAATAGTGCAAAGCATTTCTGTTCATATTTTAACTCATGCTCAAATTTGAAGAGAACAGTTTAGTTGAATCTGTTTCAAAACAAATAAACCAAGTAATGAAAAATAGCCACAATTTGTTACACCTGCTATTATTGCATTTGATTTCAACTAATCTCATAAAATAACTTGCTGTAAAATTTTGAGCATGTGATTATAACACACACCATGTGTGAAATGGCAGTGATATAAAGAAGGGCTAATACATACACACATAAATGAAATATGAAAGGACATGCCAAGCTTAATATATGCAGCATTTTGGGACTTTTTAGCAGAATAACATTAACATCTCAAAAGAAACTCTTACAAGAAGCTGTATGGAATAAACAGTTGCCGAGAAAAGTGATCCTGAAACAATATAGCGTATTTTGAACTCTGTATCCAATATTTGTAGAAGAGCCAGAGTTCTGTTTGATTGGCATTCTAGGTGATGGATAATATGAAAGATATGGTAGTTTATTGATAACAACTTCTTTATTATATTATCATGCAACATTTTTGTATGTATTCTTAAACTGTGGTTTTACTTTTGCTTGGCAGTGGTATGAGAATTTGTATTGAAATGTTGCATCATAACGAAGTAAAGGGCTTGTTATCCATAAAGTATCATATCTTTGTAAAAAGCCAGTGGATAATTAACAATATGCCACGCAGTCTTCTAAAAGAGTCTGTTTCTACATGACATGTGTTATCTGAACATGTTTACTAACAAGAAGAAAGGGCTATGACAAGCATTTCTTCTGGAACAAAATAACAGCAAGTCTGTCACAAAGAAATTGCCTTGTGTGTAATAATACCTTGAAGGAAAATCTATCTGACTGTTACATTTTCATGTCATTGAAGAAACTTAAGATTCCTATGATGCATCAATTAAGGTGACAACTGTGTCCACATCTTTCGTGATGAATTAATATACTGAGGATATCATGTTTAAGACTGATGTAAGCATTTGAATTAGTCAACATCAGAACATGGTTTCAGCATGGTTCAGTCCATGTACCGTACAATATTCTTAATTTTACAGTTTATAATCACTACTTGTAGCATCTGAGAATAGTGAAAACATTAGCCTTCAACATTACAGTGTGACCTTCAAACATTGCAAGTACATCGTACCATCTAATGTTCATAGGGTCCTAGGATCCATGACATCTAGCTTAGAACCCATGTTTGACATAAGCAGTGACTAAGGGAATCGGATTGTCATATTGGCTAAGTAGGTTGACCACATTTCATCCTATCCCAATTGCGTTGATCACTGGATTGTCTGGTCCAGACTTCATTACTCACAGACCACCATCATATAGTTGGAACATGGCTGAGTGCTGCCTTAAACAAACACAAAACCAAACCAAATCACAGGATAAAATGGGCTCGTGCAAATAACAAATATTTCGGAAATAAGTTTTGCTGGCTAAGGCTCATAGCATTTCTGTGTAGGTTGGTGTAGATATGTTTTGTTTCCTAGCTTGTTTCCATTGCAGACAATTATACTGACATGTTCTAACATGACATCATGTCATGTCAGAGTGAGATTCCGACAACAAATGCTTAACTGGTCACATATGATCAACCCGTGATTAGGACAGTTAAAATACATCACAGTATGTAAACATCTAGGCAAAGGCAGTCAGAGGCCTTGTTAAAATAGTAAGATACATCTGTGAATCTTACATAAAATATGAGTTCTGCTTATTTTGTGAAAATAAAAAATTACACTGATTAGCAAAAGCATGAGAGGTATTATATCAGTCATATCAGCTACAGTTCCACCTTTCAGTCCTTAAGACTTCCAATGCTTTCATGTCCATTTTGACCCAAGTCACTCATGTTGTACACTGTCACTGCTTGAGTCCAGGCATCGAAGCAGTAGACTATCAATGCTTCAATACCGATTCCATATCCAAGCTCATGTAGTGTGCTCATTAGTATCGATACTGTGTCTTGTGGCTAGTGCAGTAGACTATCAATGCTTCAATACCAATTACATATCTAAGCACATGTAGTGTGCTCATTAGTATCGATACTGTGTCTTGTGGCTAGTACAGTAGACTATCAATGCTTCAGTACCGATTCCATATCTAAGCACATGTAGTGTGCTCATTAGTATCGATACTGTGTCTTGTGGATTGTGCAGTAGACTATCAATGCTTCAGTACCGATTCCATATCTAAGCACATGTAGTGTGCTCATTAGTATCGATACTGTGTCTTGTGACCAGTGCAGTAGACTATCAACACTCCAATGTCCATACTGGGTGTAGGTGCCATTGTAGTTGACTACTGATGCTTCTCTGTATGCACAGGATCTAGGTACCGGGTGCAGTAGACGATAAACACATCAGAGTCCAAACTGGGTCTAGGTGCCAATATAGTGACCTATCATCGCTTCACAGTCCATACTGGGTCTAGGTGTCACTGTAGGCGACTACTGTTGCCTCACTGTCAATACTGGGTCTAGGTGCCATTGTGGGCGACCACTGACACCTCACTGTCTATTCTGGGTCTTGGTGCCATTGTAGGTGACTATTGACGCCTCATTGTCTGTACTGGGTCTATGTGCCACTGTAGGTGACTATTGACGCCCTACTGTTTATACTGGGTCTAGTTGCTAGCATAGTAGATCATCAACACTTTAATGCCTACGCTGCTACTGGGTCTAGGTGTCAGTACAGTAGACTATCAATGCTTCAATGTCCATAGTCACTCCATGTACCAGTTTAGTAGACAATCAGTGCATCAATGTCTATATGCAGTCTAGTACAGTAGAGTGTCAATGCTTTAATACCCATACTCAGTCCATGTACCAGTTTAGTAGACTATCCATGCATCAGTGTCTATACGTACTCTAGTGACTGATGCTTCAATGATGCTTTAGTGATGCTTCAGTGATGCTTCAAAGTATATTGATGCTATTGACTATTGATGCTTCAATGTCCATACTACGTCAAGTTAGTGTAGTAGACTATTAATGCTTCAGTGTTTATGCAAGGTCCATGTACCAGTGCAGATGAGGACCACTGCTTCAGTGTCTGTAAAGGGTCCAGGTACCACAAATGCTTTAATGTCAGTATTTGGTCTATGTACCAGTGCAGAGACTACCAATGCTTCAATGTTAGCATAATCTCCTGGCATTATAATTAATGCAGTAGACTCTCAGTAAGTCCTATATATAGTACAAATACATTTGACATCAATGCTTCAGTGTCAGTATTAGATACATAGCTAGTTCAGCACACCATCAATGTTTGCATGCTGGTATCAAGTACTTGAACCAGCACTGGTGCTGTTGTCCATTGATACTTCAGTGTCAGTATTATCCTCAAACAACTAGTCCCACTTTTCACTGACAACAGGTCCTGATCGTACTCCAGTAGATCACGATGCTCCCATCAGGAGTAAGGTCCATGACCTATTTGAAATGTCAATCTCTCCCCTGATGACTTTTCCACTGAATTACTGAAGTGTCCAATCCATGACAGTCCATTCTAATTTCAATATATTGTGTCCGCTCAGTACTTGGAGAAAGGTCCTGGTTCATGTGGCAGCAGCACTCGGTGTGGGTAGAAGGAGTGGTCAACTGAGTAGTGCAGCAGGTTTGTCAGACTCGACATGTAGATGTCAGCAAACCTGGCCAAGCGGCGAGTGAAATAGGTCGGGTTGTGGTACGTCCGAAACAGACTTCCAAACCTTGGATTGAACACTGCTTTTGTGAAGTTTCTGCAACAGAAGGAAAATCAAGACAGTGTTTGCAATACTTTGATTTATCAGCTGGCCATCAGGGCCTGCTGCTACCTGCAGGCTTTGAAATCTACAGGTCCAGAATGAAATCTACAGGCCCAATAAAAGCAAAATAGACCACAATGTAGCAAAATTTATGCATATGAACTGCACGAGGATCATGTATCAAACTGCTGAAAAGCATGTGCAAATATTGTGTATGTGAACAGTTGTGTTTTGGTGTAAAGTTTTTTTAAGAAATCGCCAATTTTCACATGAGTTTTATCATTTATTAAACTCATGACAATAGCCTTTGTTATACAATACATAAGTTCATGTTTAAACAGTACCTTGAAACAGTATGGAATATTTCACAATATCTGGTTGAGAACAATTGACCGGAGTAAGTAGCTGCATATACAATAGTGAGTCTAAACTGTTGGCAGGTAGTATACACAACATAAAAAGAAAGCTGCAAAACACCATCTTTGACAAACTCGTCTCTAAACACTGAAATTAACATTTGCAATGGGCTGATTATCAGAAAAGTATTTTAGCATACATCTTCATGTTTGTTACATAACATAAAGAGAGTCAGTGGGTGGGTGAGTGTGTGAGTTTAGTTTTATGCCGCCCTCAGCAACATTCCAGTTATATGGTGGTATTCTGTAAATAACTGAATCTGGACCAGACAGTCCAATGATCAACAGCATGAGCATCGGTCTGCACAAATGAGAACCAATGACATGGGTCAACCAAGTCAGTGAAAGCTACTGAAACAGTCTTGTTGAACATAAACAGCCATTGCTTTGTTACGAATACACAATACACTTCACTCCATACAGACATAATAATCTACCCAAGCCTGGTACAAGATGATTTAGCACAGTCTCACCTGAGATCATCCCTCTCCTCCAGCCACGTTTGTATCACTTCTTTCTGTTCGGCACATTCTTGACACTGAGGAATAAACAAAACTGCAAGATAGGTCTCTAAGCTACACAATATCTACAAGATATGTGTGAGGTGCAATAATGTGCTTCAATATATTAAATAAATATTCAAAACTTTACACCTTGCAATTCGACCATTGCTTTTTTGTCGAACTGGACTGGAAATTGTTGCAAGTAGTTCGGCTTAAAACAAAACTTGAATAACCTTAGTATATCAGAACAAAGTGAAATTGTCACAAAGTATGCATAACCTAGCAGTGAATAATAGCATAACTGCACATGCACAACCTTAAAACTTAGACTCATAGTACATCACACTACAGAGACATCGACACACTGACAGTTTGATATCTCAACTATATTTCTCATACTTAGACATGGTGCCATATCCATTGGTGGAGTAGGGGCCTAGAAGATTCACATACACTGGGATTTTACCATCTATTTCTCACACATGAACATGCTTGGTGGGCAACCTGGCTAAAGCACCAGGCCAGTGATCCAGTAAAGTTGAGGTGTTGGGATCAAGCCTACCTGTAACCAGGTGTAAAAACCAGTCCCTAGAGTTCAGTGCACAACCCTGTGCACTTAAAAAAAAACCACATGATGGTGGCCACATGAGTATGTGCAAACACCTACTTGTGGGTACAGCAACGTGCAGCAAACTTGGACAAAGTAACATGACTATGTGTCCCAGCCCACCCAGCTGTTAATGGGTACCACGTTAGGATGAGAAAGCCACAATAGCTCAGTCCATCTAGTTGCTGCAAGAGTTCTATATTCCCAAGGCAGTTGAGATTGATTATACAACATGCTTTTAAGATTGACATCCAATGACTGAGGGAAAAAATACCAGCGCCTTGAACATGCACTTGTGTGTGGACATGTGGGCTACATAAATATCCTATACCCTATCCTATATCTACTCTGGTGGTACAGCTGTCTATATTTTGAAGGTATGAAACTGCTGAGTCCTGACATGGGATTCATACCACGAACTATCTATTGCAACGTTGGACAGTTTTTCCACATGAACAAAGAGGTTAACTCCGTCAGCACACTGACATGGTAAGGGTTTGATACATGGGGTGGCTCCATACAGTCTGATTTCACACAAAATATATCGTACACATACACACAATGTCTCACCTGGTGTTTTTCTATGAGTTGTTGCAGAGACACTAGCCATCTCACAGCCGACTTGTATGCAGGGTCATTCTGTTGTTCAATTTCAGCCTGAAGTAGACAATAAATATTTCACATTTCTTTCTGTCTGCAAAGAATAAGAGCCTAATTTCCTGATCAAAGCAAAAAATGCACAAATGCATCAGGTATTTGCTGTTTGTAATGAGTTGCTTTCATGTAATGTTTCTGTGCGAGAAAAGAGAAAATCTGACTTTAGCCACTGTTATATAGAAGAAGTTGTATAAAGGTACTGCATATCGCCATGTATATTAGCTTGTCATAAAAGGTAACTAATGTTACTGGGTCGTCAGGCTCTATGACTTGCTTGACATGCCCTCACGTTCAAACTGCATAAATCGATTCCAGTAATATCACAGCGGGGGACACTAGGAAGGGCTTCACACATTTGACTGCCCATGTGGTGAATGTGTGGGTAGGTGCATACTAATCTTGTATGTCACATGAGTGTCGTATCAGGCTGACCTGTGTCATAATGACTTGACCTGAGATTCTAAAGATTTAATTGGACTGCCGACGATCACTCAATTACATCACGTTGTGACGGAACTTCATTTACATTCATAACAAAAACGTGTATTCATTCACTCTACAACCTATATGCATTGTGGGAATGTAAACAATGCGAAAGTTGCATGTCACTGTTTAATTGTAAGCTGGACTGAGGCATTATATCAGTCGAAAAACATAACCGCAATGTTGAATGAAGCAACTGCAAACCAAGAAATGAGGTCCTACGGAGTAGTTTACTGTTTAAAGGCTGTTCGAGGTAATGACAAGCGACATACATCATGACGTCAGTTACCAAGGGTGATTACAGTGTGACGTCATGCTAAAAGTGTTCTTCAGTACACAATTCTTCCGCAACCTCTTTATGAAACCGGTCCGGGTTTGAAACCATAAAAATAACAAAACAAGGTCTCATTACATATGAATAATACGAAACTTGTGACCTTCTCATGATGTCTAAGCCTCCAGTATGACAAGTGAATGCTTTAAGCACCAGGCTACCCCATGTAGGAGTGTAGCTGTGATGGTGACTGGGTCCAATAATTAATGATGCTGGGAAATCTGACTTACATATTGAATGAAAGTATCCTGATGAGTAGTTAAAGTTTACAACTAATTTATAATGACATCATGATTTCCTACCTCCAGCTCAGGAATGATAGCACCAGTTCTCCAGCCATGACGTAATGATGGATCCTGGAAGGGAAGGAAATATTGTTGATGAGCTTCAATCATCAGTATAAACAAACAAGCCTACAGGAACAACTGTACTGCAGCAAGATGCCAACTTTGAAATGGCAGTGAACAAATAATTAAGTCCAGGCATCAGTTCTTGAGAAAATGTTTATGTGATTGAGTCCACTGTAATAACACTGACAGAGGTGTATGAAATAGCGTCTGCCTGGCAGCCCACTGCTTGTTAGTTACATGGTGGCCTTCACCTTTACTTTTGAGCCAGTCCTGTGGGCCAGTACATTTCTCAAGGTATATAATTCACCATGTGATTGACTGCAGGAAACATTTCGAAAATAATTTACAACTGTGGTTGCTAGATGACGTCTGCATGTATAGTTCATGATCAGTCAAACCATATTTTCCACTGATCAGACTACCCATTTATCTAACACTTAACATGATTGGTTTAGAGAATGCTTTCAGGGACCAATTTCAATTTTTAAATTTGCAGTTGCACATTTTTACTTTCCACATGGAGAGTTACAAATCCCCTGTGTTGACTGCATGAAGAACATGTGTAGAACATTCTTGTCAAAAATACTGAGACTGATTCTGACTTTGCCTGCTTTTTTTCTGATTCAGATGGCAGTGACACTGAATGAATCAACAGTGACCACCAAGTTATGTTTCATAAAATTGCATATGCAGCTGTTTAAGTTAACCTCAATATAAGTAATTCATTAATTACAGTATCTTAACACCTTATCTCCATTTCCTATTTTTAATACAGGGCTGCTTACATGTTACCAGGGCCTAAAGCATTTTGCAGTTATCAGCCATGTGGGTTTTATGGGATATTTATGAGTTTCACACACTGCTGACAGGCATGTGAAACTACAAGTTACTAGTACACTTTAAGTTGGTTAAAGAATATTTGTCCCTATTTTGTAGAGGTACTAACAGACTAATGAAAATCAAATTAGAATTTGTCTTCAGTAATCCATGCTTGTCATAAGAGGCAAGAAACGGGATCAGGTGGTCAGGCTCATTGACATAATTAGCACATGTCACTGTATCCTTATTGTGTAGTTAGATGCTCATGCTCTTGATCACTGGATTGCCTGGTTAAGGCGCAATCATTTACAGACTGCCACCATAGGGCAGGACTATTGCTGAGTGTGGCTACACACCACAACCAACCAACTAAAGTACTACAGTTATCTCCCTTCATACACACTCACAGCCAGATCGCTGTAAACATGGTCTCCAAAATACAGAACCCTTGAGCCGTACCAGCCGGTCATCTGGGTCAGCAGGTAGAAGTTGCCCTGGTGGATGACATTAAAACAGTATCAGCAATAAATATATCACAACATTCATCAACATTTATATCACAGATCATCTCAGACTGCAGACAACAAAAATTAGACTGACAGTCTTACTTGCTGAGAGGATGAAGTCGATATACGCAGCCATCTGTAGTATATTCTTTAATATTTTATCAGAAGATGTGTTAATTTTAATCCATATGAAACATACAAGATGCATCACAAATACTGTTCAACAAACCTGTGTAAGGACTACTTATGCTAGGAAGAAGGCACTCTATGTAGTATACCAATAGTGATTCTTACCACATGCTAGTGATATAATCAAAAGCAGAAATGGAGTGTTCTCTACAAGACTTTTCTCATTATTATGGAATGAATTTTCTATTATTTGTTATTATTTCTTGTGCCTGTTGCCAGGAGCGCAGCAAGGCAATGATTTTGAGTAAGCCCAATAGCTTGTAAAGCATTATAGCCATGTGTACACCCAGGCTTTTTTTTTATATAATGGTAATTATGTCCATAGGGAACTTGGTAAAGTATGATACATCATGTACCTGCTGATAGACTTTTCCTTTCTCCAGTGTTTGAACCCTGTCCCAGGACTGACTGAACAAGGCTGGGTCGTATGTGCGGAATGGCCTGAAAGTTCAGTTCATGTGAATGTCTTGTGTTTCCTTCTGTCCATCAAGAGCTAAATATACTAATGATCGGTTTTATCAGTATTTTGTCATTTACAATCACTATAATCAGATTTCATACCTTCAGACAGAATTATACACATGTTAGATAAAAACATAAGCATAAATAGGCATTGCTGATTGACTGTAAGATACATGCATGCAAGTCTCTGATGCATTCAGATGTGCTGGTGGTGTAATAGTTCAGGCATTCTTCTCAGTATGCAGAGCGGCAGGGTAGCCTAGTGGTTTAAGCGTTCGCACGCCATGCCGAAGACTCAGGTTCGATTCCCCACATGGGTACAATGTGCAAAGTCAATTTTCTGGTGTATTGCTGGAATATTGCTAAAAGCAGCATAAAAATAAACTCGCTCACTCACTCACTTATAGTTTCCAAATTTTGCTAGCCAGTCAGGCTCCATATGCCTGAAAGTTACTCGCCAACAAAATAATTCACTAGCCCGAAATACAAATGTAGACACAGGTTTTATCATGAAGCTGCTAATATGATGAACATTTTTATCAGATTTTAAAGTCTTGTATAACTTTAACAAGTCAGAGAGAGTGACATATTTACAAAATGATCCCATGAAAATTCATTAGCCATTCGAGCCAGTGACTGTGAAAATTTGCTGGACCGACTGCATTTTTACTAGCCACAGGCAAGTGGACCAGTGGCTATTTTGCACACTAATTCTTCTTCATATTTAAAGAACTTGTGTTGCAGGTTAGCTTACCGAGAAGCTTCATTGAAAAACTTTGGTTTTCTAGCATTAGTGATAATGACATCAAACAGGTCCTGCCAGTCTGCACCGATCATGTATGACATGCCAGCATGTCTGAAACACACAAAGTAACGTACACAACACAAAATATAAGTTGGTTAACGTAGAGTAATGTCCATTCAAGTTTTTCATCCCATAAAACCCATGAACCCATGTAACAATTGGTGTTCAGCAATCCATGCTTGTCTTAAGAGGCGACTAATGGGATTGGGTGGTCAAACTTGCTGACTCTGTTGACACATGCCACCATATCTTAATTGTGTCAATCGATGCTATTCACTGGACTGTCTGGTCTAGACTCAATTATTTACAGACCAGATGTTGGTTAGAGGCATAAAAAAGCAATTCACTCCTCACTGCCTAACATGACAGAATTGACTCACATGAAAGGGAAGCCACTGTTTGTGATGAGGAAGAGTTTTTTCCCTGCACTAGACAACCTCTCCAACAACAATTTGGTTTCATTTCCCTTCTGTAAAGTTGTTTCTGAAAACAAGCAACAAATGTATGAGCATACAGCAGAATGCTTGTCAGTTGAGGTGCATCCACCTCACTCACAACTCTCTCAGAAGTTTCACGATTCCATGTGCAGTTCAGTCACCAAATTGATTCATTAATGGTGGAAAACCTGACCACAAAAGCACTTGGTCAGAGAGAAAGATGAACAGTTTATCTATTATGGACCCATAAAGGTCTAGGGTAGAATAGGCCTTCTTCTTCTTCTTCTTCTTGTTGTAAAAGTTGACTAACAGGATTGGGTGGTCAGACTCTCTGACTTGGTTGACACGTCATCGGTTCCCAGATTGACGCTGATGCTGTTGATCACTGAATTGTCTGGTCCACACTTATTCAAAGACCGCCACCATATAGCTGGAATATTGCTGAGTGTGTCGTAAAAGTAAACTCACTCACTAACTCACCCAACCATACACTCCCAAGCATGCACTGCCCAACCACTCACCCAGGTTCTCCATGATGTTCTGATGAAGCAGCCCAGAGGAGTGAACACCCTGCACAGCATTCTGTAACAGACACATAGCACAGTAACACAATGACTTCACAGTAAGAGAGGGAGTTTGGTTTAATCTAACTTCAATCAATATCCCACCAACATAACTGCTGGGGACACCAGAAATGAGCTTCACGCATTGCACCCATGTGCAGTGTTGCATCTAAGAATTAACAAATGTGGGTTATGCAACTCATCAACTTTTCAAATGTGGGTATCCAAGGAGTTGTAAGAATCTTAACGAAAACAGACTTGAAGCATTTACAACCTCGCAATCTTTTACACTTACATTTTCGATTGGCACATGCCAGCATTTATATTGGCTTTTCTTACATAATCTTTTGTGAAAGAGTCAGTAATGCATCATTTCTTAGGCTCACACATCATTGATATTGAGAAAACATTCAAAGTCCCACCTGTTGAAACTCTCTGTAATATTTTTAACTACACTGACCCATGACCGCCATGTTTGAGAGCGCCATTAGTAGTACTCACTGTCATTGGTCGGGTCACAATAGCATGATATCTGACAGCTAATCAGAACAACTACTACTTCTCGACATGTACTATGGTTGTATATATTTCAAGCAATGGGTTTTCCCAAAGGTTGTTTGTCTTTCATAATTTCCCGGTAATAATAAATATAAAGTTTACACTTCATTAATACAAAACTGCAAACATAATATTAATTTTGTGTGACATGTAACGGATCAAAAATTAAATTAGCGCTTTGTTTAACTGAAACTAAGTAAATTACGCAATAACGCTGTCCAGATGCAACACTGTATGTGGGGAATAGAACCCAGGTCCTCGGTGTCAACAGTACACGTTTTAACCCCTAGGCTACCCCATGACCCTTAATGACCTTTCAGTCACCAGCAGTATCTATTCCATAACACAGAAACTGCTAAACCAAGAAGTGCACTAACAACCTTAGCCAAAGAAATCTTGGACTTGAAGTTATAAACTCAGGATTCTTGAATCCCAAGAAGGCACATCAAGCAGTTGGTCCTTTCATGAAAGGGGGAACTGCCATATGTGACAATGTAAATGAATCAAAATATTAATCACAAATTCTTAACTTCTTAACAACAACTAATCAATTCTCACATTTAGCTGCAGTCTAGGAACTGCTGTTTTCCACATAACCTCCAAATGAATGAATACATACCCAGTAAACATGTATATAGTGAATGATGTTGCATCAGCTAACCAGTTATACATGTGACACTTGCTCATTGGTTGATATTAGGAGCCAAAGCTACAGCAAATTACATATTCCCAACAAATTTGACTGCTGGAAGTTTCTTGTCTTCAGTCCTGCCCCACAACTAAGAACATGTGATACAGGTGGTCTCACCTTAGACAAGTGAGTTTCTTCAATACTGCCTCTGTTCACCCAGCAGAAGATGGGCATGCATTGGGATAAGTCATGTGACTATTAACCTTTTTGTGCCTCACAGACAGCTTTGATTATTTGGGGTAATAATAATCAGGTTATTACCAGTGCTTTGAGCAGCATATTCATCCTGGAATGATGCTACACTATTATTAATTTGAATTTTTCTCACAGCAAGGCTATTAAATGAGACACTAACACCTACCTATATATCATAGGGTCAAATGAAATACTAATATACTTGTACATCTCAGTTTGAATGAATAAAATCTTTAACAAAATAGTTTCCCCTTATTTGAACTGGCAAATACAGTTTTACACCAATATCTGTAACATCCCTATGGCAGGCACCAGAAATGGACATCTCACAGTTTGGAAGGATGACATTATACAGTTCTCACAGTTCACGGTCACTGGGAATCGAACACAGAAACGTTTTGACCATTAGGCTACCAAATGGCAACCTCCTGTATTTGCCACCCTGGGGCCTAATTTCAGAATCCTGAACAAATCCCTGTAGCAATGCAAATCTACTCATGTTTATTTCTGTGCAGCAGATGTTTCAACATTTTTTGTATGAGGGACATGTAATCCATTCCTCATGGCCGATCACTTCATTCCGCCCATCTATGTCAGTACTTACCCTCACATCATAGAACACATACTCAGGATCGTACGTGATGTTGTTTTGTAAAAAATACTGAAATGAAGATAGTACACAACATTACGATAAACTAAATAATTATACTACAGAAATTGTATAACTGTAAACTGTTACAGGTCATTTAAACAAGAGTGTCATACATATGGTATTCATTGATCTTTTCTTGATACACTGGGAGAGCAGTTACAATACTGGGACCATTTTTGTGAAGTGTCCAACCTGTCAAGACAAATCCATACAAAAAAACAGATTACGTGCTCTGTAAACATATGACTCTATCGCAATGCACAAAGTCCCCACAAAGCACATAAAATCACATCACTAAAATGTTCACACAGCAAGAAATGTCTAGAGAGGGAAATGACTGCAGTTTATTTTCGAAATGCCATTGGTTGCTTTCCATTAATTACTGATCTCCTTGTAACTTGTGGTTCTCTAAGGAAACATCTGACGGTGGAGAGAAGATGAAGCATCTACAGCTTACTAACCTCAGTGATGTTAGATATGAGTGTCACTTCCGGCAGAGCAAACAGATCCACAAGTTGATGCATAGGACCCTGGAACACAGGAAGTCAGATTGTGAACACATGTCCATCATAAATGTGTTGAAGCCATTGATCAAGTTTTCTCATCATAATCAAACACAAACGATTTTGGAACACTTTCTAAAATGACACATATTTTTACAAGGATGCTTTTGCCTGTGTTATTAAATCTACATCTCAAAAGAACTGCCAGCTCAATCATGAGATGATATTGTTGTGATGACATTGATGTAATAAAATACATATCATGAGCTGGCAGTTCTTTTGAAATGTTTAAAGAAGCATGCTGCATCATTTAAGTTGGAAGTGAAATTTGCCAATGCATTTTGCATCGTTTCTAAATAAAAGCAAAGAATCAGAGAACTACATGTTTTTCTTTTTCAGTTTAACATGCAATAACCTTGCAAGGAAGGCATGAAAAATTACACTAATCAATTTTTGATTGATTAGTCGTAATGAACGGTTGCATACCAATCCCTCAAATTTCTGATTTCATAGTAAAATGCATTTGACGAGTGAACACTGTGATCTTGGGCATTAATTAGATATCAAAACATTTGATCATACCTGCAGAGAAAAGACATAAGGGGTGTTGGATGGTTTGATTTTTTATTTTTGTACTTTATACTTACATATGCCTACGCATATGATATAATGAGAAATTGATGCATTGAATATATTTTTGAACTCAACTCTTAAAAGGCCAACAACCAACATGAAATATGCATTGAACAATTTCACATGTCAAGGCTACCCATAGCATATAATTTCAATTTGAGATAAATAGTTTTCCATGGTAAGTGATGATTTCATGAGCAATTATATTCTTTTTTCACTAAGTGGAAGGACAGGGACAAGGGCCTTGCTTCATGTAGTCTAATCTGATACAAGCCCCTACTCCTTCATTAATGAACATTGGCTCAGTGTCTTAACACAGTCTGAAATTCGGCCGATTAGCACAGAACCACTCAAGCATGATTCAGTGGATCAGCACAGCTAAATGTTGAAAATTCAATGGTTTAAGGCTGTAATCATAATGAACCTGTCAACAACTATGGCATTTCAACCAAATCCCAACACAACTGTGAGCACTGTTTATGAAGTATATATGACAAGCACAGTATTGCAAACTTTTCAGCAACTCAAACAAGACAATGACAAAAATGGAAATTAATAAGAAATTGGCCCTTATCAGCACATTCAACAAACTGCAGACAGATCCTCTCCAGATTTCACATGCACGTTTTTATGGGATGTCACTGGTGGTGAGATATATGAACAAGTTAACACACTAATTGATGTTTTCACTTTTCTGCAACTAATGATATGCTAGGAAGTTGCAATCTACCTGATGTTAATACTGAGTGAGTGAGTTTAGTTAAACGCCGCACTCAGCAATATTCAAGCTATATGGCAGCAGTCTGTAAGTAATTGATTGAGACCTTACAATCCAGTGATCAACAGCATCAGCATCGACATGCGCAATTGAGAACTGATGACGTGTCAACCAGGTCAGTGAGTCTGACTACCCCTAGCTGCCTCTTATGACAAGCACATCTTACTGAAGACCAACATTCCAACCTAGACTTCCAGGGGTAAGATAAAAGTGAAATGTCATATCAGTCCTCCTGAATATTCCTTGTCTCAAACTGACTTACATGCATTTTGAACCTTGACTAGAAAACCAGAGTCAAACCAATATCTCATAAATTAAAGCAAAACTAATCAAAACACTTTCAAAAATTTTAAAATAGAACTCAAAAAGTTCAAAATAATCATCAGTCTCAACATGCATGTTGAAAGTTTTTCAAATGCATGTTGTAAGCCTGTTACAAAACGGTATCAAGAGCTTCAAGCTAATACTCAAAATTTCATAAAGACAATATCAACTGAATATGTTGAAATCATGTACATATGGAGAGATCAATCAAATTTAATCAACAAGAAAACTTTGCTCCACAAACCCTCAGAGAACTGTTGTAATGGGAACATCAATTTGCAACAACAAACTGCCAACTTTATGTTACCACGCGTATTTCAGACTTTTCCCTAGCAGCATCAGACTCGAGGACAGTGGAAAGTTTACATACTGTTCCATAGAATGTGTTCATCTTCTCCAAGGAGACATGTGTCCCCTCATAGGTGGCCTTGACCTCCACATCTGACACAGCCTGCATACCCCTGAAACAGAGATGGCCTTGAACTTTCCTATACAGTGTTTGCCATGATGGAGAAAACATGCGTATTGGACTCACAAATCATCTAAAATATGCAGTGAATTTAGAAGTTTATGTCATTGTTGACACACACAATGCTACTGGACCCTTTTAGTGCAGATAATCTAAACTTCTAACACTAAATGTTTGCCAGTCAAATGCACAGTGCTGATCAAATGTTTAAACTGCCTTACCATGTTTTTTTGTTGTTATTAAACACGGACTCCCCAAAACATGTCATGTCTATACCTCCTCAGAGGCAGGTATTCGAGCCCAAATTTCAATAAATATTCTCCAGATGAAACTGTCAACTTTCCAAATCATATGAATTTACTAACATACTAATGCATCTACTTGTTGGTGTCTTGTATTGATCACAGGACCACTAATGAGTAAGAGGCATCAACAAATCGAATGCAAAGTAAAGAACAGGGCTGGATACCCATATAGATCATACAGATAAATGACTGATAACCATTTATCAATTGACAATTGATAAAAATTTATCGTTGGGAATCGGAAACCAAATCCACTATCGATTATTAGAGGACTTGTGGTGAATGATTATCCATTATAATCAAAACATATACAAAATTAATGTAGTCCCCATTTCAAGTACTTTTTCTCCAAGTTTTTCCTAACTAATGTATCATATAACTACTACTGTCATGCAATGAAATGCATGCATGAAATTAAAGACACTGGAACTGTAATTAAACAATAAATGTTATTAAAATTTTACAATGTGTATAGCTCTATGCTATTGAGTGCATGATCGTTCATAAATATCCATCAAATTTAATAGTTAGTTTACTTCATTCAAGGTTTGTTATACGAAAACAACAAATCCAAATTAATCAAAATGTGCTTTTTTACAATCAATAATTGATGTTAATCCTTTTTTTTCGATCGATTTTTTATTTTTTTCCATCATCGAAAAACCACTAACAAAAATAAAAAGTAAATGCCAGATCAGTTTGCAGGAAATCAACATACATAACTCATACCTCTGGTGTGTGGTGAATATTTATGTATAGATTATCAGGAATAATGACCAACTCTGCATTTTGTGAGTAAATTCACACTTCTCAGCACATACGTTTATGGAGAATATACATTATGATCAAAACAAAATGAATTGGGGGGCATGGTGGGCGCCAGGCGCCAGGCTAGTGATCCAGCAAGCTTGGAGGTGCCAGTATCGAGTCCACCTGTGACCGGGTGTAAGAAATCTTGGAGCCAACTCTTTCAGTGTTGTCTCAACCCCTAGTGTGCAATATGCAACCCTGTGGCCACACGAATACATACAAACACCTAGTTGCAGGTACAGCAACGTGCAGTAAACATGGACAAAGTACTGTGACTAAGCGTCCCAGTCTACCCAGCTGTGAATGAGTACCCTAAAAGCCACATTACCTCGAAAGCTATATCAACTCAGCCTAGTAGGTTGCAAGAGCTGTATGATCCCCAGGGAGTTTAGATTGAAAATATGATGTGCCATTGTGATAGGCATCCAATGATCGGGGGAAAAACAAAGCACCCTTGAGCAGTTCAACCCACGAACTGGACATCGGCACTGTACAAATGTCTATAGTATATAAATGTCTGATAAATATAAAATGCTGAAGCATCAGATTTATATTTACGGCATGGATGGTCCATTCCTACATGTCAACAACAGATTTTTTACATAGTTATGGACTCTTTCATATAGAATGGTTCACTGAAATATGACAGAAGTTGATACCCCATAAAAACATCTGCTGTCAATGACTTTCTGATTTATGACACAAGTTGATGCTATATGTAAATGTGATACTGCTTTGAAACATATGGTTCTGTGGATTATTCACTGCCACAAAATATCTAGAATATTTGAGGAGTCATGTCATAGCATTGACTGAGTGAGTGAGTTTAGTTTTATGTGCAGTCAGCAATATTCCAGCTATATGGCGGCGGTCTGTAAATAATCGAGTCTGGACCAGACAGTCCAGTGATCAACAACATGAGCATAGATCTGCGCAATTGGGAACCGATAACATGTGTCAACCAACTCAGCGAGTCTGACCACTCAATCTCATTAGTCGCCTCTTATGACAAGCACAGTCGCCTTTTATGGCAAGCATGGGTTGCTGAAGGCCTATTCACGGGTCAGATGACACAAGGTAATCAGATTTAGAATTATCTGCTTTCCATTGATTTTCAATCACAAAACATCGGTAATTTCTGTGCTTGATGCGTGATTCAATGTTATTCGAGATAAAAAAGTACTACCATGAAGCACCAGAAGAGTTCAGAATTGAAAATAATACATCGCCTGTAAGCAGGGTACATTAAAAATAATAGAATAGTGCCTAGCTAATCAGAAAGCGATATTCATGTGTGAGGTAAGATAATATAAATAAATGACTTTTGTAAAACCCAGTTGTTTACCTGTATACAGTTCCTAACTGTATGTTATGAAATGAGTCGATCTTCATGAGAAGCCCCTGAAATGATGAAAAGAGTGGACATGACATGTTAGTTGACTAAACCGGTCACAAAAACGACACAATGAACAAATTTGACAGCCTCAGAAGTCTCTTCTAAACACTATTCAGACATTTTGTTCTGAAATTCTGTGTCCTAAGATGCACTGCAGCCAAGGAAATATCCTAATAAATCTAATACTAGGCATCCAGAGATTATTACCTGGTGAAGGGTGTATAGTTCCTTGACTGATACCAATAGTCCATGTTTACCTAGTCAATGGAATATAGTTTTGACTCGCCCTGTTCCATAATTTGTAGTTGTCTGACAGGCACCATTGTACTGTGCATTTTCTAAGACTGAAGTTACCAATACAATATCATTGTCACCTAAGCTGTGTTTGTTCATCTTTGATTCCTATATAGTTCCTTTGTGGAAACGTCCCTATGGACACTTGGTTTATCTACAGCTACTTTTCTGTCTGTTATTTTTATATGTTTCGTACAGGAACTAAGGCAGTTGTACCCCACTATACCGCGAGGGGTCAGCTGGCACTGTAACACCGACAGGAGGTAAAGATGTTACTTATTTAAAAGTAAGTAAAATCTTATTGGTAAATTTGAGTGGGTCGAAATCTACAACAAGACCTAAAACCCTTGTGTCATTAACATGCCTGTTCCTTTGTTGGATTGAAAAAGAATTATTGTTCGATAAGATTCATAAAACATAAAAGATGATGTATAATTGAAAAAACACACCTAGTGAGATATTAAACAATTGTTTGTTATCCAGCAACAGCTCGTCTTCCAATTCCTTCAACCTCACCTGTCTGACATCATAATGGAGCCCTCTAATGGCAAAATCTGGATCATACTTGAAGTTTGAAATCTCATTTGGGTACTGAAAGAAAAATGCATTAAATGTCATGTAATACTATACAGTCTTTGTTACTGAGTGAGGTTTTATGCTGCTTTTAACAATATTCCAGCAACATCACAGCAAGGAACACCAGAAGTTAGGCTTCATACATTATATCTGTGTGGGGAATCGAACCTACGTCTTCAGCACAACGAGCCAACACATTAACCACAAGACTACCCCACAGCTTCCTTTGTGGTTGAATGAATGAATGTAAAGGAGTTGTA
The DNA here is from genome assembly GCF_037392515.1 of Haliotis asinina. NCBI lineage: Eukaryota > Metazoa > Mollusca > Gastropoda > Lepetellida > Haliotidae > Haliotis > Haliotis asinina. The sequence goes on along the minus strand of NW_027133889.1, from coordinate 801,938 downwards.
AATAGCAATGTCATAAATAATTAATGATTTATCTAGACTTGATTACTAAACACCACAAATTTATATACTGTTGATGAAGACCTGTAGGTCCTCAAGGATGGGCACAACTTTTTGATACCCCTATTGAGGGCATCTTCAAATGTAACAAGGGGAAAGCCCAATAGTAAACTGACATAATCTTACAAAACCAGTGTGAGGAAAGGTCTGTGCATAAAGCATGGGTAAATCAGAGGTACAGATAAACTGCAAATATTTATGTGAAAACTCAATACCTATTAAGCCTATTGCGTACAAGCACTCTTGAGGTCTTGTAAATGCTGATGTTACATGTACACATACAAAAATGTCAAATCTTAGCCAGCATACACTGGTGGACCGAAAAAATAATAGAGGTATAATGAGAAGTTCTGTTTTAAAACATGAATTGGGCAACTTGCTGCCTTTCTTATAGTTTCTCATACTGCAAATCCACTGAACCACAAATGAAAAACATCACCCCCTCTTTGAAATTTGTAATAAGCTTAATTCAAACACATGTAAATAACACAATAATTGTCGGAAAGATTTCAAAATTAACATGTTTGATTAAAGATCTTAAAGATGACTTTCAGACAATTACAAGTCAAAATCTTGACAGCGGCGTAACAGTGCGATCCGAAAAAGTCAAAAAACATGTGTAGCCTCCTTGAGCATTCACAACAGCGTTGCACTGGAGTGAACGAGACGGTTGATGAAAGCCATAAGAACTTGCACTCTTACTAGAAGATTTGCCTGAAAGACTTCAGTTGCAGTTGTCAGCCTTGGCTGCACATCATTGAGCCTCCTCTGTATCTTGTCCCACAAGTGTACTATTGGGTTTAAGTCTGGACGGAGGGCAGACCATTGAAGAGTTTGTATGTCGTGCTGACAAAGAAAGTCTCTAGTTGATCTGGCAGAATGGGCATGCAAGTTGTCCTGCTGGCACAACGAAGGGTCTCAACACTTGATCAATGTAGCAGACAGGATGTCACACCATTTCCTCTACCAGGACCAGTATTCTGGAACACTGTAGGGCCTAGTTCATGACTTAGAGCAAAAACATCCCACAACATTATGCTCAAACCTCCCTACAAGTCCCTTTTCAGGACACAGTCATCTGCAAAACGCTCCCTGCATCGTTGCCACGCTCTCACTCTACCATCAGCCATCGAGACACAATACTGACTTCCGTCAGAGAAGACTAAACTTCGACACTCACAGAGATGCCAATTCTGATGATGTGTAGCCCACTGGAAACGAGCACGTGCACAGTGATGTCGAAGAGTGTGGACCAGACCCCGATAAGGCTTGCAACATCTGGCGTTTCTGTGCCTCAAACCCATCCGCACTGAGTCAGTGGTGATTGTTTTCCAGTGACTGCCAATGTTGTCAATGCAGTGTCCATAGCCCTAGTGAAATGATTTTGCAGGTGATGACGGACAGTCTGCTGATTTTGCCTCAACACTGTCACAGGCTGTCTTCCTCTGTTAGAATGGTCGGCTAGGCTGCCAGTGGCTTGGACTCGTTGCTGCAGGCAGTATATTGTTCGAACATAAACAGAAAAATTATACTAACGACAGAAAATAAGCGAACCAAGAAATTGAATGTAGATGACTTTGACTGTGACAGGGTCCGTTATCATGGCGTATCTCCCAAACGCAACATCCAATGACAATGGAATTGCGCATAATGCATGCCCAGCACGTGCTACACGTGCATACAGAAGTTACCTCCTGTAAATGTACTGGAGAAGTCGCAATCACTAATGCAATAGAGATTGACACTTACTGACAGAAATGCCTCCGAGGCAGTATCTCGGTGAAGCAACAAAATGGAGAATTGTGGGGATGATAGATGGGGGGACATCATTATGTGAAGTTGCCCGGCAGATGGGTAAATCAAAAAGTGTAATTTCAAGCCTGTGGGATAAGTACCGTCAAACGGGTGGGGTTGCAACGAGACCTGGGCGTGGTAGACCAAAACCAACGACACCACGACAGGATCATCTCATTACGTTAATTGCTCTACGCGATAGGTTTAAATCGGCCCCTGCCATCAATAGAGAATTCCACACACTCACTGGAAGACGCATTTCAACCTCAACTGTTAAAAATCGACTCTATCAAGCTCGTCTGAAAGCAAGACGGCCTTTTAAGGATGTCACCCTTTCAGCTCACCATAAGCGCCAAAGATTGGCATGGAAAAGGCAGCATCAGGGACGGGCTATGCGCCACTGGCGTTACACCATGTTCTCTGATGAGTCAAGGTTTTCCTACGATTCACAGATGGCAGAAAACGTTGGCATCAGAGCGGGGAGCGACATGCCAGAGTAGCAATTCTTCACCATGATCGATATGGAGGTATAGGCGTGTCATGGTGTGGGGTGGGATTACACATGACAGACGATCAGATTTGGTCATCATTAACAGAGCCAAGACTGGTCAGCGATACATTGACCAAATAATGAGTCCTGTTGTGGCTCCATTGGCTAGAGTTATCGGCCGAAATTTTGTATTCCAAGATGATAATGCCAGACCACATCGGGCCCGAATTGTCTCCGCTTATCTAGGACAAGAAGGTATCCAGACATTGGACTGGCCCTCTAAGTCCCCAGACCTGTCCCCAATTGAACATCTCTGGGACGTTCTTGGTCGAAGGGTGTACGCCAGGGGCCCAGGACCCCCCAACCTGGCCCAGCTTGGTGCAGCTCTCCAAGAGGAATGGCGGGCAATACCACAGGCAACCATCTTGAAATTGATTAACAGCATGCCATCAAGGTGCCATGAATGTGTTGCCCAACATGGTGGACACACCAGATATTGAACTTGATGCCTCAAATTGATTTAGTGGATATTTAAAGCAGTTTCAAATTCGCTATTATTTCATTAGTTCCCTTATTTCTTGTCGGTAGTATATTTGCAACATATCTTGCAGTGGGGCCAGCATTCAGTCTTCCTAAAGCTTGTTCCCTCTGTTCCCTTCACAATCATGACATGTCACTACTGTTGAAAAGTGAATGGTTCAGTGCACTCTTCTAACAGGGATGACACCTCGGGATACACATGCATTGTCATGATATACGCACAAAAAACACACCCCATCATTACTTTAGTAACAGCATTTTGAAGACTTGTTTTTTTTATCAAATACAGAATCTGAAACCAAATTTACTTGAACACTGGCTATGAACCAGGTCTAGGTAACAAATAAAAAGTGAAAAAATAATTAAAATTAAAATGAATCATACCTGGCAAAATTTTGGTTTCTTTTGCGGTTCAGTATATAAATAACAAACATGAAAACCAACATTTAAACTTCATTATGCGTCAACAGTTAACAGAAAATGGCAAAATATCCAAATGAGTTTGACTGAGGTGGGTATAACAGTGTTCACAATGGTGTTTCAAAGTAGCAGGACATTGGGTCCTGTAAGTTTCAGACGTCTGTCTGACCCACTGAAAATTTACAAGACCCACAGAATAAATTTCAACAAACATTTCAGATTTAACATTTCTCATGCTTGGCATTGAAATTATTAACATAACAAACATAAGATTTCTGAACAGCAAACAAGTGTCACATGCCACAAATAATAACTTCACACAAAGACAATGTGAAATATTCAGTCAGACACTGGGACTGGCGGGTTGGTGATTGCTATCTGACCACTGGCGAATATGCCAGATTTGTCAGAGGGTCAGACGCTATTTGTGAGCACTGGTATAATGTATTTATTGTGTATAATTAGGAAAAGGAAAATTATAACCCCAAAAACCAACTGAAATGAACACAAGTGAGTACATAACTTGGTGACCGTAAAAGTTTCTGTAGCGCTGGGAAATGAGTGTTAGAGTATCACATGTGGCTGTACAAACCTTGTAGTCATTGACAAGGGCTTGCTGTCCCAGCTTATAGAGCAGATAGTGGAGTTCTGTCGTGTAGTGAGCCAGTGTGTAGTCATAATCAAACCCATACACTTCCACATCTCCAAGGTGCATCTCATTGTTAGCAAATATACCTTCCTTGTTCACATCAGCAGCAAAGGATTTCTCTGAAATCACCACATCTTAATTACTACTTCTGTATTTCAATCTACAATGCATATGTCCATAGTTTGAATAAAACCATATTTGCAGAGACAAATGCAACAAAAGCTTTAAGGGTCACATGCAACCAAAACATCAAACTAAATTAAAACACAGTTAACACTTGTTCATGATATATAAAATGCATTGTACACCAAAAGTCACTGTGTTCTGTAATCTGATTGGTTGAAAAACATGATCAAATGGCATTTAATTGCTGGAAACTGCAAGACTGCTGTGTTTTGACACGTAGAAACATTGAAAACATTTGTTTTGTTGTGTCAGCAACAGTGGTGTCGTCACTCAAATCATATTGTGATCAATGCAATGTCAAAATGACGTCACAAATAAACAGCTCCAGATGCTGCCATGGGAAGCAGCTGAAACAGCCAGCTGATGACACTTCACTGCTATACTCGTACGCAATGTAAACGAGTGCAGACATTAAAACCCTTTGGTTTACTTTTTTGTTTACAATTAGGAGATAAACATCATGTGTTGGCCAATTTCTGGGTGTTATTGAGTATTTGAAGCATGGGAATACATTTGGAAGTAATGGTGATTGTGAAAAAAACTTAAACAGAATTATAAGCATATAATCACAAATCAAAAGTGCAATATTTTGTACTTGGGTTTACCTCACTCGAAACGAAGCAGCCGTGATACTGAGCCCAGTCATCACTGGGGGAAAATTAGTGAATTGTTTGAACTCCAGTTTTGCAGGCTTTTTTTCATCGCATTGTTTTTCAATTTTATAGGCTGAATTGACATTTTTGACATTTTTGATGATTTGTCTCGGTAACTGCATACCGAAAGGTATTAGAATCTGCAAAGTAGTGTTTTACGTTGCAAGTGACCTTTAAGGAATTGAAATGATTTTATCAACTTTTGACAAGACATACTTCTCCATCTGTGCCAAGTTCAAAAGATGTTTAGAAGACACTATGGATGGAAGTCGATCAGGACTGTAGTCTTTCAAGGTTGGAAATTGGGGAATATTGATGCTCCCATATGCAATTTCCAACTTTTTGATGTTAAAATGACTTGCTTTTTGAAATGTCCAATTTCGTATTCAAGGCTATTTTTTCCTGCATTATTTGACCAATTCTTTTACTTTTTTTAAAAAAGGTTTCTTTGTTCAAAATTGTAGCATCTGTATGTTCTGAATAATGTTCTGATCTAAACTAAATGAATATTTTTAAACATATCTGAATATATGAAAACTGTTTTGTTCAGTTTCTGTGTTATACACAAACATTTTATTATTATATTCAGTTGACAGTCTAGAAGTTGCATGTGAAATACAAATACGTCAAATACATGATATCTTCAGGTTTGTTTAATATTACTCACACAGTTTACTCATTGCAACATAAAAAGATAAGTCTGTCAGACAGATTGCTTTATTTATGATCAACTGTGAAATTAACACATTTACAAATTACAGTACCAAGGGAAGATCGGAAACAATTTGGACTCCATCTTACACATTCAATTGCACTTGAACTTCCTCAAATCTGTCTTCCTTGAGTAGATATTGCATGGACTTGGCATCATAGGTGTGCTTCTTTAAATGTTCAATATTACCAGACCAGTTTGACTTTCAATGCTCATGGTTGCACGTGACTTATATTTCACTGTCTTTTAAAGTCTTGTAGAGTAATGCATTCCTTTCTCTAGTAATGTTTCTGTTGTTCATAAATTTTCATTAGGTATTGCACAATACCGTCAGTTAATAGGGTTCCGGGTAGTCTGTTTCATTGTTTGGTTGTTGTAATCATATGTAATTAGGTGTATGATACCAGCCATCTGTCAGATGAACTGGCCGCAAACTTTGACTCATTAATATTGAGACGTGGTTTTCAGGACTGTGGTAGGAGTATAAGACACTTTGATAAAAAGAGTGCTACAGCAATAGTTTGCTATACAAAAACCAATTTGTAAAAATTAATTCTGACCTCCTGTTCCACTGGGTTGGCAATGGCCGTGGAAATGTTCAAAGAAATGAACCCGTCTGAAACCTTTTTTTATATCAATAACAACTTAATATGTGATGAGAGCATATTGCTAACATATACATACTGAACAGATGAGACGCCCGATAAGGCTAACCCAATCAAAAACTTGTTCTGTTCATAACGGTAAATGAAGGCATTCCGCTGTACATACTTTGTAAATGCTAACACACGTTGTGGCGTTTTAGTCGGATCAAAACCCAATGTTTCGCTTGAAAATGGTAAAAGACTGAGATATCACTGCAGTGATGGTTACTGCAGATTTCACCTCTACCAAGTTCAGCAGAGGGCTAAAAAATCGTCTGCTAAAATTCCACGGATAGCAGGCGAACGCATGGCTAATGAATGTAATGAAAAGGTGAAATTTGCATCAGTAATACTGACTGAATAGCGGCCGAACAAACTATGTGCGAACTGAAACATAACAAGATGAGTGCTATCCTTCAATCATGAATGCGCAGTCTTGATGCTGTGGCTTTGATTTGCCAAATGTAATCGGTTGCCAGGACACACACGGGTTCAGAAGACAACCACCTACCTTGCACTTGTTGTTTTCTTTTGTGATATATCTTCCATAAGTCATCTTTATATTTCTGGTTTGATGATGTGCAAAAGGATTTTGATTTTGTGATGCATGATCTCGATACACGTTTGCAGAATACCCTCGTGAATCTCTGTAAGCTCGCCATGTTTATGTTTGGAGGTCAAAACCATGAAGGGGAGATAATACATAGTACTAGCAATGAAGCTATCCGCTATAAATCTGTTTCATGGTGCTTCAAGTTAACAATCTATTATTATGTATGTCAGATGTCATTTTTAGGTTTCAATACTTTGCAGAGGTTTAGAAAAATACTATATCTGATCCTGAACCCATCAGATTTTGCAGAGACCATATATATACGTTCTCTGGAATTTGAAAACAAACATTTTGAAACTGGCAATATTTCCACAAAGACATTTCAAACACCTGGTACAAAATAATTACCGGACAAGGGTGAAAAAAACATGCTCCTCTAAGAATCCGAAAAATGAGTACATTTTTAAAAAGTCAAATTTAAAGATTTACACCTTTTATAATAATTTAATGCGGTGGGGTTGTCTTGTATTTAAAGAGTTTGCTTGTCACTCCGAAGACCCGGATTCGATTCCACACGTGGGTACAATGCCATTCCCGGTGTCCCCAGCCGTGATTGCTATAATATTGCTAAAAGCGGCGTAAAACTAAACTCACTCACTCACTCTAACTCGAGAGATATATTCGGAAGCCATGACAACCTGTCTTCACTGATATTACACGACTTTATGTGTTATGTATGTCGTTTTGTTATATTTGTTGTCCTGTTCCACACCGCAATCTGCTATGTTCCAGCTATTTAATTGTTGGCGGTGTGTAATAATCGAGCCTGGGTCAGACAATCCAGTGACTGATAAATGATCTATACAAATGAGACACAGTGGCATATATAAACTTGGTCGGCAAGTCCGACCATCCCATCCCTTTTGTCGCCTCGTATAATTACGCCATGCACTGGTTGCAGACGATCGAATCTAGCCCTTATTGTACGGGTCGTTCTGTTACAACGTGCTGAGAGATGATAGTCTTGTCTAAGTAGCAGCATATAGAGATACTGTTGTACATCGAACTATATGACATGCTTAACATGCCTGTGTGCGAAATAGCTACCGGTCCGCCAGCCCGTGTCTAGTAAAGATCCAGTCGTACCAGTTTCTACAATCACTGATCCGACTGGATAGTGACTTTTCCTGTTTGGTGTTTTTTTTGCTTGTGAATATATCACTCCCAGACCTGTTATAATGCACTTATAAATCATACAAGATTATAATATAAATGTTCATCGTGTTCAGGTGAATGATGAAACCCCTGTCATCTCGACAATAATATATTCTTTCCTAGTTTTGTTGGTTTGTTTCAGAAACGTTCAGAGATAGCTCGCCCAACTGGCTACCAATATTTGGAAAAAATCTCTCACGCCCCTAACACGTCCAGTTTTTATACGCCTCCGACACGTACGTGTGTGTGTGTGTGTGTGTGTGTGTGTCTGTCTGTCTGTGTCTGTGTCTGTCTGTCTGTCTTTCTGTGTGTGTGTGCGTGTGTGTGTGTGTCTGTCTGTGTCTGTGTCTGTCTCTCTCTCTCTGTGCGTGCGTGTGTGTGTGCTTGCGTGCGTGCGTACGTGTGTGTGTGCTTGTGTGCTTGTGTGCTTGTGTGCTTGCTTGCGTGCGTGCGTGCGTGCGTGCGTGCGTACGTGCGTGCGTGCTTACGTGCGTGTGTGTGTAGTTTGTCTGGCCGCCCCGCAGTTTGAACCATCAACATTCCTTCCTCAGGAGTGGTGATTCCAACATCCTGCTGACATGTGTATCGTGTAACGTATCGTAACCCGAGATGCGTATCATATCACTTATCGCTCTGGGAGACGCATGTCTTGTGGCGTATCGTTCTGGAAGAGACATATCATGTAACGCATCCATCGATGATCCCTGAGAGCTTTTTTCAAGTCATGTATCACACTGTGAGAAAAATCGCGACAAGAGAATACATGTAAAGCATCGTCCTCGGTGTTAAATATGTGAAGACAAGTAGATGTTGAAATAAATATCATGCACATAATCTCACTGTGGTGTGAATATCGCGTATAGAGTAATACTATTATAAAGGTAACGCTATTTTTCAGGGCATTATCATTTGCAGAAGCCCGGGGTCTTTCATTAACTGCCGAAGTTAATGGAGGAGGGCAGTTGAAAAGACCGAAAATGCCCTGAAAAATAGCGTTACCGTTATTATAGCTAAAATGAATAGATTTTTTTTTAATAAAATAAGAATAAAAACCGCGGCATCGGTTTAGAAGCATTTACTGCCAACAACAAAACGACGGAGGTTACTGACACACATTTTACAAATATAGACACGTCATAGAACAAAACAGATGACTCTTCCAGGGCATTTAGAAGTTGGCATAGTAATACATGATTTTATGGATATATAAAACCCAAGAAGTTGCTATCCATAATATTGTCATGTAAAACAGATGACGTCACTATCGATAGTGACGACATTCGACCTTGACCTTTGCTCATACTACCAGCCGCCATTGTTTTCAGTGATCAACAACGTTAGACTTCATGTCGATATTTTCATTTCTGTATGTTGTCATTTATGGTACAATTGTTATGGTTGGCACAGGCAGGAAAGTGCATAATGCCACAGGCACATGTGGCGAATGTGAGCCAGATATATGGTCAATAATGAACCCAAGTTCAATCGAGCCGTAGGTGATTGAAATTCAACAGCTTAGCTACTTATGACGTCACCTAACAATGAGTTTGATAATGGCCCGTCGTCAAGCATTTTGCGGGTATTATCAAGTTACCGTGGCCCGCTCATTTCTGATAACGTGCGGTCGTTTTAATGGTAATTCTATCCATTTTAACTATAAATATATTTTTGCAGCTAGACAACACTATATTCTGGGTTCGCTCCAGATATGTCTTTAGAAATAAAACTCTTTATTCTCTGACAGAATCTTCCAGAGTACCAGTTTTAAGCTATGTACTAGCTGATATCCTAGTCACTGCAGCACCGAAGCAAAGATCCAGGCTTATATAACTGGTTATATGTATCTGGTTATATCACCAGATACAGAATTCCAAAATTCTACTGAAGTAATGACACGATTGTAAGATTATAGTCATCATAAGGGTCCTCTTACACCTATATCCCTCTTGGTCATCAATGGTTGAAAGTTTGAACAACGCTAAGCGTCGAGCACATCCGAAATTGGAATTCACAGTTTATGCAAAATACAAACGACAAAACCTCTTCATCGTAGAAAGTTCATTTTTTTACTCGACAAATTGATATTAAGAGTACAAGAAAACAACCTTCCTGAAAGTCACTGAATACAATACTTCCTCGAATGTATTCCTTACCCGTGTTTGACCGATACACTAAAATGACACTGAGATGGGGGCCCAGTCATGTGAAGAAGGCAGGCAGGGGTAGCCTAGTAGTGAAAGCTTTCACTCGTCACGCCGACGATCGGGATCGTTTCCCGAAGTGGACGCAACGTGCGGAGCATCATTCTGGGGTCCTTTTTCTGGAATATTGCTAAACGCACCGTAAAATCCAGCTCACTCATTCTTTCCTTAACTCACTCATTCACCTACCCACTCGCTCACAGACTCACTCAACCCACCCAAAACTCACGCACTCACTCACTCACTCACTCGAACTTCACCTGAACTACATGATCACCTCTTTTTCGAACCAACAGGAGGGGCGGTGGGGTAGCCTAGTGGTTAAAGCGTTCGCTCGTCACGCCGAAGACCAGGGTTCGATTCCCCACATGGGTACAACGTGTGAGGCCCATTTTCTGATGTCCCCCGCCGTGATATCGCTGGAATATTGCTAAAAGCGGCGTAAAACCACACTCACTCACTCGAACCAACAGGATACGAGTCATGGGTGAAATCAAGAAATGCATGTGCTTACTAGACATCCTCGGTTATCATGACGTTACGAATAAAACACATATATTGGCCACTGTATCTGGTTAGTTCTGTATTTAACATCGAAGACACTGGTTAATACTATTTCTAAACTGAAAGCGTTGGAAGAATGACTTTGGAAAAATAGAAATACACCCTCGTTTTATATCAAATATACTGGGCAAAAATAGTTTTAATTTAATATTAAAATCATAAACAAAGATCTATTTATTCATTGACATGCTAATAAAATATCAATAAAAAAAATACCAACATCCCTAACTTATTTTGTCCAGGATATATACCACCGACATGAAATTAAAGGAACTGATGATTTGAACGCGGGTATCGTTTTGGTGTACATCTACAATAGTTTGATACTGCATCTGGAAGCAATCTGCCAGAATAAGTTAATTCAACAATCCACACAATGCATAAATACCACCTCGAACACCATCAACAGAATCCAAAATGCGCGGGGTTTGAAATCAGACCTAGTCGAGACAGAAAAAAGCAACAAAACACTTAAACAGATCGCCTCGTTACATATTTGCAACACACTGAAGAATAATCGAAGTATCGACTGGAAATTCCGTCCTGTATAAGGAAGCAACATTTTAACATTTCCATGAAATCTCAGCTTTGAGCAGCCTGTTTGAAAGCGTTCTGAGAGCTTATCATTGTCGGTAAAGATTGGGGTGGACTAGAAAATCCAGAGAATAGCTCCGTTTCATAGATGAGAGAAAAGGTTATTGGCGAATGATATTTTTTTTTTGTTGCATTTTACTTGACAGTGATTTCGGATGTAGTGTCAAATGGACATTTGACCGCAAGAGATTTTGACAAAAAAATCGCGTCAGGTCGCATTTCCATTCGCCAGTACAGTAGGAAGGAATTTTGAGCGGCAGTATGGTAGTGCCTAACCAATGCATTGTCAACCAATGTGGTTTTTTTCGTCTTCAGTATATTATATCCCCTTAATCCGAGCTCAGATATTGATCCTAACAATAATTTTCAGAATTTGTCATTCTACCCTTTTATCAGTTCCCTTATTTTTTTGTCATCAGTATATATCCCCGTACTCCTTACTATCATCAGTCCATCCGATAAAGACTAACTCCTCCCTCAAGGCGGTATCCATCAATAGCACAGGTTATAACATTCACAAACAAAGCTTTCCTCGTGTCGACCACGACTTCAGTTGTCGTGAAAACTACACTGCCGTTGGAGAAGAAGCTGCCGGTGAGGATGTCGTTGACGTAGCCTCCAAGTTGGCTGTTACTGATGGTCTTCAGCTGGGACCACAGAACGTGGCTACCATCCGCCGTCACCTCGAAATCTGACAGACACAATAATAATTTATAGCGTGTAATCAGCGAATATCTTAGGGACTTAACGGGGGAACAAGGGTAGCCCAGTGGTGAAGGTGTTCGTTGGTCACGCCGGAAACCCGATTCCGTTTCCCCACATGGTCACAATGTGTGAAGCCCATGATACCCTTCAGTGATATTCCTGGAATATCGCTCACAGCGGCGTAAAACTAAACTCACTAGTACTTTCCAACTAATTTCCAAACTAACATAAGGACTTTGATTTTGCCTTTCGAGGGTTTTCGGCGTAATGATGCCCACATGCTATTATAACCTTCCTGGAGGAACAACACCATTCACAAATTCATTTAAACTGGGATAGCTGTATAACTTGAAAAGAAATCATTCTGGCAAAGAAGCAGCTAACTGACAGTCTTTACTGAGGGACAAAAGTCTAATTGACGACTTCAAACAAAACTTGAAATTGAAAATTCACCAATATATCCTGATTCTATGAACATATGTTAATCTGAACGATATTTAACTAAAGTGCGTTGCGGTGGCATGACTGTATAACAGTCTTTCACTTTTGTGAGAGAAAGTTGCATTGACGCATATAATACAAACCAGTAGGGATCGTTCACACCCATACGCTAGCTTTCTACTAAACACAATACTCAACGCCCTTCTGTGACGTCAGATCACCTGATGCCAAACCGAGCTTATTAACTTTCGGCAGTTTCCGTAACACGAGTAGTTTGTAATGCTTTGGACTACAAATGCTGACTTAAGAACAAAATTATTCTTCAAAACATTTCCTTCTGTATGCTTTATCAATGATTTGATTTTAAATGTTTACTGTATATCTCCTTTAAACCGCTTCCTTTACAAAGACTGAAAATGCACAGTGATACACAATAAGCCAAATCACAGAGATTCGTAAATCTTAATACATCCAACAACACTCTTACTACATGGGGAGATTATTGGCGAAACACACTGGGACTGACATGGGACTACCATATGGTATATGGTATTTTGACAATTATAGCGCGTTGTTTTCACTTTAAGACGACTGACTGTAATCCTAAAAATACGTCGTATTTTATCCAGGACTGGGACAGTTTGTACCGGGACAAATATTGACCGTAGATTATTTAACCAGAGGGAACCCTTTGGGGGGCTGAATGAATGCCCGTGAAATACTGTGTGCCAGATTGAGTAGTTCTGGATACGTACCCGCAATGTCAGCTCCACCGATTGTGTCCCTCCCCAGTGAACAGAGGCCATAATTTATTGTTGTCCTGATCCTCGACCCACTCTGTAGGGCTGTCACGAACTCTCCGAATGTTTTGAGACGAGTTAAAGAAGCCCCGTCAGCAAAGAATGACGCAGAGACACTGCGGACATTTTAACAAGACATTCGAGAATCATTTAAGAGACGAGCACATTTGTTGAAGTTCCGCGAATGATTTCAGCGAAGAATATGTGTGTGACAATTGTATCATCTCGCCTCCATGTACATACTATTACCCATATGGTCAAACATAACCAGTGTCATATCTATCAAATGTGCGAATATTACTTTTGTCTAGCAGCCATTGTTTCTGTTTTTCGTCGTCTGTGACGTTATTAAACAATTGAACGTGACCTCAATGAAAAGGGCTGTCACGCTTGCTTATCGTGTTTTATTGCACACGTGTGCATGGATAAAATGGAAAATAAAGAAATTATTACACTCGAGAAACTGTGTCACATGACTTATTAAAAAGACTAGAATAATATCATGCATTGTAAGTCGTATCACACTCTTGCATGTGTAATAATCGTCCCATTCCTGCATGTATAAATCAGGGACTTGAATCCTAACAATGATTTTCAGATAGCATTAATTTGTTGAATTTGTCTGGGGTAAAAGTGGCGTGTTCACCTCGTTAATCATCTTTGATATAGTGCTAAGACCCCAACAGAGAACAATTATACCTTGATGCTAGTATACACGATCCGTTTCATCTGTACATAGTGTTTACCCTGTATCTTTTGACAACGGTGTGATAAGAATTCGTGAAGATCCGTATTGGAGTTCATGTTTAATGGCATCCCATGTTTGTGGTGAGACACAGGTAAACAAGTCTTCTTATATAGGAAGCAAAGCGAGCAAGTTGCTCGTTTCGCTCACATGTGAGAAGACTGGTCATTTTCTCTATGCTGCGCAACCCATTTTCGCTACAGTTTGCCTGTGGGTAAGAGTAACGGGATCCGGTTGTCAAGCTCTTCGGCTTGGTTGAGTCATATAATCGTAAACCATTTGCGTAGATTGAAGCTATTAATGTTTTTCACTGAACAGTCTGGTCCACACTCGGATTATATATGACCGCCGCCATATAGCTGGAATATTGCTTAGTGCGCCCTTAACCCATACCCACCTTGAAGTGTCGGGGCTGATGGTACAGTGATAGTACTGTTTGTGTTTCACTGTCTGGTAGTCTGGAGAAAGAGTGGTGATGGTCAGCTTGACATCTCCTTCTTTGTAGATGAAACCCTCTCTGACCTGGACCTCCAGAGCACCTGGGATATAACAGTAACGGAGTGACTGGGGAATACTGAACGTAGCTTTGTAAGTGCAGTTAAGAAACTACTACACCAATTTGAATCGATTGAATTCGACTTTTAATATCAAATGTAATGGCATGTGTAATGTCATGTTTAAGACCATGTGTAAAATCATGCCTGATATCATTTAAGGTCAGTGAATCTGACCGCCTTATCCCCTTAGTCGCCTCTCAAGACAAGCATAGTCGCCTTTTATGGCAAGTATGGGTTGCTGAAGGCCTATTCTACCCCGGACCTTGACGGGTTCATAAGTATGTGGTTACGGTCACCTCAGATTCGCAGTGTACTTTGCATTTGGAGGCGTTCCAGATTGGTGCGATGGTGTACCCGTCGAATCTCATTCATACCACTGAACGCGGCGGCGGGGTAGCCTTGGGGTTAAAGGTTGCGATCGTCACGCCGCAGACCCAGGTTCGACCCTCACCATAGGAACAATTTGTGGTGTTCCTCAGATATTGTTGATATCGTTAAAAGGCGGCGTAGAGTCATATTCACTAACGCAGCCACATACTCACACACCCACTCAACACAGCTTTTAACAGATTGTCAGCTACGCCCGGAAGGCAATTTATTCGGGTGACACACGTCAGAAAAAAAATCATATTTCTGGGCAAAGTCGTTTCGAAACCACATTTAGCTGACTCTTGGTACCACAAAGGCGACAAGCATCTCGTTTATGAATATACTGAGCACTTGCCCACTGTTTCAGTCGTTGAAGTACATAAGTGTCTTACCAGAACCATTTCTACTGAAGCTTAACGAAGCATATCCTATGTACGGAGATGGACCGAACGTTGGACTACTGAAGTACTCGAATGTGTCCATGTGTCCTCCTATATGGGTAGTACTGACACCTGATGCACCGGTCACTCTGCACCCTGCGGGGACGATGTAATACCGGACATCATGACCGGACATCAGAGCTTGGAGAAGGTCATCGAAGGTCCTCAGCTGGATCGTTCCTGAGTTCCTGTAACGAAGGTAGACGTCTTCGGCCACGTCAGGCATTGTCTTGGGTCTTGACCTATGAAATGATCAAATGATTTGGTTGGTTAGTTGGTTGGTTGGTTGTATACCGCCGCATTCAGCCATATTCCAGCTATAAGAATTAAATGTGGATATCTTCCGTATGTGTCCGATGTTTTGTTTGATGTTGGTTTTTTCTTGTTTTGTTTTGTTTTGTTTGTGGGGTTTTTGAGGGGTTTTTTTTGTTTGTTTGTTTTTTGTTGGTGGTGGGTTTTTTTTTTTTTGGTGTTGTTTTGTTGTTTTTTTTGGTTTTCGTTGTTGTTGTTTGCTTGTTTTTCATTTTTCAAGGCCACACTCAACGGTCTGTAAGTAATCGAGTGTGGACTATACAGTTCCCAAACACGAACATAAATAAACGCAAATTGGATACGATGACATGTGTCAGCCAAGCCAGCGAGAATGACCACCCGATCCCGTTAGACGCTTCTTACGACAAGCATGGGTTGCTGAAGAACATTTCTAACCCGTATCTTCACGGAACGTATAAATGAAGGAATAGCTTTCAGTCTTGTAATTCCTTTACCTCCAATATACAGGACTGAAGCGTACTGAAAAGATCAGAATATTGTATGACCTTTCAACTGCATCGGGTTAATTATGATGACGATATACTTGCCCTACCTGCAGATGCCTCGAAGCCAAATAATGTAGTCGTACCTTGTCTGTTTTCCTATGATCTGTTTTGTCAAGTTGTAGGGCTCGGGGATGTACTTTACAGTGGAACCATTGTTGACGGCGATCCATGTCTCTCGTACTGTCAAATAAGAGGACGCCAAGTCGTTTGTGTCTTTGATCAAAATCTGAAAATGTTCAACCTTAATAGACCTCATCAAGTATCGTTAGTGCATGAAATCGCTGATAGTGCAATATCGAAAATAATTCCCTGACTTTCTGTCTTTGTACTACAATAGAGCAACAAATCGATATCAAATTATTAAGCTGGAACACAAAAGATATTGAAATATTGCATATATGTAATAAAATATTACAATCAGACAGATACATAAACACATGTACATGCAAGCGCACGCCCACGCACATACACACACGCGCAGATGCATGTGACTAAATATTCAGCTCATCTAATGCAAGGAATAGGCTATATATATGGCACAAGAATCTGCATCGAAACATCGCATAATTTCAGCTTTACAACGGTACAAGAATCTAGAGTCGCATGACTCTCGCGGTACAACGGTACAAGAATCTGGGGTCGCATGACTCTCGCGGTACAACGGTACAAGAATCTGGGGTCGCATGACTCTCGCGGTACAGTGGTACAAGGATCTGTATCGAAACCTCGCATGACACCTGCATGACCACGGTAACAGAATCTGCATTGAAACGTAATATAACAGGATGTTATCCTTACAGTGTGTTCAATATTGCATCCTGAATAACGAAAGTTTATCCATCGATTTCTACACAAACCTTTGCTCCATCAATCTCCGCATAACAAGTGTTGTACATGTGTGATTTGAACAAGTCTATGTCTGCTCGGTACCAGTACACGTCACAACCCTCAATATAAGTGACGTCTTCTGTTGTCAGGTTCCTGAATAACGATGAGTTGGACGACGCGTGAGCGAACTTTTTGGGATCTTTCAGTGAGTAAAATTTCAGCTGTATCCTTCGGTCTTCGTCAACTCCATAACTGTAAATCCTCTGGCGATCAAGATGAAACCTGTCACCATTGGTGTATTCTTCTAGGTAGAAATTGGTCCTCCCCTCCAAAAATGGCACCACCTCGGGTGACACAGATATTGAGAGATGCACGTGTCTGTCCTTTTCCGGTATATCATTCCTTATGTCATTCTCATACTGTACGGTGTTGTCATAGAAACCAGGAAAGATGGCAGCTAAGTATTGCAAGTCCTTGGTTATGTCGGCTTTTACAGTAAGGCATGCGAGCATCAACAGCGCCACACGTGTCAGATCCATTCTGCTCAGCAGCAAATGAAGAAGAGCCCTTGGAGATTTTATACATGGGAAGATTTACTGTCCATAGCGGTTGTCTCCCTTTGATTCTCTTTTTATATCTATTTAAATTACATTTATGACGTCATTCCATTGTCTGCTGGCTCCATTACTTTTCAGGAATGGAGCAATGTGTACCAGTTTCAGTTTAAACACTTCCATTTGTCATTTTGACATTTACTTTTGGTAACAGAAACATTCGCAATACTTAGAATACAATTTTAGTCGGGTAATATCATCTCAACTCGCCATTCTTTAAAAATACTGTGCCCCGGCTCCATTATTTTAACGGAATGGAGAGTTACTCGGACATTACGCTATGACTGATGCAACCTAATAGAAAGATATCTGTGCTGACAGTTTCTACTGCGTGTACCACCACATAACGTTATCTATGGTAGTATGACCTAACTGTCATGGACATCATCTCATCGTTCTGCCATCTCTATGATTGATGAAGGGGCATACCATTGTGAAAGTCAGGCTAAACAGAAAAGCAAGTGAAACTGACCGAAAGGTTTGTCCTGATCTTCACGTTCATCCTGCTGTTTCTCCTCTAATGCAGATAAACTTAATTTTGGTGTCTGATCAATTTCAAATATGTGATATTCATAGCCACTGGCAACTACACCACACTTCTTCGAAGTAAAGAGTGGGGGCGAAATGGGGTATTAGAACCAATATTATTTTTCCTAGATTTATGAACTGAAGCATGAACACATTAAATAAAATCCGTCAGTTCTGGAAAGTTATAACCGAACGAAATTAAAGGTCGCACGACAAGGTAACCTTCAGACCTCCGTCTCGATGGATGGTCACGTACTGTCGGGGTTACGGTTAATCCAAGCGACACGGCTGGGACTAGGAATATAACATTATTTTAGTTACATTGTTCCGGGTAGGAACATTCCACCGACTAAAATATAACTAAAATATAGTGTACTGCCTTTACTACGCCTCTCCTCGTGAAACTGCCTCATGGACTAATAGTAATAGTTGATATGGGAGAGCAGATTTTGTGTTCAATGGTTGAACATGCAATACGGATGAGTGGTGTTTCTGGAGGTCTGCCCTTGAGGTGTCAAGTGAAACTACATAGAAGGATAAACCACAGTCGATATCGGAACATTTGATCTGGCGAAGCAAGTGCAGGGTAGCACTGTGGTACACAATAAGGAAGTACACCCAATATAGCCACCCAATCATCTTTTTGTCGTACTTCAATTGAAGCCTGGGTGAGCATAAAAGTCTCGGGTGGCAATTGAGTGGGGTTTTTTTCGTTTTTTTTTCTTTTTCAGATACGCGCACGTTCACCGTGTCTCTGCTACCAAAGCTCGTGACGACCAATAAGCGGTGTTACATGAATGAAATATTTAGACTGAAAAAATGTAAGATGAGATACGATATAGTATTGTCCCGGAAGGAAAATTTGACTTGCATCAAAAGAGCCAATTGAAGCATGCTGCATATAATTTAAAGTCTATATACACAATATCAACCTAATCAGAATATAATGATGAATTGTAACATAATCAAAGTACGATATAATAATCATTCGTGCCTTATCGTAGATTTCACTATTAGAATTTCGGAGGAAGATTAAATTGGAATTTTTATGATGTATGGGACAAATGATGTTGTTTTATAATGCACGGTTTTGAAACGGCGTCCAGAAGGTAGAACTTCACAACATTCATTTAAAAAGTGTGATGGATCCGATTGAATGGCCAGAACTGTCCTCTTAGCTTCTGACTTATACTGAAAAAGTAGAGGTTCCAAACTGAAGCCGCAATGTTTGCTGGATATATTTACAGTTTTGTCAAGTTTGTATTTTTTTTTCTGTTAAAGAGAAATATTGCCTTACCAAGCATGAAGGCTGAATGTTAAAGTGAGTGAGTTTAGTTTTACGCCGCCCTCAGCAATATTCCAGCCATATATATATACCAGGCAATCCAGTGATCAACAACATGAGCATCGATCTGCGCAATTGGGAACCGATGACATGTGTCAAGTATGTCAGCGAGCCTGACCACCCGATTCCGTTACTCGCCTCTTACGACAAGCTGCGTTCGTGACAGTCCTGAGTGAAGAGTGAAGACCTGAGTGAAGAGTGAAGTCCTGAGTGAAGTCTGGTTTCGGGTGAACTGATCCAGTATTCTTGGCATTGACCCGGAATGACCAGAACAAGATCAGAAGTAAACCGTTTGATTTTCTTGGTACCCGTCCCATAGTCTTCCAATCACAAACAATGAACGTGCCGACCACCGCACACTGACTAGCACCAGTGTCCAGCATTCCAGGGACATGCAGAGCACCCGCTTGATCTTGAGGTATTATCAGTTGCATAATGGAAAGAAATTATTAAATACATCACAGTTATCTGATAACATAATTCAAGAAGATTCACATGATTGATCGACTTTCTTTGGAAGTTTCAAATATGAAAGTAATACGTCTGATAGTGTGATTTGTTTGTGTGGCTTCTAGAAGTTCGTGGTATAGAGATGAAAAGACTTTATTGGATGATCAACAATATTTTGTCGATGGCGACGTTTTCGTATTTGATACTTGTGCCGTTTTAATCGTTAACCTTGTGCTTGGTGTTTCACTTTGCACACAGGAGCTTTCATGCGTAAGAAGTTTGCAATCAACATCAACATCAATTTTGAGCCGGCACTCGGAAGGAACGATAAGAATAACGTGATCAGGCGTTATACCTCGCCTCGCCAAGGACGCATGCACCGGGTTCTTTCACGCGCCATCTATCAGCGAGGACTGATATCCATTATGGTGTTTTAGAAAATATACAGACATTCATGATGTCAGTGTGCGAAAACGTTTCCACATTTTGCTAGCCAGTGTGGCAAGCTATGCCTCAGAATTACCAACCAACAAAATAATTCACTAGCCCGAACTTTGAATGTAGACACTAAACTAATGATTACGAATTGATGAGAATAAGATGACACGTGCATGACACGTGCTTCATCAAGAACCTTCACATATGATGAACATTTTAATAGGTCATCATCTTGCATGATATGAAAGTGTATTATAACTTATCAAGTCTGAAAGAGTGACGTATTTACGAAATGATCCCATGACAGTTCACTAGCTAGTAAGGCCAGTGACTGTCCCAGCTGATTTTAACTAGTCACGGGCTAGCGGTCAGTGGTTGTTTCGCCCACTGCATCATGTCAGTAGCTGGATTGTTTGGGTCACACCTAATTATTTACTGACCACCGTCTTATATATTGTTGTCTGGGTTTTAACTCATCTGTGTACCATGTGTGACAGAAAACAACTCTGAAGTTACTATTTTGAATTGGCGAAGCTAACGCGACACACTCTCCCTCTGTCTCTCACTTTCACTATATCTTTGTCTCCCTTTCTCTCTCACACACACGCGTCTCCGTCTATGATGAAAGGCAAGTGCCATCTGGTGCCTGTCATTCTGTTTTCCTTTTGCTGCCGAAAGTTCCTAGATCCGCCTATGACATATTCACATGAGCATTAATTAAGGACCACCAAAAATAATTGTCGATTGTAACAAGAATGCATCAAAACAGAGAAGTCAACCAGTTATATCTAAATACACATGCAGTTAGCCTGAAATTCACGTGCTGAGTCAAATGCTGAGTCAAGTTCTGTCATGGTACAAGCGACTGAGGGGTATGAAAAGGTGAAATGAAGTATTTTCATTGCTTTCTTATCGACGACGCATCCATATGTGAACAGTGCTGAAATTGAGCTTTCTTGGACATGCCGAGGCGTAGTCTTTCTGAAAATACCTGATGGCAGATCATTGGTATACATAAAACTGGTTTGTCCTGTCGCAGCATTGGGTCCACATTGAATATCAATCACACTGTCTTTCGTCGCCTTTTACGAAAACATGAGGCCACTGGTTACGTCAAGGATTTCCACGATCAGGAAGTCGGAGAAAGACCATTCCATGTGATGACCGTGCCCTTGTTCGCCTAGTGAGACGTAGGCCCATGACCAATGCCAAAGATCTCAGAGAACCATGGAGAGTGTGTGTTCGTCTCTCAGACAGCACCATCCGAAGGAGGCTCAGGTCCGCTTCACACCGTGCGCGTTGTCCAATCAGTCGTCTCTTACTCACGGATAGACACAAGACTCAACGTTTGGCGTGGTGAAATCAACGGCAAAATCGCAATCTGAGGACGTGGCGCTGGATCCATTGGACCGATGAAAGTCGTTTTCTTCTTCGTGTTACTGATGGTCGTTGGCGAGTTTGGAGAAAGAGTAATGGGGCTTATCAACAGCGGATGATCAATGCAGCTGATCCCTTTGGCGATGGATCTGTAATGGTATAGGGGTGTATCGCCTGTGACTGTAAGCTGAATCTTATCACCATTCAAGGGTCACTCACTGGTCAGAGATACCAACAGGAAGTACTGGAAGCTGCTGTTGTTACGCATTTTGATAACCATACCCTCGCCAGTCGGCCAGTGTTTGTGGACGATAATGCTAGGTCCCATCGCTCCAGAGCTGTTATCGCATACTTGCAGAACAACGCAGTTGACAGATTACCTTGGCCTGCGAGAAGTCCTGATCTCAACCCAATTAAGCATTTATTGGGCCATCTGGGGCGTCAAGTTCAAGATAAGGGATCCACCTGTTCAAAATGTACAGGAATTAGCCCAGGCTCTTCATGAGGAATGGCAGAGGATTACAATGATGCGCATTCGGCGATTGATTTCTAGCATGAAGAGGAGGG
Organism: Haliotis asinina; assembly: GCF_037392515.1. NCBI lineage: Eukaryota > Metazoa > Mollusca > Gastropoda > Lepetellida > Haliotidae > Haliotis > Haliotis asinina. Next base: position 779,644 of record NW_027133889.1, on the reverse strand, counting down.
CTGCAGCAGTTATTAGTACGAGGGGAGGATACACCAAATAGTGATGTCACCATTACTGTTGGTTTTTTTTTTGAGAACTTTGTGTACGGTGGACCACAGACATTGTCTGTGTGACCATAGTTTTGGACATGATTATTGATAACGTTTTAGTGTTCCCATATGACCGTCATTAACGTACCGTCGAAAGTAGCAGCAGTGTTGATAATTGATGGATTGACACTTTAGATGGTTATAATCATGTGTTTGGTTTCCATATTATGTATGACCAGTGTGTTGTGTTAAACACAATCTTACAGCATGAAAATGGGTGGTGCTTAATTAATGTTCATGTGTATATATATGATTTTGTACGGGGTCATTGATGTACGTTTCAATTTAGATCTTAGCATCAATGTTTATAAAAAAGCTTAACATCTTGCAACATTGTAGCATAATGACCATTGTTAATCTAGAATGCTTGCACCTATGTACTTTCTTCAACCGTTACGACTGTTCGCACTGCTTGTTATCAAGTAGCCAGTGGTCCCTCTATTCAACATCTGGTAAGACTGCTCACCTTGGTAGTGATATAAGCTTGTAATTTACACATCAGCATGGGCGACATTGGCTCCAGGATTGGCACGGAGGAAAGTAGATCTGTTACACACTCATGAACCTGTCAATGACCTGATGTATATTATACAACAGTAATGTACTGAAATGAGTGCAACCTGGGTGTGGAAGGACCCAGTCACGTGTTGATACCACCACATATTGTCTGTCGTAGGATCTGGTTACGTCATCAAGAGACACCTCGGTAGAGGTCGTGCAATGTCGACCACAGTGGCTGATGACCTGTGCTGGGCTAAGGGAAAACACTACCAAGGAATTAAATGACCTCACTCTCTATGGCTGTGTCGGGCGTGTCAGTAGAAGTCAATTTTAGGCTCATGCGATGGTATCCCTCTAACAAGTCAACACGGTAATTTTTTAAATGAAATGAAAGTCATGGTCACTGGCAACTCTGTGACTGGAGGTCATTACTCTTTTCAAACAGGGTCAGGAGGCCAACATCGTGGAGACAAGTAGGCGAACGTGTTCTAAATGAATGTTTTGTCACCATGCCAAGAGACACAGAGACAAACGATTTGACTGGTCCGGAAAGTTCACACACACACACACACACACACACACACACACACACACACACACACACACACACACACACACACACACACACACACACACACACACACACACACACACACACACACACACACACACACACACACACACACACACACACACACACACATATATATATACGTATATTTGAGTGGCCTTCAGGCAGTTAGTTTTGATAAGATAAGGCAAGTAGTTATTAGAGCATGTTATTCAATAATAGTTGCATTTATACAGTAAAAAAATTAACAAATACTTATTTATTAAATTACATTTTCCGCGTATTGCGTAGACTAGTACTTTTCTAGTACCGCAGAGATGGTCTTAGTATCAAGCAGTACCTATTGTACAGATGTGAAAGTACAGACTTTTGTACAAATGGTTTCCTGTTGTAATCACTCGTATTTAAGTCATTTTTACGTTCATTTAAGGACGATGCTCTTTTCATTGTCTCTAGAAACAAAATTATACATTAGAACGTTATTGATACTATTGGTCCTTTTCTGTTTATATGTAACAAAAATAAGAAATTGTAGTATATGTCATATTTGGGTTTACACTTTCTCTAGTTAGTTAGTCTGTTACAGAGGCCCATCGGGTCCCTAATCGCCAGTGTACAAAATCAGCCGCCTTATCTGCTCGGCCACTGCGAATTCCACAAAACTAGAAGTCGGACAACAGGTAGTCTAGACTGCGTACTTTGGTGCCTGACTCCAACCACAGCACTGCTAGTAGTTGTACTTTACTGAGAAAGTGTGATCCCATATATGACATATGTCACATTTGAGCACTTTCTACACGGCATTGTGTGATCAAAAAGAATATTGTTGTAAAACTAGTTTCTTTCAAACTAACAATTTTGTTTATGAACGACTTCAAGTTTGAATAATAACCTCATGCAGTTATTTAGGCATGTTATTTACTTTTGAAGATTTAGCTTTTAAGGCAATGACGGTAACAAGGAAGGCCGGGCGGGACAACTTAGGAATGGCCAGCGAGTCCTAACTTGACATACAGAAGGGAGCAAGCTACAAAGACATAGTTTATATCACTGGAAAGATCTGGAAAGATTGGAAAGGTCGACGCACTGATGACATAAGACGGCGAATGGCGTTAGGTGTGACCTTTTGCAAATTTGGAAACATTATTAAAGCTTTTGGGCGGGGACAGATTTGAGTAAGTGAGTGAGTGAGTTGCTTTGTACGCCGCTCTCAACAATATTCGAGCTATATGGCGGCGGTCTGTAAATAGTGGAGTCTGGACCAGACAATCAGTGATCAACAACATTAGCATCGATCTGCGCAATTGGGAACCGATGGCATGTATCAACCAAGTCAGCGAGCCTGATCACCCGATCCAGTTAGTCAGCTCTTAGGATCAACATAATCGTCTTTTAAGGCAAGCATGGGATGCTGAAGGCCTATTCTACCCCGGACCTTCGCGGGTCTCTTCAATGTTCTATCGGATTCATGTCGGGATACCTTGCTGGCCACGGCAAAACAACGGTGATAACATCGTGCAGAAATTCGGTTGTCAGTTTGTTGTATGAGGCCTTGCATTATCGTGTTGGTAGACAATGATACTTTTTCAATTTGCCTCGTGGTATATTTTTGTGTACAGTTGTGTTGCTCACCTTTCGCGAAGGATGTTTCATTTCGTTAGTATACACACGCATTTCGTGTTTGGAGTTTTCCAGACGTTTAGGAGATTTGTTAACTACTTCTTTCTGTATTGTCCCCGGAAGGGTTGGATCTGTACGTGTGTGACATGGGTTAGCACAGATTTATTACTTTGTTTGTATGAGTGTGAATTTCTATGCAATATTTTGCGATGTGTAGTTTCTTTTGAGCACTAGTTTATCATGGGAGATATGATACAGCATATTATGTACAATCTGAAGAAAGAGATACAGCTTTTGGAGAAAGTGGGAATCCACACCTCATAGCTGAATGGTTATGGAAATATCATGCAATTCTTCATTCTGGATCTGTATGTGGTCATTCTTTATTAGCAGCTATCAGGGACTACATTTTACAGTGAAAATTTCAGTGATGAAAAGCTTAGAGGGATGCCACGGTTAGGGGATTGGGGCTTTATGTTATGTGTAATGTATATATCCGAATTGTTTTGATAGACATGAAACATCAGTATGGCCAGAAAATAATGACCTACAAAAATATAGAATGCAGTGAGTAAAGTTGTGACTATGACTATTATGAATAGAAGAATGAGTGGTATCTTCAAGGTCACGTCCTAGACCTCACTTCGATCAATGTCCACGATGTTTCAGACCACATGGAAGAGGTAAACGCCTCCCCCTGGCCGTAGTCCATTGATCTCACAGTCTATCTCCTCTACGTAGACGTCATCGTTTGTGTCCACCATGACGTCAGAAGCGATGAAGATGGCGCTGCTGTTGGAGTAGAAGCTGCCGATGACGATGTCTTCTACGTAGCCTTCTCCCTGGTAATTGGTGATGATTTTGAACTGTGACGATTTCACCATGCTCCCGTCAGCAGAGACCTCGAAATCTTGTAAAAGATAGTCAATAGTGCAATAAAACTGAAACATGGTATTTGTTTCGTTTGACGATACTAAATTTTTAATGCAGTCAAGAAAAGTATTGCCTAATATTCAGTGAGACTACATGAGGTAATTGGAATACAACATGAACTGAGATTCTCAAAAAATGAAAACTTTTCTATTCATAGAGGAGCACACGTTCATTTCAGTCAACAAACATTCAGCGTTGTACACTCCTTTTCAACACGATACTTAGTTCTTTGAAACGCCTGCAAGTGTGTGTTAGCCTGTATATGCACACACACACACACACACACACACACACACACACATATATATATATATATATACACACACACACACACACACACACACACACATACATACATATATACATACATATATACATATATACATATATATATATATTATATGTGTGTGTGTGTATATATATACACACACACACATATATATATAATAATTATACATATATATATATATATGTATATACATACACACACATACATACATACATACATTCCCATATTTTTTATTTCTGTGTAGTCCATTTAAGGTTTACTCGTAGGTTCTTGCTAAACGCTGTTTAAACTTCAATCTTTCACTCAAAGGCTCAGTACAAATTGTCAGACATGAAAGTAAATGTCATCAGGCTGTTTACTTGGAACAGAATATGAGAACTCATGGATGTAACTTCGAGAGAGGATGTGTGTGCAAGAAATGCGCCACTGTCCCTGTCTATCGTTCCCTTGTTTAAGAGTTTCTGGTCTGATTTGGTACAATCCGTACACGAAAACTGGCCGAAGAAGTTTTATTTAGGTTTCAAGCATATCACAAGAGACATCTAAATGTATCGGACGGTAATCTTGATTTGCAAGCTGATTGCATGTAAGACATATCCCTAATTTGTGAGTGGATGTTGATGTCAGTCTCTCGTTGTCCGGTTCAGACTCGAATATTCTACAGATCAACGTAACATTCCTGGATTATTCAGAGTAAGGCTCTGAAACAAACTAACAATACGAACTGAATATCTAATACCAACCTTCAATTCTTCCTCCGCCGATTGCCTTTACACCCAGATTGCAGAGGCCATAGTTCACAACGAATCGTACGTGGGCTCCACTCTGGAGTGCCGACACAAAACTGCTGAAAGTCGTCAGTTGTTTGATTGTGCGTCCTCCAGAGAAGAACATGGCCGATCCGCTGTAATATTAATGGATATTTAAGCACTGAAATGTTTCATCAGATCCCGTGTGTAATAACGACTTACAATCTGCCATAGACATACGGATACACTTTTTACTAAACACCCTTGTCCAGTATCCTTTGTCGAGGACGAAAATCAGGCTCTTGCCTTTCCCAAAATTGTATTTTTATTTTATTGTTGGAATAAATGTATTTTATGAACTGTAATGAAAACTTTCTAAATATCTTGAGACAATTCCTTTCACCACAAAGATACAGCAGTTTTAGGACTATAGTATTTCAGAATACCCCTTTGTCAAAAGATGTGCTTTTCACAAGATGAGCTCTTTTGTAATGAGTTATGAAAAGTGCTAAAAATTCTCACTTTGATGTTTTGGAGCCAATTTTACAAACTAAGTTCTGCTTGTTGATAACTGTTTGGTAGTCCACAGATAACGTCGTGAGCCTCAGTTTAACATCGCCAGTTTTATACACCAAGCCCTCTTTCAGCAGGATTACCAGACCTCCTAGACAACAAGAATGCATGGTCATCGTCTTGCTTTGGATAACACTTTTATCTTACCGTCATGTAAAATACTTTAATTTCTTAGTCCAATGGCACGTTAACAAGTTTCTGTGTCACTTATCCATGGAAACCGACTGACCGCACAGTTGAATGGAGTGGAGTGACCAAGTCAATACACCAAGTCATTTACACGCGGTACCCATTTTTTTGTAATCGAGCTCGAGTCATATATAACTATACCACCTTGCCGCCCCATACCGACAGATCCCATAGTGTCACAGTCAGTACTAACCAGTGGCATTTCTCTCTGGGATGAATGCTGAAAAGCCAAAGTATGGGGTCGGCCCGAATGCTGGATCGTTGAAGTACTCGAATGTGTCAATGAAGCCTCCCAACTGAGGCAAAGCTCCCGCCCCTTGTCCCCCGGACACAGCGCAGTCCGACGTCTTCAAGTAGTACCGGACAAGCTGACCCTGGACCAGAGAGTTGAAGATCTCATCGAAGCCGCTCAGCTGGGTGGAGTCGACTTGAGAGGGATGCGTGTGAATCCTGCAAGACAACGATTACCCTGACATTAGAATCAGTTTAGAGGTTGACATGATCAAGAGGAACAAGTTACATTGATCGACAACGTCTTTATTGCAATGGACGCAACGCTTCGGGGTCATCACTTGCTTGATAAGGATGGTAGCAATACACCAAAACATCTCTCTCAGTGATTACGTTTTACCTCTTTTTGAAGACAGTTTCATATTAGAATTAATCTAATTTAAAGTTACACACATTAACCGTCTGGGCGTGGTGAATTGTTTATTCTTCAACTTGTTTTCTTTATTTATTTCATTTTTTATTTATTCTTCCGTTCTGTCCCTGTTTAACAGTTATTCTTCTGATTGTCGTAAAATTGTAATTTCTTATCAATTAACCCAAAACAGACTTAAAACAATATATTTGCAATAACGAATGACATAATTAACTACATTTAAAAATATAATAAAAGCATTGAATACGCCGAAGGAAAATCACATTGAAACAGGCCACTCATATTTCACTTTGCTTCACATGTCTGTGTCCTAGCTGTTTGACACGGGCACCTGTTAAGCCCCTTGCATGACTTAACTAGAGTATGTATCTTTATATAGACGTGGAGTACAAACAGGGACGTATTTGACCTAATCACGTGCTACCCTCACGTGATGATACTGCTACCCCAGTAAGATTGAAGGACGGGTGGTCAGGCGTTTGCTAATGCCGCTTGCCTTAACTATTGCAAATGACACAGGCAGATTACGTTTTAACTTTAGTCTGGATCAGAGTCCTCGCCATTGTCTTCTGGAATTATAGTGAGATCCCACGTGAACATCTCAATGTCCGTGATGTGTCCAATTTCACATTAATAACTTGTAACTCACTCTAAAGTACACTTCATGATATTCAGTCATTATTTTGATTCTCCTTATGGGTTGACGGCGAAGGCCGGGGTTCGATGTACACGGTGTGAAGCCCTTTGCTGGAAACCTGCTAAACGCGGCGTGAAACCTCACTCACTCACTCACTCACTCACTTTGCATAATCTGAGAAAGCTTTAACTCAAATATAGCATATGAAACACCTGTTTTAAATTGCATTGTGTATGCGTAACTCACTCATACATATCAAATATTATCGCTATTGTATCAGTATTTAAGCTGATTCAAATGTTTAAGGTAAATACTATAACTAAAGATAATTTATACGTAACTAACGCCAAAATTAGAATACTTTTAGCTATAGAATGAGGACTATAACGTTCGAGATAATGATGAGACCACAGCAACAATGAACATTTAATCATTTTCGGAATGTGTCTCTGACCAACACCTGGTCACCAGCCGAGCCAAACACCATCACATGTTCCCTATCCAGCTCTGTCTGTATTGTAGATTCAGTGATTCAGCAGTTGAGATGACAAGATAAGGTCAGATACAGCTGTGATGGAGGTTTTACAAACAGTGATAAATATGTATCCAAGTTTCGTCCCGTGACCTACAAACATCTCGTGGTCCATCCATGGTAGTCACGTGCACTTCTTCCAATCCCGAATAAACGACCACCAAACTACTACACAACATGAAGCAGTCATTCCCATTATTCGGTATAAATACAAAATAACGAAAAAGTTCCAGTTTATGCCATAATTATGTCAATATTTTACGATAAAAACTGTTTCAGCATGAAGCTGAATGATTGATATGCCTCAACATATCACCTCAACCGTGATGATAGGCGTCTCATCACCTCGTATGATCTTCGTTCGTATGGACGCACACCATATTGTATCTTCTCATGAGGCAGAGCATGTTCCACTTGCTGTCGATTGGCCGGTCGTTCTGAATCGACTTCTACTTGGAATAGGTAGTGCATGTTCCATTTGCTGTTGGTTGGTTCGTCGTTGTGAACTGGTTTCCACTTCAAAGGTGCAGTGTACGCTCCACCTAATGCCGATTGCCTGTTCGTTGTGAATAGGCCTCCACTTGGAGCAGGCAGTGCGTGTTCCACTTGCAGTCGGTTGGTTGGTCGTTCTTTCAGTGCATAAACGACGAACACATACCGAAATATTCTCAAGGCTCTACATTACTACTGAGTGAAATGAACATTGCGTGATAGATTTTTTTAACCACAAGAGAACATCCAACCTAAACGCCGTATATCAGTGAACATTAAGAGTCACTAACTTCTACCGGGTACCCATTTATTGCTTGGTGACAGATTCACTTCCTTAAAAGACACTGTATGTGCTACTGTTAATGAAGTAGGTCTGCTGCCACTGTTGCTGAATAAGAACTCAGCGGTTCCCATTTCCGACGCACCAACACTAAACTGTTCTAATGACAAACATGTTTGCAACAAACAGACTGATGTAACGAAATGTTACTGGCTGCTTTCTATGTAACGTGTAAAAGATTACAGTACTACCACTACTGCAACTATTAATCAGTACAAATAGTAGCGAGTGAGTGAGTAAGTTTTACGGGGCACTATGCCAGCTATATGGCGGCGGTCTGTAAACAATCTAGTCTGAACCAGACAAAAACGTGATGATCAATGGACCACCAATCTATTTATCTGGGAACCGAACACATGTGACAATCGAATCTGACCACCCCATCCAGTTAGTCGCCTCTTACGACTAGCACGGGTTACTGAAGATCATCTCTAACCCAGCTCTTCACAGGTTACGACTAGTGGCAGTAGTAGCAGCAGTAGTAGAAGTAGCGGTTGCGGTGTCAGCAACATGACGCTAATCAATCAGCTGAACCATGCTTGTAAGTACGGCGCCACCGACCAACTACTCCAAAGACACCGTCGGCCAAATATGACTCGGCTCAAAACGGCACCCAATACCCCACGAATTGTCTAAACCACTTCGTAATCAAACTTCAGCTAATCAGCACGTACACCCTCACGCCGGCGGGGGCGGGTAGTAAGACAGATTGGTGACAACTTAAGGCACGCAACACTCTTATCAGATGGACTTTGACATCCAACACATGTTCTGTGTGAGTGTTTCCATTGTGTCAGGTGAGATTGACACGGGATCGCTGACGACAATATTGTATTGTGACAAAGGGCTTAGGATTCCCGGCAACTACGGTACACGATATTGACAGCACGACGGTTGACATAGTGGACAGAAACCTGGGGTTTTCACATATGATCTATTTCATTCGGAAGTATGACGTAAGATTGTTAACTAAAACATATGGTGACACACCACCATGCTCTTCTATGTATATAATGACGTGTGTGTGACCGTGCGCGCGCGTGCTTGTTTGTGTTACGGGTACAGTTCAAGTGTTTCAGAAGACGCATCTTATCATCAAGAACATCAACTGTCTTTGGGATACAAGTCAGGGATAAAATGACTTGTGTTAACCAAGTCAGGGATAAAATGACTTGTGTCAACCAAGTCAGGGATAAAATGACTTATGTCAACCAAGTCAGGAATACAATGACTTGTGTCAACCAAGTTAGGGATACAATGACTTGTGTCAACCAAGTTAGGGATGCAATGACTTGTGTCAACCAAGTCAGGGATGCAATGACTTGTGTCAACCAAATCAGTGATACAATGACTTGTGTCAACCAAGTCAGGGATACAATGACTTATGTCAAACAAGTCAGTGATACAGTGACTTGTGTCAACCAAGTCAGGGAAAATATGACTTATGTCAGCCAAGTCAGGGATGCAATGACATGTGTCAACCAAGTCAGGAATACAATGACTTGTGTCAACCAAGTCAGGAATACAATGACTTGTGTCAACCAAGTCAGGGATAAAATGACTTGTGTCAACCAAGTCAGGGATACAATGACTTGTTTCAACCAAGTCAGGGATAAAATGACTTATGTCAACCAAGTCAGGAATACAATGACTTGTGTCAACCAAGTCAGGGATACAATGACTTGTGTCAACCAAGTCAGGAATACAATGACTTGTGTCAACCAAGTTAGGGATACAATGACTTGTGTCAACCAAGTTAGGGATGCAATGACTTGTGTCAACCAAGTCAGGGATGCAATGACTTGTGTCAACCAAATCAGTGATACAATGACTTGTGTCAACCAAGTCAGGGATACAATGACTTATGTCAAACAAGTCAGTGATACAGTGACTTGTGTCAACCAAGTCAGGGAAAATATGACTTATGTCAGCCAAGTCAGGGATGCAATGACATGTGTCAACCAAGTCAGGAATACAATGACTTGTGTCAACCAAGTCAGGAATACAATGACTTGTGTCAACCAAGTCAGGGATAAAATGACTTGTGTCAACCAAGTCAGGGATACAATGACTTGTTTCAACCAAGTCAGGGATAAAATGACTTATGTCAACCAAGTCAGGAATACAATGACTTGTGTCAACCAAGTCAGGGATACAATGACTTGTGTCAACCAAGTCAGGAATACAATGACTTGTGTCAACCAAGTCAGGGATAGAATGACTTGTGTTAACCAAGTCAGGGCTACAAAGACTTGCGTCAACCAAGTGAGCGAGCCTGACCTCCTGATCTCGTTAGCCGCCTCTTACGACAAGCATGTGTTGCTGAAGATCATATTTAACCCGTATGCTACTGATGTGCGTTGAGTAGTAGCACCTCTAGAAGTATTTTTCAATTCAATAGTTGACAAACTTAGTATTATCATGATCTATATTCGGCACGCTAACATGTACGTACGCGGGAAGTTCATAGGAGCTTTGTTTCGTCATGTTGTATGGTGAGGGGTAGACCTTGAGCACAGATCCGTTCTTAATGAAGATCCACGTCTCATCAGCTGTTAAGTACGTCGATGACAATGTACTTTTGTCGATGATGAGAACCTGAAACAATGAAGTAGGTAATAAAGCACCGATGTAGTACTGCACGTTGCTGACGTCGAAAAACAAACTAGGGCGTTATATATTCAATGACAAAGATTAACGAAACTAACTTATGACTCATGACTTAATTGATGACATTATGAAATCAGTTATGATGACATTATTAAACTAAGGATGACGACGTAATGAAGCAAGTAAATGATTACGTCATGAAACCTTTGATGATGACGTTATGAAATCTATAATGGCGTTATGGAAAGAACGATACCGTAATGAACAACATAACCGATGATGTAGCGAAACGATGTTGCTTACGTTATAAAACTAACGATGACGACTTAATCAAACTAATAATTGATGACATTACGAACTCCGTTATAATGACGTAAGACGTTCTCAGATCCACCACGTCTAGTCCACTAATGATGACGTTATAACATCAGTAACGGTGACGTTCACTCCATGTCGATGTCGACATTGTGAACAAAGTGGTCATGACTTCAGCAACGACGATGACACATCGACGTGTTTTCGGGGTTCCAAATTTTGGTTGGTTCCTAGTCTTCTAATGATGAAAGTGAACGCTTATCGACATATGTCAAATCAATAACGGCAAAACACTGGGTCCTGCCCATGCTTACCTCAGCTCCACCTATGGGAACAACACATGTGTTGAACATATTACTTCTGAAGAAATCATCAGAAACACGGGTCCAGTACACATCACATCCAGATGCATACACAATGTCTTTCATTGTCAGCTTCTTGAAGAGTGGGGAGTTACTTGGGGCATGGGCGAATTTAGCTTGATCAACCAGGGAATAGAGTTTCAGGTTAATTCTGTTCTCCGTGTCGATACCAAAACTGTAAATCCGCTGCCTGATGAGATCACTTTGATTTCCATTGAGATACTGTTCCAGATAGAAACTGGTCCCTCCTTGTAGGACTGGCACGTCTTCAGCTGCTACTGATGTTATGAGATGAAGGTGTCTGTCTTGAGGAGGCAAACCACGACGAATGTCACTTTCATACTGATTGAGGTTGTCATACACTCCGGCGAATATGGAGGTAAGATATTTGAAGTCGTCCTGAACATCAGCTTGGACACACGCTACAGTTAGGAGCGCTATTAAACCTATGCACTTCATATTACCAAACACTGCTGTTCACTCCTTGTGTGCTGTTCGCGAGGCTGCCTCGTCTATAAATGTATGACGCTTAATATTTTTCCATACAGAGGTTGTGTCCCTTGGATTATTATATTACTCTGCCGTTGAGCGGTATGTTACAGATTAATATGATCCTCGGTGTATTGAGATGGGCTAAAGAAAGGTCAAAGTTCAGCACTTGCCTTTGAAATCATTGAGGATGTGGACAGTGGTACCTGCCTTAACTGGAACCTCACTGCTCATACACTTACATATTCTGTGAAGTGGATTTATTTAACAGCTGTTGCCTTATTGGTGTCAGTGTATCAACTCCCTGGACGTAGTGTTAACTATGCTTAATTAACCCTTTGCATTGATGATATATTTTGTATTTGATAACAACAAACATGCAGTCAATCCAATGATTGACTGGTCCAAACATCATGAGCTTTGATCCACTCAATAGAGATACGACGGCATGTGTCAACCAAGTCATCGAGCCTGTCCACCCGATCCCCTTTGTCGTCTTTTGCGCCAACCAAAGGTAGCTGAAGATCGGTTGTGATGGAGTACGATAGTCCGTCATGTCGCACTCGCTCATGTTGTGTCTCCAGTTAGCGGTATGAAAAGCTGTTGATGTAAGTATGTGTGAGGGCCTGATTAGGGTGCTCTGTCCTGATGACTGGATGTTTGGTTTTTAAGAGCATACAGGGTCGACAGGGAAGGACAGTGGTTAAAGCACATGTTCATCACGTTGAGGACTCGGGTTCGATTCCCGACATGGTTACAATGTGTGAAGCCCATTTCTGGTGTGCCCCGCTGTGATATTGCTGGTGCATTGTCAAAAGCGACGTAAAACCATACTTACAAATTATAGGCATATAGAGAGCAAAATGTAATCAAATGGCATACTGTCATGTTTCATATACACACCGAACATCTTACAAAGAGATGAAATAATGCTCACAATAATTGTGACGTCACACAGCTGCGCGTATGAAAAATGGAAGACATTCTTTCTTTGCAGATACCAAAGATAAAATGTTCAAGTCACTGTCTGTAAATTGCTGACTTTGTTAACAGATGTTTTGAGATTGCACATTCTCGATAACGCCAACATTCCTTGCCTTGAGGAGAGTTCAGGACAGAACAGTCCTACTTTGTATCAAGTTGAACTCCAAAATCTGTTGTAAGGAAGTTAATGTATGGCACTTGCAAGTACCTTAGCGCTAATAGTGCTTCGAAAATTTAGACCCCTTTCTCTACTAAGAAAGCATTCAACTTTACTAAGAAAGTAGTCAGCCCTGAAGGAAATATATCCAAGAAAGCCCAGGAAAGTCTAGAAAATGTAGCATGTCTAGATTTCCACAGCTTCAAAGTCTCATGGCTCCTTTTCATTACATTTTGTCCGTAAAATATGGTCATTTCAGAGACTAGTTGTTAGTCTGATAAAAAGTGCGATCCGGAAATTCTTTGAACGCTTTTGAAACTATACGTATTGCAATATATTTTATTTTCTGAGAACCGGTATATTGGGTAAAGAACATGTATGAACTTTTGTGATAATCTTTAGGGTTTTAATTAAAATCAACATATTCACATGTTCGTATTCACAACAGATTGCTTCGTCATTCAATGACAACACTGCATACAGTAATACTACAAATAGTTATTATATAAAACTAAAATAGTATCCATGACTATGCAACCTATTTTTGAGATTGCTGTTATCAGAACCATAACATATATGGTTAGGAACTAATGTAGGAATTATGATTAATATGCACAGATAGTGCTATTCGCGGTCAAACAATTATCACAATACGTATCGCAATACGGGTACCCATATCACAATACACATGTATACTGCAATACAATCTTGTCAATACCCTGCCATAGTAAATATACCACATGCTACATTTACCCCTCTCTAAAAGGCACAGTCCAACCACGTAGGCTGAGTGCATTATGAATCATATTATCACAAATGTTATGACGCTCTTTTCAACCGAATATAACTATCATTAATGTGTCTGTTTTTCTTTTTAAAGGTTTAACCCCATCTTTAACTTGTCAGTCTGTAAATAATCAAAGATGATCCAGGCAATCCGGTGATCAACATTGTAAGCACTGATCCACCCCGTCAGCTGCACGGAACTGTGACACGCTATCTGTCAGGGACTCCTTTCTCGAAGCAATCTTTACTAGGGTTAACCTAAACTCTCATTCTTTAAAATGCGCATATGTTACCTTAGTGGCTTACGATCACTTTAGTGCTTTGTGAAAGGAGGCCCTGGTCAACAGGTCTAACAACTGATTCGCTCAGTCGCCTCGTGGGACCAGCAGTGGGCACGTGTTCATACCCACAGCAGGTCGTTCATCTGTGGTATTAATACGCTTATGTCATGGCGAGTGTTTGAATATTCATCAGGCGCTTGACGTGAGAGTTCACACCCTTAGGAAATAATGTCAGGGTCGCCCATCTCCTAGTTTATCGAGTGCGAATGCACCCGAGGTTGAAAAACCTAATAACACGTCACAATTTAATTCTGGACTCACAATAGTCCAGAAACTCTCAGCCCTGTGGCCACTCTCTCACAAGGGATTTCGCAAAATTAAACAGGCAGCTCTTTGAATGTCATTTAGAAGTGAAAATACATAAGAATGAAGATTTTTTATGGATATCAACTTCTTTATGAGAGAACACAACGTTTCGGAGTTAATGCTTACTCCTTCATCACCTGATGAAGGAGTAAGCATTAACTCCGAAACGTTGTGTTCTCTCATAAAGAAGTTGATATCCATAAAAAATCTTCATTCTTAAACAGGCAGCTGTTATGTATGTGTGCTAAGGATGAAAAAATGAAAAAAAATTTTTTCGAAAACTCAAAATTTAAACTCGCTCGCCCATGGGCACGCCCATGGGCGAACAGTGGCCAATGGGTAGGCCCATGGGCAGGCCCATGGGCAGGCCCATGGGCGAAAGTGTTTCATTTCATCCAGAATGAATGTTTTGGAGGTTGTAAATGAATGAAAAAATGTTAATAAGTATCATGACACAAATTTCAGCTTGTTGTGACTTGACTCTGCTAACTGACAGCGATTTTGAAAAATCTCGCCCATGGGTGAAAAACATATTGGCCCATGGACGAGAATAATTAATTTCATTGAATCTACATGTTTTTTTTCCAGGCTGTGCTGTTTTTCAATAAATGAACGTGTATTTATTATTGTCTTGACACGAAATTAAGCTTATCTTGACTTAATTCGGCTAATTAAGAGTGATTTTTCAAAAAGAATCGCCCATGGGCGAAAACCATTTGGCCCATGGGTGAGAATATTTACTTTTACTCAAAATACACCTTTTCCCATGTTTTGGAGGTTGTGAATGGATGAAAGTATGTTCATAAGTATCATGTCACAAAATTCAACTCATTTTGAATTAATTCCGTTAATTTAGAGCTATTTAACAAAATCTCAACCATGGGTGAAAAACATTTTGGCCCATGGGCGAGAATATTTCCTTTTACCCCAAACACATCTTTTCCAATATTTGGAGGATGTAAATGAATGAAAGTACATTTATGAGTATCATGACAGAAATTTCAACTCACTTTGACTTAATTCCTCTAAATGAGAGCAATTTTGAAAACTCTCGCCCATGGGAGAAAGACATTTTGGCCCATGGGCGAGAATATTTGCCTTCACTCAAAATACATCTTTTCCTGTGGTTTGGAGGTGTAAATGAATGAGGATATATATATGAGTATCATGGCACAAAATCCAACTCATTATGACTTAATTCTGCTTATTGAGACCGATTTTCAAAAACATCTCGCCCATGGGCGAAAAACATTGGGCCCATGAGCGAAAATCTTTCCTTTTCACTCCAAATACATCTTTCCTAATGTTTTGGAGGATGTAAATGTATGAAAGTGCCGTTGTGAGTATCATGACACAAAATTCAACTGATTTTGACTTAATTTTGCGACTTTAGGAAGATTTTTAAAAAATATGCCAGAATAATCACTTTTACTCAAAATACATCTTTTCCCGTGTTTTGGATTTTGTAAATGAATGAGGATATATTTGTAAGTATCATGGCACAAAATTCAACTCATTTTGACTTAATTCTGCTAATTTGTAACAAGTATAGGATCTGGATTTCCACTTAAATTTTCATAGTTTTTTTTTATTGTCTTGGGGGTTGTAAATTTATGAATGAAAGTGTGTTTATAAGTATCACGACAAAAAAAAATGAAATCATTCCGGTCTTAATTCGACTAATCTCTCTCGTGGACGAAAATATTTTCGTTTGCTCGTTTTCTTTATTTTGCAAACATATGGTTTAAAAATAGATGAAATTCGAATGAAAATTCAGTTTAATTTCGTGAGTTTAGTTTTATGTCGCACTCAGCAATATCCCAGCAATATGGCGGCGGCAATCCAGTGATCAACAGTGTGAGCATCTACCTGCACAATTGGAAACTGATGACATGTGTCAGCAAAAGTCAGCGAGCCTGACCACCCGATCCCGTTAGTCACCTCTTACGACAAGCATAGTCGCCTTTTATGGCAAGCATGGGTTGTTGAGGCCCTCTTCTACTCCAGATCTTCACGGGTCCCGAACACAGAGCTTTACTTCCAGCAACATATACAATACACTTAGAATACTAAGCCTTGAGATTCTTTTGAATTTAGGTATTCTATAAATATACCAAAATTCAACCTATA
The DNA here is from genome assembly GCF_037392515.1 of Haliotis asinina. Lineage (NCBI taxonomy): Eukaryota > Metazoa > Mollusca > Gastropoda > Lepetellida > Haliotidae > Haliotis > Haliotis asinina. The sequence goes on along the minus strand of NW_027133889.1, from coordinate 762,984 downwards.
TCTATGAAGTTGAAGTTATTTGTGAAAGCCCTAATCAAGAGTGACCAAACTCCAGTGACTATGCTGGGACACATTAATAAACGGTGTTGTGAGATCTTTAAACTGTATTGAAATATGTCTTGTCAATTCCACTGACTTTCGCCAAATGTATCTACCTAGTAGTTTTAAGTGTACCTACCTTGGTAGGTCACTCGCTTGTTTTCTTTACCATTTGTACTAATTAGTATGCGCCTCCTCATGCTCCAATGCACACAGTGACCTGATTCGTCTCCATCGCAACTTAGGCTGCGTTTAACAGTACTTCAGCCAGTTTACTGTATCAGTGTATCTTACAATGAATGAATGAATGAATGAATGAAGAGCAAGAAGTATATGTGAATGAATGAAAGAAATAATAAAAGAAAGAAGTACATATGTGAATGAATGAAAGAATAAATGATACATCACGGCTATCCCTTCCAAAACATGCTAAAGAATGCAAAACTATCGTTAGATCACATGTGTTAACATCAGCTTGTTATTGTCTCCCTGGTCGGGCGTAACAATTGTCAGACAGGTTAAAACAACAAACTATCTGGTTGACTGCACAGCTGCCTGTTGACGTAGTATACCCACATCACCTACTTTTCCTGCGTAACCTTCATCTACATCACCACCCTTAATATATTGAGCAGAGAGCACAGAAGGCCCTATAGCTGTAACCACTGAACCGTGGTGTCTCTCTGCTCCCAAGTTCCCAAGTGGGGGTGTCCTTTTCTACCTATTCCATTGATCTTTAAAACATCTAACAAGCTCAACGCATGCATTTTTTTTACTCAAATGTGATGTTATACATATCATAAGAGTATTTTTTATGTGTTATTCAGTTGATAAATTATTATTTCATGATACATATATGTACAATATTTTGCTTCGATTCTGTAACTACCCACATTATGACATTGAGACCATTCTGATTTATCTAGTAAAATACGATTGTATAGTTTTGAGTTTAAATCTTGGCATATTTTACCGGTTTGCCACTTTTGCACTCTACCTATTTAAAGGGGGCGTGCATATTTTGGTGGTTTTTGGTATTCCATCTATTCATTTGGATTTATTAATTTATTTGTTTTTGTTTTGTTTTTTACTGCTAGTGGGCCTGTTAGTCTGCTTTGATAACTGTAAATTTATTCTGACGTTTGACGAGCGGAACATGAAGTGTTGTTATCATGTATGTTATGTAATTATATTATTGGTATGGAGCGGCATTGATATGTATGTTTATGCTTGACAATCCAGTCCCGATTACTTGAGGAGATTAGTTTAAACTATACATTAACGTATCCATACTATTAATGTGTAATCATTATATCGGGCTATGAGGAATACGTAATGTAATCAAGATTGACTTTGCGTTTACTTTTCTATTTTTTAAATAAATTTTCACTATTTTTGCTACACAGATTTACTTTGGCTTCCGTGATTGTTGTCTCTAAGTATTTTAGAAATTATGTTGTTGAGACAACTGGAACTGTTGATCTGCAGTCTTTCAAAATTCATTTTCACGAGATATATTCTCCCTTTTTACCAGTTCTCAGAATGAACATATAGCTGTTTACACAAAGGTATTTTCCCGTAAAATAAGTAGGACGAAACGTGAAGCATAGCAGCGCATTTGCCATAACTGAAGTTGTTAAAATGATCCTGAAAACTGTCATTTTCAACATTCACCTTGCAAGCAATTTTACCAAGAAACTAAATAACTCATTACTACTGGAAGGAGTGAACTGAAAGCCCATTTTAACTGAAGTCACTGATTGAACTCGCTAACATCGATTCACTTACATTCTGGTACAGTGTCTTATTTCGTTTCCTGAGGACACACATTTTACTTTTTTTTATAGAAAAGCCGTGTCTAATCCCATAAATCAACACCGTTGTCACTACACCAAACGATTTTGACCTCGACCCAAAACAAAGGTTTAACTTACAGGACTACCTGTAAGATATTCCTTTCTTGATAACGAGTTTAACAGCTACGCCGAAATGCTGCTTACCTTATAAGAAGTTGTATATCCATAGAACTTTCGTATTTTTTTCCAAATGATCATGACCTGAACAGATATTACTTTGTCAGAGACTTCATGAGTGATTTTCAAGTTCTAATCCACACACTGATTTCCACTTTTTCATCATTTTGACTTTTATTTCTGTTTGTTGAGTATCTCAGCATAACTCGCAAAGACAATGGAAACTGAGAGGAACGATGACGCTTTCTGTTTCTTCCGCGTTCACTTACGTAATTTCCGCAAAGCGCCTACGACAATTTGCACCGAAAAAGTCATGACTCGTCCGCTGGTCTTGCTTATTGGAGTATAACAGCTGCCGCTTTCATGTGTATTTTACTTGTCATTTACAAAATTCATCCATGGATCACATTAGGTCATTAGGAGACACCAGCTTTGAAATGAACAGGTGTTCGTGAGTGTATATGGATGAAAAAGACTGATTGCGCAAGACGCGCAGCCAAATATCTCACATTCAAAGGAAATCTCGAATTGATTGTTCTATAAGGCGTCGAGCTGACCGGTTGGTTTTGGTGTTGTGTATAAACCTCCTTTGCAAGAACTTTGTCAAGCATACCTGCTTTGTCCTTTTGCAAGACCTGCACATATTAGTCTTTGAAAGACATTGACATTTATGTGCAGGTGCTCTGGAAAACCTTGTCCGGCACGATATTCCTTCCAATTTAGTTATTGTGTGCATGCTGCATTTCAATTTTGGAAATGTGCTTAAAACATATTTTGATTTTCAAAAAATGTGGTTCGTTTAGCAAGCAAAATATTGCTTTGATTAACACTTCACCAGTACTATACAACATTACAGAATACACAAAACCGGATACACAAAAACGACAAATTATAGCATTGTGATTAGGGGTATATGGGGTTATAGGAGTCCCTTTTTATTCACCGAGACAAGTCCTACACGCCCTGGTGGGGTGTGGATTCGGGGAGGGGATAACGGAGGAGATGACCAAGACACACGTACTCCATACGCTATCATGGTCTTCCTTACTGCTTGAAGATCGACCTTTTCTCACTGTGGTCTATGATGACTTCGGTGAACGGAAAAGAACTTATTCACTGTGAAAACCAGAAAATAGTTGATCCGTCCACGATTTTATCATAAAACACAAAGCTTGATTTTTTAATTTTTTAACAGGAAACTAATTAACTTGTCAAAAACCTTCTCACAAATGTTCAGTGTTTCTACAAAGAGCTAGTCAGACACAACAAACCATAATTCTATTTTTCATGTTTACTTATATGATAGATGTATTTGATGTACTGATATGTATGCATATGTTATTATATGATAGTTCATATGGATGACGACACATGCTTCATTTATATTTTGTATTAAATGCTGTATGGGTGAGGTACTGTAAAGCTTGTTCACCAGTCCCTATCAGAGTTACAAAACATACAAAAATACAACAACATGGAGATGTGTGGAGAAAACAGAGACATATGGAGAACAGCAATGTCATAACTGAACAGAAATCATTCCCTCTATTGGTGAAGGCCGTGTGGGATTAGTTAAACAAAGAAATCTAGTCGACCATACCTCCTAATCCTCTTACTCCTTAAACAAACGACTTGCCTGGGCTGTCTAAAATTGAATTGAAATTTTTGTAAATTCGAGGTCTCGGGTAATACGTAAGGAGGTAATCAGGTGTCAACACTATGGCGTTCGACGCTCCGGACATGAAGGAAAACCAAATACGTTATAAAGTACAGTAATGTGGTCACTATGAGCGAGGCAGACAGTCTGATGAGCACAGCTCATTACGGAAATCTCTTGTCTTTGGAGCTGCTCGTTGAGACGCTGAGGCCTTCTGTCAAGTTCTTCTTTATTCTTTATTGTGGCCACTGTCTCACAATATGCAGTTTATATTGCTCACAGACCCTCGATTCACGATGACGCCAACTTTCTCGACTACTGTTCGTGCGACGACTATCATTCAGGAATTGGTTCCGCAGCTCATTCTTTCACTGAGGTCTGTGTGTATGTGTTTTAGCTCGTTAATTAGCGTAGAGACGAGTCTTCTGCTATTCAAGGGCATTCTCGGGCACAAGTTCTCCAAGGTAGTCGACGCTCCGGGTGTCATTAGAACAGTGTTGACCACTGTCACACTCCACTGCTTTTCGACAGTCCTGTTGTGTATTTGATAAAACAATCGACAATCCGGGTGTGAACCAAAAGAGGATACCACCATTCTCATCGGTGGATGAAATGGGATGAAGAAACCCGCATACTCTTCATCACATTGCTACACCGTATTTACCATAACGAATGTTTAAATATCACTTTATGTAAAAAGAGCATCAAAACAAGCTGAAACCATGTATTATATTTAAGAATGAAGATTATTATTATCTCTCTTTATGAGAGAACACAACGTTTCGGAGTTAATGCTTACTCCTTCATCAGGTGTTGTGTTCTCTCATAAAGAAGTTGATATCCATAATAATCTTCATTCTTATGTATTTTCACTTCTAAATGACATTCAAAGACTTCATGTATTATATTAACATGGTACTAACTATAGTCGATTCGAACCACTGCTTTACAGTTCACTGACTGGATGCAGGCTTTTCCCACGTGGCGGGGTAAAACTTAATTATCTATTCTCCCTCGCAAGGCCACGTGAACCAATCAGAAATGGACATTCTTAAATGGGGTAGGAGAAATGTGCCTTGTACGTTCTTATGAACCTTGATCTTTCAGGTACATTTCATCAGTTGTGTACAAATAATGGGCTAGAATAATGTTTCAAACACTTTAATACGTATTGATGCAGGGGCTCCATATATGTTCTTGTTTACGTCCCGCTCGTCAAACGTCAGAATAAATTTACAGGTATCAAAGCAGACTCACTCGCTGGGCCACTTGCAATAAAAAACCCAAACAAAGCACAAACAGGTAAATCAGTTAATTTAAACAAATAGATGGAATACTAAAAACAACCTAAATATTATTTTTTACATACTTATCAGGTAAGAAAGCCAACAATGCCCACGTGAGTGGCGCTTACTCAATTTCTCTCATAACACAGTCTACAAAAAGTAGAGATGCGAGGTCAACATACGGGCGGTAGGTCACCCAGGTCACGAGATGACCTGGACACGTCATTCCCTTACTAGAGACGAGCGAGTCAAGACGTGTTGCTTGGCCGCTCTACTGGATTCTAGTTAAGTGTGTGCTTTGTTTATTGCATTTTTCTATATCTCTCTCTCTCTCTACTATCATCATTCTAGTCGCTTTTAGGTGTTTTTCGTTATCTGCGACTAGCTGAATTTTTCTTTCTTGCCAGCAGTTTGTGGGTCGTCGGCCGTCGTCCCACTTGCACGTGCTTCACGGGTGTCGCGATTGTGTCTCGGTTCACGCTTGTGTGGCTCGTGCACTCGGACCCTTGTCGGGCTTCCGCGTTACTCGCTGGCGGATAGGTGGGTTGGCGGATAGGCGGACCTTCCGCCTTGACGGAGAGGCAGAGGACAGGCGAACCCTTCGCCCGAGCGGACCTTTCGTTAGGGGTTCCTTAACAATCGTTCACCTGCGCCTTTGTGCGCAGTAGCGGAGGTCAGGCGGACCCTCCGCCTAGGCGGACCCTTCGCTAGGAGATTCTTCTGTCGTTCCCCTCAACCCTTGTGTGGTGTAGAGGAGCATTGGCGGACCTTTCGCCTTGACGGAGAGGCGGAGGACAGGCGAACCTTCCGCCTGGTCGGACCATTCGCTTGTGACGTGCCTATCCTCCTCGGATAGGAGTTTACTCTGCCGTCACCCCTCGGCAGCGTACCCTGTCGTGCGTTCCACCATGGTATTCGCCTCCTTCTGCACTCAGTGCGGCACTAGGAAGTCGGCTAAGTGGGATCCTCACACATTGTGTAGGCTTTGCAAGAGTCCCTGCGCTGCGGATAACACTTGTGGAGAGTGTGAGGTCCTCTCTGAGCGGGACTCAGCGGAGGGGAGGAAGGAGAAGAAGAGAAGGAAGGAGAAAAAAAGCGAAGAAGTCTCGTGACAGGGAGCAGGTTCGCTCAGAGAGGCTTCTCCTTTCCGTTAAAGGGTTAGTGGAGTCCATCCTTGATCAACGCCTTGGTCCGCCCACATCGGCACGTTCCGCGGAACCCTCCTCTCCGCTCCGCCTCCGGAGGCGGACGCCTGTTCACTCCCCGAGGCGCTCTCCTTCTCCCAGGTCCTCCCCCTCTAGGGAGTTCATTAACACAAGAGACCCTCCACTTATTCCTATCCTCCCGGAGGAGCGACCCTGTCCTTCCAGAGTCTAACCCTCCAGTCTCTGACTCTGCGTCTAGACTGGAGGCAATTACGGAATACACCGGTGTGGTGTTGGCGGAGGTGGACGATCAACCTTCTGCCGCTTCTAGGGCGAGAGGCGAGTCTTTCTGCCCTGAAGACTGTGTTCTCTCCCCTCGGAAAGTCCTCCCTCCGCACCGCTTCCTTGAAGCAGCCGCTAAGGAACTGAAGGAGGCTGTTGCCACCGCCGGACCAGGTCGCCTTACCCCTCAGCTCCTCCTCTCAGACAAACAGAGGATCAGGCTTCCAGTGGCGAACTCGCTCATTCCTTTAGATCCTCCCTCCTTGGATCCCGATATCTCTCGTGCTGCTTCTGCTGGGGTACCCCACAAGGTGTCGGACAATCACCTTATCCATTTGGACAAGGAGGCCAGATCCATTGTGGGGCTGAGCAACTATGTTGCTCACGCCTGCCAAGCTATGGCCACTTTCGCCAAGGAGGCAGGGATGGAACAGGGTGAGGAACCTCTGTATAGGGCATTTGGAGCGGTAGCTGGCGGAGTGGCACAAGTCACCCTGTCGGCTGCTAGGATTTCAGCTGCCATTACCAACCTCAGACGGGAAGGCTTCCTGGGGCGCACTAATCTCCCTCCGGAGATTAGGGACTCCCTCCGTCACGCCTCAGTGTCGGCAGACACCTTGTTCGCGGGGGAAATCCCAGAAGCTCTCCGCACTCGCCATGAGATCCAGCAGCAGGACCTAACCAATCGGATCATGACGGGTGGCGGACCCTCAGCAGGCTCCATCCCCCGCAAGCGTCAGGGAGGTCCTCCAGCAGACCAATCCACTCCTAGGAAGCGGACAGGGAAGGTGGACTTTCGGTTCGGAGGTCGTGGCCGAGGACCCACGAACCAGTCCAACCAGCCCAGCCATGCTAACCAGGGATTCCAAACCCCCAGCAAGGGCACTCCGCGGAAGCGGAACAAGGGCAAGTGGACGTCCAAGAGGAAGTGACTCTTGGTGCCCGCCAATCCTTCCGCCACCTATCATTCCTCCATTCGACGGGCCCGTTGGCGGCCGCTTGAGCCTTTTTGTCCCAAACTGGCGTCAGCTAGGACTAGACCCGTTCGTGTGTCGGATCCTGGATCGTGGCTTCCGCATCCCGATCTCCTCTCCGCCCCCTCTAACCTGCTCTCCGGTGGAACGTCCGATGGACTCGGTCAGGTTCCAACTCACCTTAGAGCAGGTGGAGTCTCTAGTCTCCAAGGGGGCAGTTCAGGAAATCCCCCTCCAGGATCTGACTCCCGGGTTCTATTCCCCCGTTTTTGTCAGGCCCAAACGCAACTCGGGGAAATGGCGGCTGATTCACGACTTGAAGGAGTTCAACTCCTCCTACCTCGAACAGCCGCCATATTTTCGACTCTTGACTGTTCCATCAGTCATGCGGTTACTGGAGCCCTCGGACTACATGGTGTCCCTCGACCTCCGGGATGCGTACCTGCACACCCCCATTCACTTGGCGGATTGCAGGTACCTCCGTTTCATCCTGGGGGGCAGGCACTTTCAGTGGAATGTCCTCCCGTTCGGGATTTCCTCTGCCCCATGGCTGTTCACTCGTGTGACCCAATCCATCGTCCAGTTCCTCCACGAACTCCAGGTCCAATTCCTTATGTACCTGGACGATGGGTTCGCTCACAACCCTTCGCCCTCCATTCTCGAGGCGCAACGGGACCTCGTCATCCACCTCCTTCGACGCCTAGGGTGGCTAGTGAACCTGGAGAAGTCGGACCTGGTACCAACCACCTCTCTCCAATACCTAGGTGCCATACTGGATACAGTAGCCTTCAAGGCTTTTGTACCCAAGGAGCGGATGACCAGGCTAGCGTCCCTGATGACTCGGGCACTATCAGAGCCCCTGTCCCTCAGGCAGTGGCAGCGGATATTGGGCCTCCTGACGTCAGCCCAGGACCTAACCATAAGGGGGAGGCTGATGCTCCGACCTCTTCAGGTGTTCCTCAACGAGCACGTCAGGGAGACCCACTGTCTTCACCCAATAAGTCTCCCACCTCACCTCAGACACTTCCTCACCTGGTGGCAAGTGGACGACAACGTTCTCAAAGGAGTTCCCCTAAGGACACCTCTCCCGACCAGTCACCTTTTCGTGGACGCCTCCACCCAAGGATGGGGCGCTCACTTGGGGTCGGACCAGACGGCAGGTACCTGGTCGGCAGCCCAGCAGGACCGGCACATCAATGTGCTGGAGTTGGACGCCGTACGACTTGCCATCCTCCATTGGTCCGTTCCCCTCAGGCACCAGACCTTACTGGTCCACACGGACAGCTCAGTCGCAGCCTGGACGATCAACCGTCAAGGCTCCACCAGAGCCACTCCTCTCCTAGACCTGACCCTCCGCCTGTTCGAACTGGTAGACAGGCTCTGCCTGAGCATCCGTGCAGTTCACATTCCAGGAGCCAAGAACGTCCTGGCAGATGTTCTCTCCCGGCCGGACGCGCCTCCTTCGACAGAGTGGCAACTGAACCCGCGGACGTTTCAGTCCCTCTGTCTCCAGTTCGGCAGGCCCATGTTGGATCTGTTTGCCACCAGGCTGAACTGCCAGCTCCCGATCTATGTATCCCCCGTGCCGGACCCCGTATCACTCCGTGCCGATGCAATGTCGTTAGAGTGGGAAGGGATGGACGCTTATGCCTTCCCTCCCCCAGCGGTTCTAGCACAGGTAGTGGCCAAGCTTCAGACCACCAAGTCCATCAGACTGCTTCTGGTGGCTCCCATGTGGCCTGCCCGGCCCTGGTTCGTTCCCCTTCGCAGACTCTGTCTGCAGGATCCCGTTCAGATCCCTCACCGGAGGGACCTTCTCATAAGCAAGCCAAGCGGCCGTGTTCACGAAAACCCTCAGGTATTCGATCTGCACGTCTGGCTTGTATTCAAAGGGGGCTCAGGAACAGTGGATACTCCAAGCGAGTAGCCTCGGCCTTGGCTTCCTCACAGAGGAAAACCACGCAGAAGCTCTACGACTTCCAGTGGGGTTCCTTTTCCTCCTTCTGTGAAGACAACGGCGTGGAGGCCGGTTCTGCCACTCTTCCCCAGATAGCTGATTATCTGGTTCACTTGCGCAACGTTCGAGGGCTCAAGGCCTCCTCCATTAACACCAATCTGGCGGCCATCATGTCCGTTATAAGGAAGAGGTCGCCGGGACTGGACATTTCTGTACTGAGGGAGCTCATCAAGTCTTTCCGACAGGCGGAGGGTCGGCGCAAGCCGAGGGCTCCTGAGTGGGATCTGGCAGTGGTCCTTGACCACCTCAAGTCAGATTTTTATGAGCCTCTGGAAGAGGTTCCCCTCCTCCGCGTCACGGTGAAGACCACCTTTCTAGTGGCCATGGCCTCGGCGGCCCGAATATCGGAGCTTCACGCTCTTCAGGCGGATCTCCTGAGATTTGAGGCCACGGATGGAAGATCTGCGTCCTTGGGCCTCGCCCCCGACTTCGTTTGCAAGAACCAACAGAGTGTATACCGACTGTAACCGCTCCCTTATTCGGGGGCGGCGGAGGCTCTTCCTCCCTCACTCCCAGAGGAGCAAAAGGGAGATTGATCGGAGAGCTCTTGGGGTATACCTTCGGTCGGCCATCATAGAGGCCTACAAAGGCCAGGACAGACCTCTTCTGACTCGAACCAACCCACACGAGATCAGGGCCGTCTCGGCCACCATGGCTTATCACCGCAACATTGCGGTGGCGGACATCATGGCGGGCTGCTTCTGGAAGTCTGGCTTGGTGTTCGCCAACCACTATTTACGAACCCTCTCCAACGAGGATCTGGCGGGCATTTCAAGGCTAGGACCCCAGGTCTTTGCCCAGCAAAGAACGGGGGGTCCTTACCCTTTAATTCGGCGCGGGGCTGCTCCTCTTTAGGCGGCCTACACTCCCCCGCCTCTCGTATGGTGCCAAGCTGGGGACCTCAGCTACACACCCTTTTTGCCTCAAATAAACTTTTCTGTTGCTTCTCTCCACTCCTTCAGTGTTGAGTTGTCTTTTCTCGTGTTGGGTTTCCCTTCCGGGGTTGTCGGCCGATCCCTCCTCCTTATCGGAGATGTCCGGACAGCGGTTGGTGTCCTACCCGCCCTCTAGTGCGGAGGCGGATGCCGGTGGATCGCTCTCCTCAGGGTTTCTTGGTTCCTCTTTACGTAGAGACGCACGGGCGAGGTCTCGCGTCCACGCTCTCAGCCCTCCGCCTCTGTGCCATTCTGGGCATTGTTGGCTTTCTTACCTGATAAGTATGTAAAAAATATAACATTTTTGATTAAATGTCATTTTTTATACTTACCTGGTAGAAAGCCAACAGTCGGGAGTTCCCGCCCAGCCTCCCCTCCTGAGGGTTTTGTTGTCTGCCTCGCTGGGTAAGGGAATGACGTGTCCAGGTCATCTCGTGACCTGGGTGACCTACCGCCCGTATGTTGACCTCGCATCTCTACTTTTTGTAGACTGTGTTATGAGAGAAATTGAGTAAGCGCCACTCACGTGGGCATTGTTGGCTTTCTACCAGGTAAGTATAAAAAATGACATTTAATCAAAAATGTTATAGTATGCACGCCCCATTAAAAAAGATAGAGCGCTAAAGTGGCAAGATTCAAACTCAAAACTCTTCAATCGTATTTTACTAGATAAATCAAAATGGTCTCAATGTCATAATGTGGGTAGTTACAGAATCAAAGCAAAATATTTTACATTTTTATGTACGCTTCTCCTCAATACGTGGGTTTGTGAGAGTGAGGGTACTCCCTGCAAGGCTCACTCCCATTAGTTAACAAGGCGTCCTCCCATTTTATGTATTTTTTACTCGATAGGTACGGAAAATTAATTAGGCGATGTGGGTATGTCATGACTGGTTGATTTCTCAGGATTAGGTGAATTGGGTATGGCAGAGTCGATATACTATGATCATAGGGGATTTAGCAACCATGTTGGAGTGAAGGAATGACAAAACTCTGCGATAGATTAATGAGTGTCTTTTTTAAGCATTATGAAAATGGGAATGGTAAATTAACACAAAATGCCCTAGACCTGTCCAGCGTGTCATACATATATATATATCATAGAATAATAATTTATCAACTGAATAATACATAAAAATACTCTTATGATTATGTATAACATCACATTTTAATAAAAAGATGCATGCGTTGAGCGTGTTAGATGTTTTAAGATTAATGGAAGAGGTAGAGAAGGACACCCCCACTTGGGAACTTGGGAGCAGAGAGACGCCACGGTTCAGTGGTTATAGCTGTACGGCCTTCTGTGCTCTCTGCTCAATATATTAAGGGTGGTGATGTAGATGAAGGTTACGCAGGGAAAGTAGGTGATGTGGGTATACTACGTCAACAGGCAGCTGTGCAGTCAACCAGATAGTTTGTTGTTTTAACCTGTCTGACAATTGTTACGCCCGACCAGGGAGACAATAACAAGCTGATGTTAACACATGTGATCTAACGATAGTTTTGCGTTCTTTAGCATGTTTTGGAAGGGATGGCCGTGATGTATCATTTATTCTTTCATTCATTCACATATGTACTTCTTTCTTTTACTATATCTTTCTCATTCATTCACATATGCACTTCTTTCTTCTATTTCTTTCATTCATTCAGATATACTTCTTGCTATTCATTCATTCATTCATTCATTCATTCATTCATTCATTCATTGTAAGATTTCGACTGATACAATAAACTGGCTGAAGTACTGTTAAACGCAGCCTGTTGCGATGCGATGCGATGGAGACGAATCAGGTCACTGTGTGCATTGGAGCATGAGGAGGCGCATACTAATTAGTACAAATGGTAAAGGAAACAAGCGAGTGACCTACCCCTGTTGTAGATAATTTCTGGTCTGACAAATAGGAGAATACCCCATAAAACCTCGGACGAGGAAAACCGGCACGGGCAAACGGGAATTACTAAAAATGGAGACCACACTATTAAAACGAAACATGCTAAACTGGGTAGGTACACTTAAAACTACTAGGTAGGTACATTTGGTGAATGTCAGCGGAATTGGCAAGACATGTTTCAATACAGGTTAAAGATCTCACAACACCATTTATTATTGTGTCCCAGCATAGTCACTGGAGTTTGGTCACTCTTGATTAGGGCTTTCACAAATAACTTCAACTTCATAGATATAGGTTGAATTTTGGTATATTTATAGAATACCTAAATTCAAAAGAATCTCAAGGCTTAGTATTCTAAGTGTATTGTATATGTTGCTGGAAGTAAAGCTCTGTGTTCGGGACCCGTGAAGATCTGGAGTAGAAGAGGGCCTCAACAACCCATGCTTGCCAAAAAAGGCGACTATGCTTGTCGTAAGAGGTGACTAACGGGATCGGGTGGTCAGGCTCGCTGACATGGTTGACACATGTCATCAGTTCCCAATTGTGCAGGTCGATGCTCATGCTGTTGATCACTGGATTGTCTGATCCAAACTCGATTATCTACAAACTGCCGCCATATTGCTGGGATATTACTGAGTGCAACATAAAACTAAACTCACGAAATTAAACTGAATTGTCATTCGAATTTCATCTATTTTTAAACCATATGTTTGCAAAATAAAGAAAACGAGCAAACGAATATATTTTCGTCCACGAGAGAGATTAGTCGAATTAAGACCGGAATGATTTCATTTTTTTTTTTGTCGTGATACTTATAAACACACTTTCATTCATATATTTACAACCTCCAAGACAATAAAAAAAGCTATGAAAATTTAAGTGGAAGTCCAGATTCTTGTACTTGTTACAAATTAGCAGAATTAAGTCAAAATGAGTTGGATTTTGTGCCATGATACTTACAAATATATCCTCATTCATTTACAAAATCCAAAACACGGGAAAAGATGTATTTTGAGTAAAAGTGATTATTCTGGCATATTTTTAAAAATCTTCCTGAATTCGCAAAATTAAGTCAAAATCAGTTGAATTTTGTGTCATGATACTCATAATGGCACTTTCATACATTTACATCCTCCAAAACATTAGGAAAGATGTATTTGGAGTGAAAAGGAAAGATTTTCGCTCATGGGCCCAATGTTTTTCGCCCATGGGCGAGATGTTTTTGAAAATCGGCCTCAATAAGCAGAATTAAGTCATAATGAGTTGGATTTTGTGCCATGATACTCATATATATATCCTCATTCATTTACACCTCCAAACCACAGGAAAAGATGTATTTTGAGTGAAGGCAAATATTCTCGCCCATGGGCCAAAATGTCTTTCTCCCATGGGCGAGAGTTTTCAAAATTGCTCTGTGAATGTGGATGTGAATGTGGTGGATGTGAATGTGGACGTGAATGTACATGGGAATGTGGATGTGAAGGTGAATGCAGACGTGTGAGGGTGGAGGGGTGTTATGAGGGATCCTCTTCATCCGTACATAAAGGACACTTTCCATCACGCTTACATCACTCAGCTGAGCAATTCAAAACTGCCAGTCTCTCACGCGGGCGAACGGCTGCCATCAACCACAACGACACATGCTGGTGCAAGGAAATGGGATAACTCCTCTCTGTCACCAATACAGATCATGAGGGGCAATTCTTGTCACTTTACGTCGAAATACATGTTTTATCAAAATAAAACTTCATAGCTTTATTTTGAACAGGGGCAATCACCTGTCCTGGAAGACACGAAAGGCGAACCGGATCATTGTTGAAACATCATGGCTACATTATTGTCTTTTCTCCTTACACAAAAATAACAATGAGGATACTCATGTTCGTTTATACCAAATGTACTAACTCTCCTCGATAAAACAACTAACTCCGCATAATTTCAAACTTTTATTGACATGTTTTGACACATTGCATAACAAAAGACAGTCGGACGAGATTTGCTACTTAGTGATTATCCGTGAGATACTAAACCTATGGCATCAAGCATGTATGTCACACATGACGAGTATGCAAATAAGACGCAGGGTTATGTTCTGCGAGTGCGCACTTTAAAGCTATATATCAGTGTCCCAGCTATGTAATCATATGGCACAGAACCTCAATTAAGTGTCAGTTATTCTGCAAAACTCAGTTCAAAGATCTTTCTATGAGAATGTGAGGAACTTTGCTTCTTTAGGAGGTAAAATGTTGTTTATTTTGACCGAATTACACGTCAATGGAAAAAAGCATTACAATGCACATGTTATATGTGCGATATTATTCCGATGCATATGTTTCTATAAAGAGAACTAAGACCCCAAGAGGGTAGTGAAAAAGGCTTGGCTAAGACTCGGCTGACAATACATTGAAAAAGACACTTGTGTTGATGTTACTCCTGATGCGATTTAGAGAGCAGCAGCAGCAGCAGCAACAGCAACAGCAACAGCATTATCAGTCCACCCGATAAAGACTAACTCCTCCATCGAGGCTGGCTCCGTTAATAGCACAGGTTATTATATTCACAAACAATGCTTTCTCCGTGTCGACCACGAAATCAGTTAACGTGAAAACTACGCTGCCGTTGGAGAAGAAGCTGCCGGTGAGGATGTCGTTGACGTAACCTCTGACCTGACTGTTACTCAAGGTCTTCATGTTAGACAACAGAACGTGGCTACCATCCACCGACACCTCGAAATCTGAGAAAAATATAAAACAAAAATAAATGAATTTCTGAACAGATGGCGTCTCTGATATTATACTGTGAAATGTTTCAAGTAGGAGGTCATAAAATTTTATATTTTGAAAGGATAAATCTTTCATCCTCACAATGACACCGGTGCCTGTGAACACAAGGTACCTATTGGAATGAAGCCGATTGAAGCTTATACGAGTATCACACCTATAGGTGCATGTATACCATTAGTGGCATCTCATATGGTCATAACTGCCAATGTTGATAGATAAAAGATATTATCTCTGTGCCCATTGTTGAAGGACATAGGTAGCTGATAAGTGGCTACCATACACTGTAAAATCCAAATCGTGCTCTCGCAAGAGCAGTGTATTTGAGTGAACGGTCCTTCCCTGTTTTAGGATGATGTGGTTGTTAATCCATCTCCCAACAATATTCCATCACATAACCAATCAAGGACCAGACAATTAAAATAGTCTCTCTCCACATTGTGCATTATCAGCGCAGAACAGTTTTGGAATTACACTGGAGTCCATTTGCTTGGCCACATTTTCAATGATTTTGTTCTCCAGAACAGTGGCACGTTTTCAGTTCAAAGCGTGCAGCTGATGATGGAGGTGCGTTCTGTTCTTTATTCAAATGGTATGTTGGCAAGTGTCAATGTCTGAAATGTGTATCAGCAAAGGATAAACATTGGGGGCAGTGATGAGTGCTTGTGAAACCGTCTATGTTAGACTCTGTTGTTCTCGTATACATACCCTCAATGTCAGCTCCATAGATGATGTCTTTCCCTAGGGAACAAAAGCCGTAATTTATTGTTGTCCTGATCCGCGATCCACTTTCTAGGGCTGTCACGAACTCTCTGAACGTTTCGAGTCGGGTTAAAGAAGCCCCGTCAGCAAAGAATGAGGCAGATCCACTGTTGGGATACACAGACATGGAACGCTATGAAAGGGGTGTGTGTGAGTTGTGAATTAGAATGTAACTTTGCATGGGCGTTATTTTATCCATATATGGACGAGATCAAATTTGAATATCTAGAATCATCAAAGTTGTGTTGAAAAGCACCTTGATATAACAACAATATTCGCATATGTTTGAGAAATGGACAATATGCAACCAGCAGCGATAGCAAGACAACGTAACTGGAGATCATATGTGAGACCAGGGGCCCGTTTCATAAAGCCCTCTTACCGGTCAGACCTTGTAAAGCAGGTAGTTGGCCACCTCTTACTTTTTTACCCCGTTTCACAAAGACCTCTTACATTTACACTGTGTCGTAAACAGTCCAAAATAACAAGATACGCAGGTGCCTGTTTGGTCTCGCTGTATGCGTTGCTACGCAACAAAATACCTCTTAAACGATGCACGACATGGATTTAGGACCCCGTGGTACGACGTGGATACGACGTCTTTGTGAAAAGGTCGTAAAGGAGGTCGGAAGAGGATCGTAAACAGGGTCGTATGGGCTACGACCTCCTAAATTTACGAGGCTTTTGTGAAACACAGCTCTGGAGAGATCTAGAAAATGTTTTCAGTCAATACCGGTAGGAATTAATTGTCAGATAATTTTGCTGCGCTGTGAACCAGTTGTGCAGCGCCGTGGACCAATCATCAGATGGAGTATCAAGCCCTGCTCACCTTGAAGTGTCAGGACTGATGGTACAGTGATAGTACTGTTTGTGTTTCACTGTGTGGTAGTCTGGGGAAAGAGTGGTCACACTCAGCTTGACATTTCCTTCTTCGTAGATGAAACCTTCTCGGATCTGGACCTCCAGAGCACCTGAAATCATCACAGGAAGGAAAGGAGTGAACGGCGATGGTAGCGTTAGCAACCCTTAATGCCTATTAAGACGAGGACAGTGGAGTCATGTCGCCATTGAATGGTTGTGCAATCAGCATATTTCACTTATGGCGAGACATGTGAAGAGGCATTGTCTTAAACAGCAGACAGATACAGCAGACAGATGCATTTTATATGTGTCCACAGCAGATTGTGTATACCAGGCAAACCAGTGACTTTCAGCTTTATTAGATTTCACCGGTATACTATGGGATTCTGTGTAGTCATATCACTCGAAAACCAAAACATACTGAAACCTTTACAGACCCATACACTAAGACATTTTCTTGGATAGCAATAAGGTTTTCTCCCTTGGAGAATGTAAGACTCAATCTGGCGAAACCGCATTTACCTACGTCCTACATAACACATAGTTTAGTGAGGTTAGTTTTACGCTGCTTTTTGCAATATCACAGCAACATCATTGCGGGAGACTCGAACTCCCGACAACTGCCTATACACGTAAGGATATACTGGGGAATATTACTTTGCTAACGAAAACCTGCTGCCACGTGTGTCTTACCAGAGTCATCCCTGTTGAAGCTTAACGAAGCATATCCTATGTACGGAGATTGACCGAACGCTGGACTACTGAAGTACTCGAATGTGTCCATGTGTCCTCCTATATGGGTTGTACTGACGGCTGCAGCACCGATCATCCTGCACCCTGCGGTCACTATGTAATAACGGACATCATGGCCGGACACCAGAGCTTGGAGAAGGTCATCGAAGGTCCTCAACTGGGTCGTTGCACGATTCCTGTAGCGAAGGTAGACGTCTTTGGCTTTTCGAGGCATTGTTTTGGGCGGTGACCTTTCAACAATGGATGGATGGTTGGATGGATGGACGACATTACATATATGGTACAATATGCACAAGATGCTTGCAAGAAGAACATGGTTAATATGATACAAGAGGTCTTTTGTGATGAGTCTTCGCATTTTTGTTACGACCATGGCGTTCTCAGTTTACATAGAAGTCATTTTAACTTACTGACATAGAGTACGTTCAGATAAACATGACGTGCAAACACAAATGGCTCAGACACAAATGGCACTCAGACAAACATTACTTTCAAACGTGTTGACGTGAAGAAATGGCGAGACATTACTCCAATAGCGCGCGATGTACCAACTACGGATGACTAAAAGTCTAATATGAAGTCGTACCTTTTCTGTGTTCCTATGATCTGCTTTGTCAGGTTGTAGGGCTCGGCGATGGACTTTACAACTGACCCATTGTTGACGGCGATCCACGTTTCCTGTATAGTCAGGTAGGAGGAGGAGAAGTCGTTTGTGTCAGTGATGAGAATCTGAAAATGTTCAATCGTTACCATCTTGAACAAAGCCAACTTGGCCAAAGTACTGTGAGTGAGTTTAGTTTTACGCCGCACTCAACAATATACCAGCCATATGACGGCGGTCTATAAATATACATGTCTGAACCAGACCCATCTCATCTTATTTTTAATTCATAACATATATTTAGAACGTGCTTTTCTTATAAACTACTGGGAATTGAAGTCTCAAACACTTAGTATTTTGAGCCACCTTGCACATTGGCAAATGTTACAACTACTAGCTGCTTGCGCATACCAGACATTTGGTCAGTTTTATGAAGGTGTGATCGCTAAGAAGAGCAGCGTCGATTTTTACCAAAAAAATTATTAGGTAATAAAAAACTATGAATCTCTCTGTGTGTTTTTGGCGAACTGTGGATGTTGAACAGTAAACTCAGAACAGTAGACCGCTACGATTTTCAAGAACATCTACATTATCTGGAGAGGTCAACTAAACTAACCTTAGTTCCATCACTCTCCACAAAGCAAGTGTTGAACATTCGTGACTTAAACAAGTCTTCTTCCACACGGTACCAGTACACGTCACAACCTTCAACATGAGCCACGTCCCCCATCGTCAGGTTCTGGAATAGAGGTGAGTAGGCCGGAGCATGGGCGAACTTTTGCGGGTCTTTCAGTGAGTAAAATTTCAGCTGTATCCTTCCTTCTTCGTCAACTCCATAACTGTTAATTCTCTGGCGAGCAATATCGTTCTTGTCCCCATTGGTAAATTCTTCAAGGTAGAAGCTGGCTCTCCCCTCAAATATAGGCATCTTCTCAGGGAACAATGACATTGAGAGATGCAAGTGTCTGTCTTTTTCGGGTATGTCATTCTTTATGTCGTTTACGTACTGCACATCGTTGTCATAGAAACCAGGGAGAATGGCAACAAAATATTGAAAGTCTTTGGTTATGTTGCCCTTCACTGTAAGGCATGCAAACATCAACAGGACGACACGTGACAGATCCATGACTTTCCGAGACAGTTGAAAGGACGCGTTTGATGTGATGTATATACGGGGGATACTTTATTCCATACAGCGGTTGTGTCCCTTCCTTATCAATTCGCTACATGTAACAGTTGTATATGCCATTCAGTGAAAATCGAAAAGTAAATGTTCCATTGTAAACGTGTATAGTGTACAGTTGTGACAATGCGTTGTTGAGAGTGGCAGAGTAATTAATCAGTGTAGTAAGTATACTGCTAGATGAAATAAATAAATAGGCTTCGCACAGTGTGTGGTAAATGCTGATAAATTGTGAAAGTAATTGTCTCGTTTACTCTGAAATAAAAGATTTCCTCAGGAGCATTCCCACCTAACCTCCCTCTCTTTCTCTCTCTCTCTGTTCTCTCTCTCTCTCTCTTTCTCTCTCACACACACACACATACACACATACACACTGCCGTGCATGACGATGCTCTCGCTCTCTCCGGAAAGGACCTGTCGTGTATATCGATGGACTTAGTTGCCATATTTGATTTTTCCAACTACTCTCTCTTGGACGCCGTGGGTGTCATCAACAAGAATATGCACAAGCTTCCACTGTTCCAATTATGCTACAAACTGTGGCTAAGGAAGACAGAACATGATGAGCCAAAGATGAATCCGTATCGGTAAGGTCAACAACATAACCACATATCCTCATTCTGAAGTTGGGACCTAATGGAGATTTAGGACATGTGAGTTAGGACAGGTACCTGACGTTAATATCGATTTCATATAAACAAGGATCATGGAAGCTGTAAATCATGGGATTGTGTGTCATTAATATTGTAAGCGAATGGTGATCCAGGACACCCCCTGCAGAGCCGTGTCGGATGCAGTGCTCAAAGGGGGAAATTGAGGTGGCTGTCTATGTGTTGAGGATGAAAGACAAAGAGATTTGGCCACTTGTTAGATGTATACAGTTCAAAGGAAACATATTTCGCCATGAGACTGGAATGTTGACATCTTTAAGACATAGCTATATATAGGAAACAAAAGATCAAAGTGATTCTTGAAAGTCTGTATGGGGGATGACTAGTATCCTTCTCCTCCCTCTCTCTCTCTCTCTCTCTCTCTCTCTCTCTCTGGATTTCTACCTCCTTCCTACTATATCTCTTCCTCTAGTATTACCTTATTCATACTCTCCCCTCTTCCTGTCTCCAACCATCCATCCCACTCTGTATCTCTCCTCTGTTATTTCCTCATTTCTACCTTTCTCTCCCGACATCCCCCTCCATCCATCTCATTCTGCATCTCTCTTTTGTTATTTCATCATTCCTGCCTTTCTCTCTCGACATACCCATCCATCTATCCAACTCTGCATCTCTCTTCTGTTATTACCTCATTCCTACCTCTCTCTCCACATTCCCATCCATCTATCCAACTCTGCATCTCTCTTCTGTTATTACCTCATTCCTACCTCTCTCTCCACATTCCCATCCATCTATCCAACTCTGCATCTCTCTTCTGTTATTACCTCATTCCTACCTCTCTCTCCACATTCCCATCCATCCATCCCACTCTGCATCTCTCCTCTGTTATTTCCTCATTACTACCTTTCTCTTGACATCTCCATCTACCCCACTCTGTATCTCTCCTCTGTTATTTCCTCATTCCTGCCTCTCTCTCTCCACACCCCCATCAATCTATCCAACTCTGCATTTCTCCTGTTATTTCCTCATACCTACCTCTCTCTCTCTCGACATTCCAATCCATCCATTTCACTCTGTGTCTCTCCTCTGTTAATTCCTCATTCCTACCTTTCTCTCAACATCTCCATCAATCCAACACTGCATCTCTCCTCTATTATTTTCTTCATTTCTACCTTTCTCTCTCAACATCCCCATCCATCCATCTCACTCTGCATCTCTCCTTTGTTATTTCCTCATTCCTACCTCTCTAGCTCCACATTCCCATCCATCCATCCCTATCTGCACCTCTCACTCCTTTATTTCCTACCTCCTCTCTCTTTCTCAATATCTGCCTCCATCCAAACCGCTTTCTCCATTTGTCCTCCACTATTCCTGCCTTCTCTCTCGATGTCTCCCTCCATCCGCCCCACTCCCTCTATTTTCCCCTCAATCCTAGCATCTCTCTCGATATCTCTCCACCAATCCTGCTTTCTCTGTCTCCTTTCATTCCTCCTTTCTTCCCACCACTCTAATTTTTCACTCTCGTCCCCTTCCCGTTTCTCTCTCTTGGTAATATTCAAATCCTCATAATCATTTTCCAGCTTGCCTATAAAGACTACAGTTGTATGTTTGTGGCACGGATCAACGTGTCTTCTGTGTGTAAAGACGAAGACAAAAGGGTGTGTACGCACATATAAATTTGCTTAAGTGACCTCAGTCACCGAGTGGCGTGACCCTTTAAGTCACCCACCAGATACGTGATAGGGTCTACTCGCTGATCCGTACTCAATATTAAGGACAAGCTGGAGTGTTCTAGTGATGACATTGCAGTTAATTTGAATCCCATAGGCCAGACCCACGAATCCTTTCTAGAGGTTCAAAATATAAGAAGCGGGCCTGAAACGTGGACAGACGTATCCAATGGATGATAAGAATATCTTTGACAGCTTTAAATTCACGTGTTCTTAACACTGCAATTACTGCACACAGTTATTCTTCACTGTGTATGAAATATGTTTGGATGCATTTTACGGTCTCCAGAACTGGGTCTTAAGCTTTGTTTCCAGCAAACCATGCAAAGCAGTTGTTGAAGGCATAACCGTTGACAAATAAACAAACAGCTGGAACGCTTCGTTCCAAATGAGCCTAATCTATGTACATTTAAATAATCTGGAACGCGGTGACCAGATATAGTTTTAGATACCCTGCACTCATCTACACACGTTAAACCATACGCATATCATTAATAAAAACGCAGAACATGATTTGGCAATTTCTATGTCGAGACAAAACGATAAAGCTAAATGTTAACTGTGTTTACTCTGTTAGACACATGCGCAGTCAAATTAGAATAACCACGTCAGACCTGTATTACCGGAAGGCAAAGTATAATTCCTGCATGAAATTCTGAATCTTACATTCAACTGTTTTCAGGAATACATTGACTAAGTATCGCAACACAATGTATATGCGACTGAAGCATCTTCTTTTCGGTCAGGACTTCGAAAGATATTTTCTCAAGACAGCAAAGTAGGTTGAGACAAAACTCAAGCAATTTCTGAAACGCTTTACTAATTCTTAGCTACATGTATTCCGTGTTTGTTCTTCTTTGGAAAAATTTTCAGGCAGAGTTGAGTAAACTGTGGGATTGAGTAAAAAGACTTTTTTCTCTTGTAACTTCCCTCGCAGGGAGAAACGGGCATTTAGAGGTGGAATGCATACGAAAAGCAAGCGTTATGATTGTAAATTTCTTTATTGCGAATAACAAGACGTTTTGGGGTGAATGACCCAACGTATCGGAGCGTGTGCTTGCTCCTCCATTGGGGAAAGAAGTTGATGTCCATAAATGCTTTTCCTAAAAACAACGTGGAGATTGTCAGAATAGATGTCGTGACTGATGTTGGAGATGCAGACTCTGAGTAAAAGAAGCAGGAGATGGCAAATATTTTCAGCAGATGTGAGACTTATCAGGTATGCGCACGTATAAAGTGAATGAAGCATCTTATAATCTGTCCATTCACATCAATGGAATGGAAAGACATTTTTTGGTTGTGTACTTTCGCTCTGTTGGCTTCTACTTTTAATTGCTATGCTATTTCGAGATGATCATCTCAGTTGTCAAGTAGAGCGAAGTGTTTCTCCTGACCTATTTCTTGAATCAGTTTCCAGTTTCTGGAACAATGAATGAACACCGAGCAAGGCTGATACACACAAGCAAGCAGGATATCGAAATGATGATATGGACTAACTGCTCACGCTGTCATGGTTTCTCGAGCACCTTCCTGATCAAACCGAAGTGTGTTCCCTTCATAAACATAATTACAAATGTGTGTAACAGACATTCACCTCTACTGGTTTCCAGAGAAATAATTATTTATCAGTTGCATCATAGTAAATTACTTGTATTTTGAGGTGCATATGTTAATCTAAGAATACCAGGCAAACGATTGTTCGTGGTGCAAAACTTGATGGATAGCGTGGTGATGATCACAATTTCACTGATCAGCGTTGCAACTTGTTGATCATGCTGAGATCAGTCACTCGACTTCCTTGTGGAAATTACAGGCGACAGTGAAGTTCCGAAACACGTAAAACCAACTAGGATCAATATATTTGGCTGCAGAATTTCAGTAGCATCGTGAACGTTACAGAGGATAACTTATAGAATTGAACGTTTTTCAGCTTTGACACAGACCAACTGGTACAGGTAATTACCCCCAGGGCTTAGTTACTCTTACATTCTGTCACTCCCTCGTGAACGTATCTGCCCGTGTCGATCAGGAGAGGAAACAGGCTGTTTGTGTTTTCCTATAGGTGTCCAGCCAGTACGGTGCAAGTACTAGTTTACATGTGTAATGGATTTGCAACACTAGAGGTAGTCATAATACAACAATCTGACAATCTACTGTATGGAAGATGCTTAATATAGCATCATTTATCTGCAGAAATAAACCTTCATGACGTAAATGAAAGACAGAGAAGAAAAGTCTTCTACACACATTTATGTAACGATCAATGAAAGACAGACAAATGACAAATGAAGAAATGCCGTGCGACTTTCACCTGGTTACAGACGCGGTTCTGACATCCTTTCCATCATTAACATATAAAAACAGGGACACTAAATGAACATATCTGTTTACCTTTGCAATGATTACAACGAAGAATCCGCTCAGTACAGCGACATGTTTATGCACAACTGTATTATTTAGACAATTTACAGTCAACACCAAATTGAAAGCGAATTTATAGCATAACTACAAATCATGATGGAAATGCCGCCTGATATACCCTGGACTCAGGTTACAATGATAATGATAATAATTCACTTATATAGCGCCTAGTATCCATCTGACTAGTTACTCACTGGAGGCTGTAATACGAATCTGATTATCATTGCCCCGGACAACCCAAGCTGTCTAGGCGCTAGAAGGTTATAGTCACGGGAATTGATTTCACCGGGTACCCATTTTCTGCTGAGGCAATTTTGAACAAACTCACTTGCCTAAGATGAGACCACATGTCTCCCATGTGCTTCGTTGTGGGGCAGAACCGAAGTCCTAGAAACTCTAGGGAGTCGAACTGCCACACACGGTCACCCATCCAAGCACTGCCCGAGCTCCACTGTGTTTAACTTCAACTGATGGTGAAGAACCTGAGAACTACGCACGGGACTACTCGTCACCAATACAAGCCCTCAAGTGTCACATAAACCGATGATTTCTACTGTTTTAATCCTGAGAGTGTGTTTCTGTGATTGTTAGAACGATAAATGTAAACGCGAAATACAAAACTATCCGTTAATAGACAGATTGCAATATATTGGGGAAAATGGATGTGCAGGGGGACGTTGAAGGGAGTCGACACGTTCAGGTGGAAGTATAAGGGATGTAGAGGTCAAGTTGGATGTTAACGGGGATGAGACTGTGCAGGTTCGTGTCACAGGGAATGTGAATGTAAAAGGGTGTTAAAGGGAGTGGGGATGTGCAGGTGAATGTGGAAGGGGTCGCTGATGTGCAGGTGGATGTTGAGGGGATATGGACATTCCGGTCGATGCTGAAGGGTGTATGTTGATGTAGAAGGGGTATGGATGTGCAGGGTGATGCTGAAGGGGGTAAGGATGTGCAGGTTGATGCTGAAGGGGGGTATGGATGTGCAGGGTGATGCTGGGAGGGGCTATGGACATGCACGCTGATGTTGGAGGGGTATATATGTGCGGATGAGGGGCGGGGCTGGGGGGTGAGGAGGAGGAGGTGTAGAAAGAATATGGATGTGTAGGCTGATGTTGAATGGATATGGATATGTAGGCTGATGTTGAAGGGATATGGATGTGTAGGCTGATGTTGAAGGGATATGGATGTGCAGGTGGGTGTTGAAGGGGATTTGGATGTCGACGCTCTTGTAGATGTGAGAATGGATGTTGAAACTACGTGCACAAGTGTGTGAGGTTGAGAGAGTCAGGAGTCAGACAGCCAGCATCTGAGTCAGGCTGAATCTGCAGGACCACCACAACGTACGTCAGCACGGTACCTCCCAGCTGAAGAAAAAGAAGTGCTCATGGTTTATCTTCTCACTTAAAAAGTAAATATTTATACACTCTCGTATATACACAGATACACAAGAAAGATCACAATGGCATTATCTTATTCCGTGAAATGAATGTCAGGAAATGCTTCTAAATGAAGTAATCATTTAAGGCACTTAGAAGAGCATCTCAAGTGAACATCACAAGCATTGTTTATAGTATTTATGCTTCCCTTCACAAGACTGAAAATATATTTCTCGTCTCTAATGTCAGATTACATCTAAAACTGACAAGAATAAATGCATTTGTGTGGAGATCACTTCTTATCCGAGGAGAATACTACTCTCTAATAATACTAATCTCTGTCGAAAATTCTACAATTTATCCTCTTGCATTATACAGCCTTTTAAGTTTCTTCTGGCACTACAATACATCTGTAGGGATTTCTACACATTTGAAAACCAATTTACTTTTAGGATACAATTGCAATTTTTGTCTCTTAGCTCTGTTGTTTCTTGGTTTCATACCAGGCTATTTCCAGGACTAATCTCCGTTTAACCTTCAGTCTCAGTTTTGGAATCAACACACAAAACTGTATCAATATTTTGGATAAATTAGCTACCATTAATATCGCAGACTTGTCGATGGTGAATAGTCCGCACGCCGTATACCCGATACTTTCCGAAGAGAGTCGTGCAACAAACAGAGATACCTGAAAAAACAACTGATAACTTGAGAAGACGAATTGCTGGTATTGTCCACACGTTAATAATACACGTGCATTCGCAACTGGATTACAATTGGCGAGGTGCAGGGTCTGCTTCAGTAGCCATTTGATGGGTTCCTTCGCTTCCTTTCCTCTTTTATGTAAACGGCATATTAAGTTCTTCTCACTTACCTTCTGTAGCGTCCCTTGTGACAGTGATGACCACTTGGAGCCAAATATGTGTTGGACAGGTTCATGCGCCTATTGATATAACAAAAGCACACAGTCTCTCAGCAAAATTCTGCTGATTGGCATTATGTTAAAAGACTAGTCCCTTAACAGAAAATATGTACACATCCGCATTTTTTATCCAAACAGGAAACAAACTCGGAACCCTGAACTGACATGAGTTTTTGGCATCTAGTGAAGCCTAGTGGCGTTTTCAATACTTTTTAGTTGCGTTTTGGAAGGCCTGGGTGAACACACACCATTATAAGGAATCACCGAAACGCACCGTACCAAGGAATATGTAAGTATCATACACACATGTACAGTGCAATCAAACATGTACCAATTATATAATTTGTATATATATTCTTTACACTTGATGTCCGTTACTTTGCGTGTGAGTATACATTGTACAGAAAACGTGTGATCATGTATTCTGAATTCTCCCTTCCGTGCAGGCAAAACCTCTACATAACCCCCAAAATGTGACCAATGTCTTGACCTAAACATTGGAGCTCCATTTCATCCGGCTCTTTCTTCTACCCATGTATATAGTCTTCCTAAAAAGGAGAAGAACTTCATTTTCAACCCACGACTGAACAAAATAGATATATATCAGAGACAGTCAATGCGAATGTGTTGAGAATGCATCACCACTTTCACTGTCACACAGCTATGGTTGCTTGTACAGTAATCGCTCTTGAAATTTTATTGGTGAATGGCCTGAATTTTGCACGTGTACGATTTCAGCAACGAAGGGTCAGATATTCATTCAGACGACTAGGCATTCTGCGAATGAGTCTCCCAGTGACCAAATGGGGGAGTCTGTTCTTGAAGCGGACCAACAGGTTCATCCAGCGTAGTCGACGTTCTTTCACGTTGTTTCTTTCACGTTCTTTCTCCGTGTCATATTCCAGACGTATTGGATGGGGGAAAGATCTTGGTAAACAATAGATGTTGTGTTGCTAGATGTGATCATTGATGATACGTGCACGGTGAGCACGGAAAGACGAAATGACGCTCGAAATGCGAATCAAATAGGACAGTAAATGCCTTGTGACCCTTCCTTTCACAAAAATGAATGCGTCATAGTGATGCCAAGCCATACTATAAGTGATCTATCTCCAAATCGACAATGATCTCACGTTGATGTTGGCGTGGCGTTCATTTCTTCGTCGCCAGACCCGACCAAGCAAATTCAAATTCAAATTCAAACAAAAATATGACTAGAAAAAAACACAAACAACTGAGTGATCAACAGACGCAAGGTGACTGTCAAAATCAATGGTCGTCAGTGATCTATCGACCTGCTCGAAAACCGTCAAAATCATGAATAACACCCCATGCTTGTGTATGGGTGGCTACGCCGTTGTGCACGTGCATCCCACGCGTTGTAAAAAGGGGTGGGGATAAAGAGAAATGGTAGTGTGTTGATAAGATATCTGTCCGTGAAAAGTTTGTTAAGGCTTATACTTCATATCGATGCTTCCTACAATTGTAAATAGTATATTATCTCACATCCCGGATCTGACATCATTATCCGACGTCAGTGGTGGAGCAGATTTCACTGACGCTTGAAGGTAACAGGAAAACGACAAAACATTTATCAGGCATTTATCAGCGGTTTGTAGATCTTCACGTCGGGGTATGCAGATCAGACATCTGGACATCTTGAGACAGCGAGTACATATGTGCGGAGAAAATGACAACTATCTGTCTTATGTCGTCTATAAACCTATAAGGGACATTTCTACACACCTAATTAGCACATTATTCGGTTTTATTTTATCGATAGCCTGAAAATGAATATTAAGAATTTTCTACGTGAAACATTTATACCACTGAAACGTTCGTAACCTCATAAGGTGAATGAGAGTTTCCTTGCGAGTGTTTCGTCCATATTATAACACGAGGGAATATTTTTTTGCTAAAACCGCACTTTGCTAAGTTGATGCAGTGAAGTTGGTTCCCAATGAGAAAGAATAATATTTTTTGGTGCCACAGGGCCTAACGTACGTTTCACTAAACTGTAGTTGTTCTAAAACAGACTTCAACATGGATGGCAGACCCTTGTGCCTGATGCCCGTTTAAAAGTTGATGACGATGACTTGCGTTCCCGTATAGACCTAACCATGCATGAAAGGCCCCTGGGACTAATGTCAGCATAGCAATCATTGGTAATGACCTCTGATAAATGTACACACGCTGGTTTTGGATAGCAGATGTACATTAGTAATGAGTTACTGGCAACAACGGTCATTGTATCAGTATATAGTCATCAGCTGATTCACGGGTACTGTTTAGTGTGAAAAGGTCTTAATGCATTTCTAGTAAGACACATTATTTAAAATACATCTTGGTCAGACACGTATCTTTCAGTGTCAAGATAGAGACATCAAAGGTTACAGAAAAATGTGAAACTTAGGTAAACAGTTATTTACAAGTTTTTGTCACTAATATTGTAATGTTCCCCGTCGCTAATGACTATCATCAGTCTGGAAAGAAGTTATATCCACTATATCAACTGTCATTCGTTGCGCTTTTCTTTGCTACAAATAATTATGATTGCAGATTGTATAAACATTTAGAAAAAAATGAAAATTTAGAACCCAGTGTTAAGATTATATCTCTCTCATGGTTTACACATATTTTCATTCATGAAATATAAATTGGGATTGGTTAACACTCTCCCATGCAACATACAACACAAAATATGAAAGATGTGACGTCATTGATATTGAATATTATAATGATATATATTACGTGAATACAAATACAAATATTCTTTAAGGAAACGTTAACAGAGAATAATGGTTTTGTGTGTCCATTTGTGAAAAAAAAAGAAATATATTACTACGTCAGATGTTGGTGGTTTGAAGATGAACACAGGGTGAGAATTAGCTTAAGTTCCTTAAAATTATGTACGCCACGTTATGTAATTTCCAACTTGAAATCGATCGATTATTTTTTAATGTTCAACTGGATAATTTAAGTAGTTTGCAAGGGGAAATGGAATCACCAACCTATGACCTATCGTCATGTTGTGTTGCCGTCATCATCAGTTATACTGTGTATAAATCATTAAATGCTTAACTGAAGGAATTACCCAATGAGTTTGCATTTAAGAGACAGTTTCGCTGTGTCGCTTCCACAAAGAAGTTCAGAACTACTTTACAGTGACAAGATCAAATATCTGTTAAATATGTTAGCCGTTCCTCTGGTGAACAGCCATAATATATTTGTGGCTGTTAAGAATGGGTCTGATGAATCTTACCTTTTCACTGATCATCACAGCAACCAGAGTGACATTACAGAACTGACAGAGGCTCAGACAAATGATGCCAGCGACGTAAAGTAGTTCTTCCATGCCCAGATTTCCTCTCGTTAATCCAAACATCATGCAACATATGATGGGGATGGTGGACAAATATGTCAGTGTGACAAACGGTTTCATGAAAACATCAGCTGATTGTTGTAGTTCGCACAGAGAGAGATGCTCGTCCCACAGTTCCTGAAAAGTGGCCTCAAAGAAGTCAGCCTTTCCTTGATAGAGCTCCTTGAATTTTCTTGAGAAGAACTGAAATTCTTTTTACAGACAGAAACTCACGATATTGTAAGCAACTATCATTGTGTTAAAGCCGAAAGTTCCAAAAATTGTTACCACCGATATTACCACCATGAGCATTATTGAAATGGGTCCAGCAGGTACGTCAAATGGTGCATCCAGATGCTTATATGTCAGCAGCCAAGCCTGAGAGACAAGTTGTGTAACGAACAGAACCATTATAACTAAGTAAGACGATTTCCTCAGTTTGGAATAGTACT
Source organism: Haliotis asinina (assembly GCF_037392515.1). Classification (NCBI taxonomy): domain Eukaryota; kingdom Metazoa; phylum Mollusca; class Gastropoda; order Lepetellida; family Haliotidae; genus Haliotis; species Haliotis asinina. The sequence goes on along the minus strand of NW_027133889.1, from coordinate 732,971 downwards.
CTCTCAAGTCGGTGGTTTGACCATTTCTCTCAACAAACAACTCCTCAAACCTTCTGAATCTACCACCTAGGGTGAAATTCAGGGACAGCATCAAACATGCAGTTTCTATGTAGAAGGTTAGATATGCTGCTGACGTGATGGTGCTTCTGGTGGACTTCGTGTTGCTGAGATATGACAGGAAAAACTTAATGGCTCCGAAGATGGCACTGGCTGTACAAAATACACAATACAATATCATGAGAATGTTACCACGCTTGCTTTCCCGGCAATTCATATAGTTCCCAACATATAATCCGCCAGCCTGTAGATACCATTTCATTGTTCTAAATAATTTTACAGTCTGTATTCTGTTGCTCTCTGTTGAGGACTGATATGGTTGGACTTTCACAGCCATATTGTCCTTCTTGTTCCGTATGCTGTCTACCATGTTAATCGCACATTTTACCCTGGATTAGTTTCAAGCATTTTCATCAGTGCAAACACATTACTAATAGAATCTCCATGACAACAGCATCAGCATAAAAGGTTTCGTCATGTTATATGTCTTGATCAATACTTGTTCAGCATTCAACAACATGCAGAATGAAAACCGAAACGAGAATACATTACTTGTACATGAGTTTTGTTTGATCTTTATGGCTGGGTGGGTGGGTGGGTGGGTGGGTGGGTGGGTGGGTGGGTGGGTGAGTGAGTGAGTGAGTGAGTGAGTGAGTGAGTGAGTGAGTGAGTGAGTGAGTGAGTGAGTGAGTGAGTGAGTGAGTGAGTGAGTGAGTGAGTGAGTGAGTGAGTGAGTGAGTGAGTGAGTGAGTTTAGTTTTACGCTGCACGCGGTCCGAAAATAATCGAGTCTGGACCAGACAACATGAGTATCGATCTGCGCAATTGGGAACCGATGACATGTGTCAACCAAGTCAGTGAGGCTGACCACCTGATCCCGTTAGTCGCCTCTTACGACAAGCATAGTCACCTTTTATGGCGTTGCTGAAGGCCTATTCAATTCGGGACCATCACGGGTCTTTATGGCTGGGAAATGTTGGGAATTTAGGATATCAATAGCACAGTGAACTGACTCGGTTGTCTGTATGTACAGAGGGACAATTCCCTAAATTTTGAAATTACAAACCGTGGTTCAAAAATTAACGTATGAGATACAATTTTGTATGCGAGGTGCACGACCTGTCTAAAGCTCCAGGCTGGTGATTCAGCGAACATGAGGTAACGGGACACCACCTATGACCGAGTGTAAAATCCTTGGAGTCAACGTTATGTGCAGACTCTGATGGTGTTGTCACAAACCCTAGTGTGCAGTACACTACCCTGTGCACTTAAAAGAACCCACGAATTCGTTGGTAGATGACCAGATGGTGGACACACGAATACGTACAAACACCTTGTTGCAGGTACGGCAACGTGCAGAAACAATACTGTTACACAATGTGTCCCAGGCCACCCAAATGTCAGTACCTCGCAAGGATGCGAAAGCCAACACGGCGCGCCTGGCTGCACACAACATAACATGACTTGTTTTCTTCATATTTTGTGATACAAGGAATAGACGTTAAAATGTCCATAGAAGGCTTGATGGTTAAAGAAAATTCTGGATGGGAGAGTTTGGGGCTGGCTTCTGTTATACAAGATGTTCTCAATATACCTATACCGTTTAAATGCAACGTTGGAAACGCTGGAATCCCGCATGCGAGAACAGAGGCAGGCCAAATTAAACTGTCACAACATAATGATGTCAGTAACATTAATATTAGGTACGTTTCCCTGATTTTAGTCCTTTTAATTGTCTCTTCTATAAAGTACGTTCTGGTTTAATATTTGAATCGTACAACGAAGGAGCCATTTGACCGGATGATAGCCCTTACAAATCAGAGCAGAGCACAGAGACTACACTTGTTCGTATCCATTGGGATATCAAGGGTCAGAAGAATGTATCTGCTTGTCCTCTTTGATTTATCATTAACCCAACAAAACAATACTGTCTTCCCACTTGGAGCAAAGACACCAAGGAAAGATTTTTTGTTGCATCAAATCTTATCTGTGCTTACCACAGGGCGCAGTTGAAACGCTGTTGGAAATGAAGACTGGGTGAGGAAGGTTAGATCTTGGATAATGGTCAATGTTCTCACATTAAATACTTGGTTCAGCAGGTCTGTTGTGTACAAATGGCAACAGCAATGTCTGAACCAATCCGTCTGTAAGATATCTTGGAATCATATTTTAATACATGTCCCTTAAAATGTCAAAAACATGAGGAAAACCCGTTTCTTCTACATTCACATCAGTAAAATCCGACATCTGCTTGAGTATGAAACAACTAGGGCTGTGTATTGTCCAAAAAAAATGTATTGCAACATATTGTGATATAGGTACCCGTGATATGTTCTGCAACATATTGGGACCTTAAGTATTTGACAGTGAGTGGCACTAATTGTGCATGTTAATCCTGTATTCTACATTATAGGTTCCTAAACATATTTCTTATGGTCATGATTACAGCAATCTCAAAATTAGGTTGCATAGTCACAGATACTATTTTTCTCTTTATACAATGATGTGAAAAATGTGTGTGTAGATTTTAATTGAAACCATAAAGATTATTATACTTCATATATGTTCCCTACCCGATGTACTGGTTCTCAGAAAAAAATATGACAATGCGTATCGTTTGGAAATTGTATTGCGATATACCGGTAATACCGTGCAGGGTCAGAAACGACAAAAATTCTAATGCAGACAGTCATCACATCACGACTGAATTATTGTTACTTAATTTTCTTCCACATTCTTTTATTTTTCATCTCGAAGTTACAACGAATCCAGAATGTAGCAACAAGATATCTAACGCGAACTCCGCAAACTGAAAGTTTAACACCTATCCTGAAAGCCCTCCACTGGCTGCCGCTGAATTTCAGGAGTCAGTACAAGTGACATTTTTAGCCCAGAAGTGTACATATTATGAATCATCGTTTCACCATCTCAAAAGCCTTGTCAGCAGATACCAAGCTACCCATACCCTCTGCTGGCCATCTTTGCCTGTCAGTCCTAATTATGGAGGCATTTATGGATGATCGAGCCCTGACTACCTCAGCTTCTTTTCTGTGAAAAGATCTTCCTCTTCCAGTAAGGACTGTCTCAACAAGAATTTGACTAGCTATTTTGAATTAGTTTATTCTTATATTTCATGTACAAAGCACCACTGAACAACCTGTATGGTTCGAAGTTAGGCGCAAAAGAAAATTATTTTTGTTATGTATTATTCGAAATGAAGAATTGAACAGACCATTCGTGTTTTGTCTTTTCTATTAATTTATTAATTGGTTTGAACGATGATCCTTCCAGTGGGAACTTTTAACTTCAATTTACAATTTCAATCTTTTCCTTAATTCCTGGTACCATGACAAAATGCATTTTGCCATTTTATGTCAGTATCATTTTTTTTTACATACGAACATGTGACAAGAAAACTGTAAAATAATACAATTACATTCGTCATTATGTAGCATCATTTTGAAATGATAGCACATTGGCAATTAACTTAAGACCAAAATGGATCAAAAACATTATTTTATCTTCACGTACTAAACATGTTACAAAGCGTTTTATTACATTTGGGAACACTGCTCTTTGCTGGCAACATTTGATTTATCTAAACACGTTGTGAGACACACGCAGTCAGCCTCTGGCAAACGAGAAGTGTTCAAAGTTATGAACAAACAAGGGCATCACAGTATCTCTTCATTCTTGAACCGTAGCGCTGATGTGACGTTATCCTTTATATCACCTTCTAAACCAGTCACTAAAATGGCAAGATATTTAAAGTACAGTTGCCAGACTTGCTTTAACAGTTACTCGACACGGGTATATTTTATACAATATCAGCATTACTGTTTTTTTCTCTTAGCTGTTTTACATTCATGACACTGAACCTTTCACACTCAAGTGTTGATATACGTGGTATCCGAGTAGTAAATATGTGTAATTTAAGGGAACAGTGGGCTGTTTAAAGCTCCAGGCTAGTAATCCAGCGAGATTGAGGTGACTCGGTGTAAAAAGCGTGCAGTCAACATTGTGCGCAGACACGTTTAGTATTATCACAACCCCTAGTGTTCAGTACACAACCCTGTGCACTTAAAAGAACCCACGAGTCCGTTGGTATATGACCAGATGATGGCCACACGAGTACGTACATATACGTAGTTGTGGGTACAGCAACGTGCTGTAAACATGGACAAAATACTCTGACTATGTGTCCCAGTCCACCCAACTGTGAATTGGGTACCTCGTTAGGATCAGAATGACACAACAAGAACAAAACTCGTATGCCTTGTGGCAGCAAGAGTTGTATACTCCCCAGGGAACTGAGACTGACAATACCATGTGATGTTGAGACTGACATCCAGTGATCGAGAGAACCATATACCAATGCCTTGAGTAAGCACTAAGTGCATGGATATGTGCGCTATATAAATATCCTGTAATAATAATTTCAAAGAAATAATAACACGAGACACTGCTGTTTCTTCATTGAAATCTTATAGAATAGGCCAGCAAAACCTTTCAGTGCCACCATTTAATAATATTGACAAATTTCCCATCAATTTGGATTGTTTTGATTTTTTATGAATAAAAGCTATAAAACTAACATGGTGATAACGGGGAAAACACATATGCCAAAGCGAAATTGTTACTGGCAAGTATGAAGAAAACGTGCACGCATTTTCCGTAGTTACCCAAACACCCCTATCTGTCATATATGTGAGCAGAATAAGAAAGCATGCGATGAATCTTACCTTTTCACTGATCATCACAGCAATCAAAGTCACATTACAGAATTGACACAAGCTCAGACAAAAGATGCCAGCGACGTAAAGTAGTTCTTCCATACCAAGATGTCCTCTCGTCAAGCCAAACACCATGCAACATATGATGGGGATGGTGGACAAATATGTCAGTGTGACAAACGGTTTCATGAAAACATCAGCTGATTGTTGTAGTTCGCACAGAGAGAGATGCTCGTCCCACAGTTCCTGAAAAGTGGCCTCAAAGAAGTCAGCCTTTCCTTGATAGAGCTCCTTGAATTTTCTTGAGAAGAACTGAAATTCTTTGTACAGACAGAAACTCACGATATTGTAAGCAACTATCATTGTGTTAAAGCCGAAAGTTCCAAAAATTGTTACCACCGATATTAATGCCATGAGCATTATTGAAATGGGTCCAGCAGGTACGTCAAATGGTGCGTCCAGATGCTTATATGTCAGCAGCAGCCATGCCTGACAGCCAAAATGAATAATACACAGAACCATTATAACTACGTATGATGTTTTCCTCAGTTTAGAATAGTACTCTCTCAAGTCAGTGGTTTGACAAACTCTCTCAACAAACAGTTCCTCAAACCTCCTGAATCTACCACCTAGCGTAAAGGTGAGGAATAGCATTAAACAAGCAGTTTCTATGTAGAAGGTTAGATACGCTGCTGACGTGATGGAGTTTCTGGTGGACTTCGTGTTGTGGAGGTATGACAGGAAAAACTTAGTGGCTCCGAAGATGGCACTGGCTGTACAAAATACACAATACAATATCATGAGAATGTTACCACGCTTGCTTTTCTGATCCGTCCCAATATAGAATCCGCCAGCCCGTAGATACCATTTCATTGTCCTAAATAATTTTACAGTTTGTACTTTTCTCAATTCTGTGCAGGCCTTGTATTGTTGGACTTTTGTGGTCATCTTGATTTTAGTGCTCCGTATGTACCTCGAGACTAGCTGAATGCTTTCAGGTATTGCAACAGTGAAGCACCATTATGGTCTCCCGGACAACAGTACAAACATCAGACAGAGGTATGGTCATGTGACATGGCTTGATGAACCATAGTTAAATTTTCAGCCACAGAACCCATCAAAACCTAAGGTTGTAATCATTGTAGGTGGAGTTTGTTTGACCAATAGAATCATCGTCAATTTGTGAATTCAGGAACTGACCGAGTAAGCAGCCAGGAAAAATTGTTTCCAGAATTAATGTAACAGTCACTGCAATACTACAGTTTGGTTAGCCACACTGTTAAACTGTCACATTGTGTTGCATTATTGATTTACAACTTGGTTACTGCCCTTTGATCTTGTGCTGCCATTTACTGATTACACAGATGTATTCTGCGCCTTTGTGGGACGTTTTGGTAACATAACATATGCGTCTTTACTGTTCAATCAATAGCTTATTACCACATAATCACAAATGTATTGACATCAACAGACAATTGGAATGGTTTACCACACTGAAAACATTTTCCAGTTACCAGTCGGTCGTTTGATACGGGAATACAATTTCATTCTCACGCTCCCTGTTTTATGTAGACTTTCGTCTATGTATTGCTATCGTAGACTGAATACCACCAGAAGTCCATTACCTGCCAAAACTCCCCATTGCAATCTTTTTTAGCTGGCGACACTGGTATGTCACTGTGTTCATTAGTCTTGTTAAAATAGCCAGTATTAATGTCTATATGATCAGTATTGTTTGTACACTTGAAGCATTCTATGCATTTGCATTTGCAAAGCAAACTCACGGATTTAAAATATCCATTATTTTTCATTCCTTCCTCTTGATTTTGGCATCATTCACAGTCTTTATCTGTTACGCTAACACACATCTCTACTCTACAATACACCATATTATAGCCAGCTTCAAAGTGCCGGAGTATTGCTAACTCTAACGTGTTAACGCGATTCTAGGACATAATAAATCCTGAGTAACTCAAAGCGTTTTTATTGTGCTTCACAAGGTGGTCAGGCTGTTTGATTTGATGAATATGTGTTATTATGCACTGATGTGATTGATGGTTTCTGATGATTCTCAGCACATTGCCAGAGACAAAGCCGATTATACACGTGTGTTCATTACTATGGCTTTGATCATGTTTCATATATGCATTCCACATAATATTATAATTTGATCATCTCATATATGTGATTCTTCTCCTCACCACAGACACTGCTCATTACATTTGCTTTAAGTGATAATCTCGCTGGATATTCTTTCTTAACCATTTTATGCATAGGGTCTTAGATTTTCATCAGATTGTGTGATCTGATTTGTTTTGGCAAGCAATGAAAGGAATGAGGTCATTTTTCCAGTAAATAAAATTTTCCATACGTATTTAAACGGCAAAAGTTCCTCCCCAAAATGGTACAATATGCCGATAAGTGAACTTAAATTAGGTAATATGTTAGGCTTAGGTGGCGGGAGATCAACCTGTTGAATCCTCTTGTTTTAAAAGCTTTCTTGGACCAGAACCAAACTGGATTTTTATGTCAATCAATGCGTATTAAGAAATTGAAACCTGAACATGTTATGGGCATTCTTGATCCCATAAAACGTTTTCTGATGAACAAATGATCATGGCTGCTGAATGTATCCCTGTGGTCTCTACTGTTCTTCAAATATGAAAACCATGGGCACAGGTTTATTTTACAGTGTTAGGTATGTGCATGAATACACAAACCCGGAGGAATTGAAGGGCCTTGGGTAATATTTCCTAGCTTGTCATACTAAATGATGTAAATCTTTACTTCTGTTTCTTACATAAACCACATTGTATGCCAGTAATTAGATTTTTGGTTTCCAAACTAATCCATGGTTTTGCAAACGCATCTGTTAGTGCAATTTGTTGATAATTTGAAGGACCGGTATAGTCACGTCCCGGTTAAAGAATTGTAGCTGACGTGCAACTACTATCACAAATATTTAAAAGAGTTTCTAAACACTTTTCTGTAAGTGCCTCCTGAGTGTGTACTACATGGTGTCGGTTCCTACAGCAGTATCTTGAGCTTATTTAAAGGCCTTATGAAGCTCGTGAATAGAGCATATTTCATTATAATTTTACCAGAAGAGTACTTTGGAATGCATTAATCAACTATGATGTTGATTAGTTCAACAGAAAACATCTTTGGAACAAGGATGCTCATGAAATGTTCAGGTTTCAATTTTGTCAATTCTGTAAATTTTAAATTTTAAGTGGTTGATCTCCCACCACCTAAGCCTAATCTTACTAGCTAATTTAAGGCCACTTATCTGCATATCGTCCCATTCTGGGGACGGTGCTTCAGTGGAAAATTGAATATGCAAAAATATGCAAACTATTTTCATTTAATTTTCTGTTTGATCAACGAAAGTTTGAAACACATTCTAAAGAAGTTACACACTTTAAACAGGGACCAATTATCAATCATCGAACGTCACACTTCTCCGAGATGGCAGCTGAGCTACCAGGCCACTGGAAATGGCAATGCCTAAAAACGTAAACTCTACACTTCTATACTGCAAATTTCTATCTTCAACAGTAACAGAGATTTTGTTTTGAAGTAACCACCCCAAAAATGCATAAATGGGTTAATCAATAAATTAGTGCAAAACTATACTGGACAAAATAACTTAGGGATATTGGTAGTTTTATGATCGATATTTTATCAGCGTGTCAATAAATATACATATGGAAATTAATTAAGCAACACCAAATTCAAAGACACATAAAAACTTAACAAAGTTTAACGAAGTAATTTTGATGATTGATTATTCAATTTTGATGTATTGACATACAGCATGAGCTTTTCATGGGTTGATATGACGCGCGTGAAGCTTGCACAGCGCACGTGCATTGCTTTAACCTCAACTTTCGAAAAATGCACTTTTTCCCTGGGGTGTTTACAAGCGCAGGTTGTCGATTGCATTCGGTTTTTCATTCATTTCAATGTCATGGCACGTAGGAAATTATCAGAGGCCACTCGTTGGCAAATAATCGGCATGAGGAATGCTGGTATGTCTCTAAGACAAATCGGGACTCAAATCGGACGACATCATTCCATAATTTCAAAACTTTTGAAAAAATACCGGGCCACTAATGAAGTTAAAGACCTGCCTAGACCAGGAAGACCCAGGAAGACCACAGTCCGGGAGGACAGAGCTTTACTGAGACTTGTACGGCGCAGGTCCTTCGACTCGAGCTCTCGGTTGAGACAGGAGTGGCTTCCAGGGAGACCCATCTCGAACAGGACTGTTCGGAATCGTCTGAAAGCTGCAGGATACCGGGCAAGGAGGCCAATCAAGCGACCCAGACTGTCTCCAGCCCATAAGGCAGCCCGACTGGCCTGGTGTAATGACCGTTTGCACTGGAACATTGCCTCTTGGAGGAAGGTCCATTTCTCAGATGAGAGCCGGTTCTTGCTGCACATGGTGGACGGTCGTACTCGGGTCTGGAGGCAGAGGAACACAGCAATGGCTCCACGGAACATCCAGGAGACTGTGGCCTTTGGGGGAGGTTCCGTTATGGTATGGGGGTGCATTTCCATGAACTGCAAGTTGGATATCATTACCATCCGTGGCAACCTTAACGGTGTTCGTTACCAACAGGAGGTTCTTGACAGGGCTGTGGTACCTCATTTTGAGAACCATCCTCTGGCAACGAGACCCATATTTATGGACGACAATGCTAGACCTCACAGGGCGCATGCTGTAAATGATTTTTTGCGGCAAAATGCAATTGACAGAATTCCATGGCCTGCCATGAGCCCTGACCTCAACCCCATTGAACATTTGTGGGACTTTATTGGCCGTCGTGTGAGGCAGAGAGACCCACCAGTCCATAATCTCAACGAATTGACGGCTGCCCTGCATGAGGAGTGGAACAGGATCCCCCAGAATCAGATCCGGAGACTCATCCAAGGAATGAGGAGGCGTCTGGAATCGGTGGTGCGTGCGCAGGGAGGACACACTAGATATTGATGAAAGTCGGTGTGCAGACTCTCAGATGACTGTTCTTTCTTTCCATGTGACATTTGTGTTAATACACCTGACAACAACGTCTGTGGATGAATAGTAAATTGTGTCCATTTTTTCATGAATTTAAGACAGTTTTAAGAATTTGGATTTCGTTGCAATAAAGCAAAGTCTTGATACTTTTTCCCTTTAAGTTGTTTGTCAGAGATCGTCTGTTGAATAAAAAAGTGTCAAACTATATCAACCCGGCATATTTTGATTGTCAGAACACTTCAAAGTTGCTCCAATAGAAAAAATTGGGGTGTTGCTTGATTAATTTCCAGGTGTATATATAGGTCATTTTTCCCTAAATAAAATCCCTAAATTTTTTCCAGTATATGTTCAGATTCATTATAACTACTTCCAACAATTCTTATGTCGTCATTACTGTTTAGGGGTCAGATAAGAGTATACTGACACACGACTGCGGTGGCAGCAATCCCTGGAGCTGCTATAACCAGTCCTATCAACAGTTCAAAGATCAAACAGAAATGTGTAGGTATGCCATAACTTTCGGCCTCAAACAACGCCTTCTTGATGTTGGTACACAAATTTACCACTGTGCTGTACTGTATTCTTCCAAAGGAATTTATCGCTACAATAATTTAGTTGATATGTCAAAGTGTGAAATATCTATCAATATACGTTCGGCTGGGGTCGGGTTTAAGGACAGAGATATCAGTCAATATATCATAATCCTTCAGGGGAATTAAAACTGTGGAAATACACAACATGTCATAACAATTTACAAATAGTATCCAGTCCTGTCGATCTTCCGGTAGCCATGCTTACAATATTTTGATACATTTAAGGGATCTTTTTTCTGTTGGTATCAGGTATCATAATCTTTTACATACCTCAACATAAACTGTGTGAAAAAATGACACGTGAGGTGTTGATTAATAGATGAGACATATTCAACACAGATGAAAAAGCACAAAATACGTTTAAGATAACCCCATGTGCCAGCGCGGGCAGGGCATGGATTTTATGCCAGGTGAGTCAACGTCATAACTGGCCGAGCGACCTAATTATCATCTATTGTAGGTTCTATTGTTTTCAGCAGCTATTCGTATTTTTGCCTGATTTTACAAGTAAAAATGCTTTTCTGTATATCCTCTTACGCATACAGCTGAATGCCCATTTAGACCAAAGTCATTTTGACATCTCCTGTTTGAGGTTGTGTAAATTGTAGGGATACAGAGTAGCAGTCTAAAACTCATTTTTCTATTTTGACAGTTACACTTCCCTTGGAAACTGTTTTCCAATTGAACTAACAGCCCGAAGAATGGGACACTAGAAAACATGATCATTACAGCCAAAATGCTGGCTGATGACAGTATCATTGCATGTAGACTCATTGGAAACAGATGAACAGAATCAGGTTTGACCTCAATAGAAATTAAAACATCTGAAATTCCACTATGTGTGTACAAGATACGCATATAAGGGGTTTAATATCACCCTCGGCAAGCTTACCTTAAATGCTGCTTGTAAATGGACTATGATTGAAACAATATTTGTTTCTGCTAAATATCAACATTGTTCCATCATATATGCTGATGTAGGGTAAACATCACCATTTACCAAAATCATGAATAGTGGGACTGTAATGGGTACTTACATCAAAACAAATGAGTGTAATCGTTTCTCCACTCCTGAAGAACTCAGGGGTATGGTAATGAGTCACACTGTTGTGCGGGATATTAGCTAAAATTTGGTTACAGAATGTTCAACACAGTATGATATATCTTAAAGGCAGTTGGTCAGGGCACTACTCGTTTGATGAACATTTTACCTTACATTTAATAATAGAGGGTGATAACGAATCCCCATTGTTTATACAACTACACATAATTAAGCATCTCCGAAGCAACTATTTGACTGGCTGATAGTCATCAAGTGTAACAAATAGTCAATCCCAGAAACCTTATTCAATATATTGAATCAATATTCAAATGACGCCAGAGTCACGCTTGTCACGAATATGAATAAACATGCTCTTCTGATGTCTACTTCTGGTGTCATTCGTCATTGTTCTGTTGTCATACAGTCCTTGCTGAACAGTCTCTTCACGTCGGATACACATTGTACTCTAAGCATCAGATTTGCATATTTTTCCACACATAGATATAGTATATTCACCAAGAAACTCACATGAGACGTACTCTGCAGAATAGGGTTTTCAATGAGTAAAGTTCAGAAGTACATATTTGTCTGAACTGGTCTTAACCTGTCAGGAAGAAATAAGACAAATTATATTCAAAGCTAAAGCATCTTTTAACCAACATGGCTATCAAAAACAAGCTTGAAATCTCTGACTCCTCAGTCCATTATGCAATTGAGAGTTGTCACAGATCCTAAAGTTTTCAAACAGGCAGTCATCATTCCTGTGATTTAAGAAGCCAATTTAAATTCGGATGAGTTAGAGCATACATGCTGGTATCTAATCTGACTTTTATTTCAAAATGTTTAGAGAAGATTGTGTCACGAAGGCTTGAAGAACACCTATTCAGTACCTGCCCGAGCCCTTCCAGAGTCCTTACAAATCAGAGCAGAGCACAGAGACAATACGTATTCGTATCCATGGCGATATCAAGTATCAGCAGAATGTAACTGCTTGTCCTCCTTGATTTATCTTTAAACCTACAAAACAATACTGTCTTCCTACTTGGAGGAAAGACACGGTTTTACAGGAAAGACTTTTGTTGCATCAAATCTTATCTGCCCGCCAGAAGTGGTATACCACAGGACGCAGCTCTGTGGCTTTTGCTTTTTATCCATATATCCAGTATACATATATACTTCCAGAAGGTGATAAAATCATGAAACTAGGTTTGCTGTTTCATTTCTGTGCAGACAACAGTCAGATCTACATATCTATTAAACAATCTGAAACCGCTGTTAGAACTGAAGACTGGGCGAAGAAGGTTAGATCCTGGATTACTGTCACTTTTTCAAATCAAATGTCAGTAAGACCAGCTTGTAATACTTGATTCTAAGCAACAGCTTCGGAAGTGCCTGCAGCTCTGTCTACATTTCTGTAACATTGGTAACAGCAATGTCTGAACAACATCTGTAAGAAATCTTGGAATAATATTTTAATACAGCATGTCCCTTGAAAATGTCAACAACTTGAGGAAAACCTGTTTCTTCTACATTCACAACATCTGTAAAATCCGACATCTGCTTGAGTATAAAACAATTAGGGCTGAGTATTGGCAAAACAAATCCTATTGAAACATATTGCGATATAGGTACCCGTATTGTTATACGGATTGCGACACATTAGGACCTTAAGTATTTGACAGTGAGTGGCAGTGCATGCTAATCCTGTATTCTACATTATAAGTTCCTAACCATATATGTTATGGTTCTGATAACAGCAATCTCAAAAATAGATTGCATAGTCATGGATACTATTTTCCTTTTTATACAATGATTAGAATAATACTATGTGTAGATTTCAATTGAAACTGTAAAGATTATCACAGAAACTTCATATATGTTCTCTACCCGATATATCAGTTCTCAGAAGAAAATATTGCACTCCGTATCGTTTGAAGAACGTATTGCAATATACCGGTAATACCATGCAGGACCAGAAACGACAAGAATCTTATGCAGACTGTCATTACATCACGACTGGATTATTGTCACTCCTTTTTCTTCCATATTCTTTCATTTTTCATCTCGAAGTTACAGCGAATCCAGAATGTAGCAAGAAGGGATGTAACGCAAACGCCGCAAACAACATTTAACACCTATCCTGAAGGCCCTCCACTGGCCGCCGCTGAATTTCAGGAGTCAGTACAAGGAGCATTTCCTAGTCCAGAAGTGTGTATAGTATTCCCAGAAATTATTGAGAATCATGTTGCGTCATGTAACTCATTACGTTTATTAACTTCTGGCGTTTTACTTACATAACCATGTTAAAACATCATCCTTTTACAGTCTCAGTCTTCAAGTCTTTGAGGGGCATTTAGAAGTGAAATGCATAAGAATGAAGATTTTATGGATGTCAACTTCTTTATATGAGAACACAACGTTTCGGAGTTAATGCCTACTCCTTCATCAGGTGATTGAGAATGGGGTACAGAGCTATATTTATATGTATAGGTAAAGCAATAACAAAGTAACAAGTGGACTCCTTGCCAAAGGCCTGAGGTATGTCCCAGTCACCGCCAAGATCAACACAGATGCCTTCATCACCAGCATTGAAAGTGGACTTCAACAACTTCAATAATTTCTGGGAACACTGTATATTACGAAGCACTGTGTCACCATATCAAAAGCCATGTCAGCATATGCCAAGCTACCCACATACCCTCTGCACAACCATGTGCATGCAAAAGAACCCACGAGTCCGTTGGTATATGACCACATGATGGCCTCACGAATACGTGCAGACGCCTAGTTGCGGGTACAACAACATGCTGTAAACATGGACAAAGTACTGTGACTATGTGTCCCAGTCCACCCAACTGTGAATTGGTACCTTGTTAGGATGAGAATGACACAACAAAAGTCAGTGCGCCTTGTGGCAGCAAGAGTTGCATACTCCCCAGGGAATTGAGACTGACAATACCATGTGACGTTGAGACTGACATCCAGTGTTCGAGAGAACCATATACCAGTGCCTTGAGCAAGCACTAGGTGCATGGATATGTGTGCTATATACATTTCCTGTAATAATAATTTGAAAAAAATAATAACACGAGACACCGCTGTTTCTTCGTTGAAATCTCACAGAATAGGCCAGCAAAACCTTTCAGTGCCACCATTTAATAATATTGACAAATTTCCCATCAATTTGGATTGTTTTGATTTTTTTATGAATAAAAGCTATAAAACTAACTTGGTGATAATGGGGAAAATTCATATGCCAAAGCAAACTTTTCACAGGCGAGTATGAAGAAAACGTGCACGCATTTTCCGTAGTTACCCAAACACCCCTGTCTGTCATACATGTGAGCAGAAATAGAAAGCGATAAATCTTACCTTTTCACTGATCATCACAGCAATCAAAGTCACATTACAGAATTGACACAAGCTCAGACAAAAGATACCAGCGACATAAAGTAGTTCTTCCATACCAAGATTTCCTCTCGTCAAGCCAAACACCATGCAACATATGATGGGGATGGTGGACAAATATGTCAGTGTGACAAACGGTTTCATGAAAACATCAGCTGATTGTTGTAGTTCGCACAGAGAGAGATGCTCGTCCCACAGCTCCTGAAAAGTGGCCTCAAAGAAGTCAGCCTTTCCTTGATAGAGCTCCTTGAATTTTCTTGAGAAGAACTGAAACTCCTTGTACAGACAGAAACTCACGATATTGTAAACAACTATCATCGCATAAAAGCCGAATGTTCCAAAAATTGTGACAGCGAAGATTATGGTCATCAACAATATTGAAATGGGTCCAGCAGGTACGTCAAATGGTGCGTCCAGATGCTTAGATGACAACAGCAGCCATGCCTGACAGCCAAAATGAATAATACACAGAACCATTATAACTACGTATGATGTTTTCCTCAGTTTAGAATAGTACTCTCTCAAGTCAGTGGTTTGACAAACTCTCTCAACAAACAGTTCCTCAAACCTCCTGAATCTACCACCTAGCGTAAAGGTGAGGAATAGCATCAAACATGCAGTTTCTATGTAGAAGGTTAGATACGCTGCTGACGTGATGGAGTTTCTGGTGGACTTCGTGTTGTGGAGGTATGACAGGAAAAACTTAATGGCTCCGAAGATGGCACTGGCTGTACAAAATACACAATACAATATCATGAGAATGTTACTACGCTTGCTTTTCCGATCCGTCCCAATATAGAATCCGCCAGCCCGTAGATACCATTTCATTGTCCTAAATAATTTTACAGTTTCTACTTTTCTCAATTCTGTGCAGGCCTGGTATTGTTGGACTTTTGTGGTCATCTTGATTTTAGTGCTCCGTATGTACCTCGAGACTAGCTGAATGCTTTCAGGTATTGCAACAGTGAAGCACCATTATGGTCTCCCGGACAACAATACAAACATCAGACAGAAGTATGGTTATGTGATATGGCTTGATGAACCATAGTTAAATTTTCAACCACAGAACCCATCAAAACCTAAGGTTGTAATCATTGTAGGTGGAGTTTGTTTGACCAATAGGATCATCGTCAATTTGTGAATTAAGGAACTGGCAGAGTAGGCCCGGGAAAAATTGTTTCCAGAATTAATGTAACGGTTACTGCAATACTACAGTTTGGTTAGCCACACTGTTAAACTGTCACATTGTATTGCATTATTGATTTATAACTTGTTTACTACCCTTTGATCTTGTGCAGTCATTTACTGATTACACAGATGTATTCTGTGATGAAATTGTGTATGTATAGACGAATACTGTACAGAATGCATAACGACGAAGTTGAAATCTGTAATTGCACCTTTGTGGGACATTTCGGTAACATAACACATGCGTCTCTACTGTTCATTCATCGTACCTTATTACCACATAATCTCAAATGTATTGACATCAACAGACAGTTGGAGTGGTTTACCACATTGAAAACATTTTCCATTTACCAGTTGATCGTTTGATAGGGAAATTCAGTTTTATTCTCAGGCTTCCCTGCTTTATGTAGATTTTCCTTTCTTTCGTCTAATCAATATTGCTATCTTTTCTTTATTCCTACCAGAGGTACAAAACTCCGGTTTGCAAATTTTGTAAGCCGGCGACACTGGCACGTCACTGTGTTCATTAGTGTTGTAACTGAAATTTTGGAAAGATGAATTGTATCCATCAGTCAAAATCGAAATAACCTGTATCAATGTCTATATGATCAGTATCGCTTGTAAACATGAAACATTTTATGTATTTACTGAAAGCAAACACACGCATTCAAACTTTCCTTTATTTTTCATTCCGTTTTACTTGATTTTGATTTACTGTCTTTATCTGTTACGCTTACACACATCTGTTAAGTGCTCTACTTTCTACAATACATCAATACAGCCAGCCTCAAACTGCTGGAGTATAGCTAACTCTAACGTGTTCATCCGATTCTGGGGGACAACAAAACCTTAGTAACTCAAAGCGTTTTGATCGTACTTCACAAGGTAGTCATGATCAGTCTGTTTGATTTGACGAATGTGAGTCATTATGCACTGATGTCTTGGTGGTTTCTGATGATTCTGAGCATTGTCAAATCTGATCATACACTATGTAACTCTTCTGTTCATGACTATGACATTAATCATGCTTTATGTATGCATTCCACATCAGATTATAATTTCATCATCACATATATGTGATTTTTCTCCTCACCAAAGTCACTGTTAATCTCGTACATTTGCTTTTACTGGTAATCTCACTGGATATTCTTTCTTAAACAGTTTATGCATGGGGCCTTAGAATTTCATCAGAATTTGTGATCTTTTGACAAGCAATGAAAGGAATGAGGTCTCATATTACCAGTAAATACAATCATGTTAATGGTTTTGCAAACGCAGCTAGTTAGTGAAATTTGTAAATAATTTGAAGGATCGGTACGGTCACGTCCAGGTTAAGGAGTTGTAGCAAAGACAGCATTGAAGAAGGAAATTCCACTGACGTCCAACTACAGTAAAAGTATTTAAAAAGGCTTCTAAACACGATTCTGTAACTGCTCCAGGGGTTTATACTATATGGTATCAGTTCCTGTGGCAGTATCTTAAGCCTGTTTTATGGTTTTATGAAGCTCGTGAATCGAACGCATTTCACAATAATCTTTACCAGAAAAGGACTTTGGGATACATTCAACAACAAGATGTTTAGTTCATCAGAGATGTTCGGGGATCACGAATGCTCATGAAATGTTCAGGTTTGAATTTGTTAATACACATAGTTGCATAAAATAAATAAATAAAAATAGAATCTCCCACCACCGAAGCCAAATGTATTACCCAGTTAAAGGTCACTTATCTCACGTGACTGTACTTTAGTGAAAAATTGAGTACGGTAAAAATGCAAATCATTCTCATTTTATTTTTCTACTTGAACAACGACCGTTTAAACACATTCTAAAGAACTTATGCACTTAAAATAGCGACCAGTCAAAACAATCATCGAACGTCACACTTCACCAAAATGGCAGATGAGCTACTTGGCCACTGGACGTGGCCATGCCAAAAACATGAACTCTACAAGTAATGTGAGTGGTTCAATGACTAAACAATTTACTCAGCTTCATAACACATCCATATTGAGAGTTTCCATCTGCACCAATAGGAGAGAAAGTTTGAAGTACCCGTCCCACAAAATGCATAAATGGGTTACTTGATAAATTAGTGCAAACCTATGCTGAACAGAATAAGTCAGGGATATTGGTATTTTTATTATTTTTTATTTTATCAGTTTGTAAGTGAATAAATAGCTCATTATTCAAAATTTGTATGTAAAATTGGTATATATCCCTAACTATGTATGTCCAGTATATGTCCAGATTCAACATGATTACTTCCAACACATCTTATGACGTCATTACAGCTACGTGTATAAAGACACGCGACTACGGCTGCATCAAATCCCTGTTATAACCAGTCCTACCAACAGTTCAAAGATCAAACAGCAATGTGTAGGTATGTATAATATGCACGCCATAAATTTGATCAAACAAACAACTCCTCTGATATTGATTCATGAAATTATTTCAGAAGAGGCATTCTCTCATAGCATGATAGACAGGTACCGCTGCACTGTACCGTATTCTTCCCAAGGAAATTTCCAATTTACGCTTCAGAACCTGACCATTAAAGCCCAGAGTCACCGCCAACAGACCAGCAGAATCAGGTCAGACATCAGATTGGTGTAGAGACAGGTGATCATTACCTTACAAAACAGTTTTCACTGTACTGTAGCGCTGTTTTCACATATATCTCTACAATTTATGTAGTTGATATGTCAAAGTGTGAAATATTTGTTAAAATACGTTCGGCCTAGCTACAGTTCCGTGGTAAGGTGGTAGGAAACGTGAAAAAAAGGACTTTACAGAGGGGAGATGAGTGCAGCGGATTTTTGAGTCCAAAGCGATTTATATTGAAACAGACCATGGCTTTATGCAAATTAGCGTGCGATGATATTGTATTCTACGGGAAACCTTTTAAATGCCTATTACCCTCATGTAAATCATGTTCATCAACCCTCATGTAAATCATGTACATCATCCTTAATTCCCAATCATGTGTTATGTAAACATCATCCAATCATGCGTAATGTATCACCAATGGCTTCCATCCTTATCCCCAATCATGTACATCGTCCTTATCCCCTATCTGTGGTGTGTAAACATATCCTATCATCTGTAATGTATTACTATTGGCTTCCATCATTGTTATCATAACTGTCGGCTTCCTATCAGTGCTTGTTTATACTGGCTTCCAGCTTTCGTTAATTCATTCCACTTGTTACTTTGTTATTGTTTTACCTGTACATATAAATATAGCTCTGTACCCCATTTTCATTCACCTGATGAAGGAGTAAGCATTAACTCCAAAACGTTGTGTTCTCATAATAAAGAAGTCGATATCCATAAAAATCTTCATTCTTATGTATTTCACTTCTAAATGCCCTTCAAAGACTTAATTTATGTTGACCTCTGTTGACCTTTTCAACATAAATATCACTAAATATCAGGAAAACATATGATTTAAATGGATAGCTACAAAATAAATTTGACAAACACTTTTTTTTCAAAGGGAATTGTATATAATAATTGCCTCTGTTGAATTAGTATTTTTTGTACATACAGAATTGCAAAATTATATTCTGAAATCTCATTTTGATTTGCCTTTTTCCACATAAGAAGGAACTACTTCCCAGAACACATGTTTTGTGGCCTTTTTTATGAAACATGCCATAGATTCGTCTGTGCGGGGCACCCAGTTCTTAACGCGGGCCAGACCGCAGTACTTGGAGCAGATCTACCACTGGATGCCATTATAAAACTCCATTGGCAGTTCCCAGATGCTTGCGTAAAAGACAAGCTTGTTGCTATGATGGGAGCATTGCACACTGAAGGCAAGATGCATCTATTGATAGGGAAGCTGCTGTGTGATTCAGGGAGGGTGACGGTACTAACTCACATCTGGTCGAGCTAAGTCAACTCTGAATGAGCATCACATCAAGTGCACAAGATATACCCACCAGGTAATGGTGTTCCCCTGTTGATATCGCTGAACATCCTCAAGCAGAAAGCATACTCTGAATATCGCAAGGGTGTCATGGGTCCATCGGAATCCTTCAACACGTGGCATCAACATTCTCTAAGTTTTCCATAGTTTAAATACTGTCTACTGTCACTGAGGACCTTGAGGGAGGGAAACTTCCATCTTTATGTACAATCATGTGACGAACATTGTGATTGGTTTCACACCACACAAACCACACAAACCACACAAACTATACATGCTGGCTTCCAGTACATGTGCGTAACATTGTTGAATTTATCAAGAATCACATTGAAATACATGATGAATTCATGAAGAGCAATTTCGTCATTCAGAATTTTTCCAGGAAGTTCAGTCTTATGACCAAGGACCAAGGCCATAAACAGTCCAACAAATCCCTTCAGGAACACGATGGAGCAAATGGTCTTTATGATAATCATGAAGCAATTACCCTTTATGTACTTGCAGGGCCAAGCCTAGCCTAGGTGACAGAGAGTCATTGAGATTTGGAACAAAGGCAGACATACTGGATTGGATTGAGGCATCAATTGGCTGTACAACTAGCAGCAGTCATCCACATGCTGCGCCCAACACAAGGAAAAACATTCTCTGACTGTGTGTCCCTTGAAGTCATTCCATATCTTGAGGCCAAGATAAAGAATGGAGCCCAGTGGATTGATATGTGATGAGAAAGAGAGTAATAATCTTAAAGTCCGCACTCATCACCTCCGTGTGATTGGTTCAAGAACCAGAGTTGGTGATGGACGCATCCTGATAGCAAAACATGAATGAAACAGTGGTTTCCTCAAGAATGAGGAGAACAGAAAGGAATTCTTCTCCAAAACGGACATGAATGGAAAGCTCCTTCTGTGAAGACCTGGGTACACTACAGGCATGCAACCACACTGAGGCTGACACAAGAATCATCCTACTCTCCGACATACTGAAGAGCACGGCCACACATCAGCCTATGTTCACACTGTTGGCAGCGATTTTGTGATTTCGACAATAAGGTTCTTTGAGACCTAAGGGCTAACTCGTGATAAGTACAGAGACAACCCAATCCATGATATGTACTCTCATCTTGGTCCACCAAAGTCATTGGCATTACCCATCTTCCACAGTCTTAGTGGCTGTAACACAACTTTACTTGTTCTTGGATGTGGAAAAAAGACTGCATGGACAACCTGGACAAGTCGACCTGACAAGTCTACCAGACACTAGTGGCCCTCACAGAGGACCCTGAACATTTCGAGATTGAGTCGAGACACATGCAACAGAATGAAAGATTTGTTGTACTGATGTGCAGCAAAAGTTGTGGAGCCCTACGCCTGAATGAAACAATCAACCACCTTTTCACTACTGGAAGAAAGTCACTGGAAAACCTCCCGCCTACTGCGTGTGCGGGTTTTTTTCAACATTTGAAACGATTTGATCTCCAGACGAGTTTCTTTTTGGGAACAGGCAACCATTGCTTATCAGGAAATCCCTGACTTCAGTCATTGGGTTGGCAGAAAGACGACAGCAATAACTGGCATCCTCTACGGACTATCCTCAGTGATGTTTCAGCCGCATGTTCTATTCTCCTACACTGGTTGCAAAAAGGGGTAGGGGTGGGAACGTGTAAATGCAACCATGCTGGTATACTATGTACAATTCTCTGCCAGTGTGAAGGATGATGCACAAATACTGACAGTTACTAGAATAGTTTATATCTATCACTCACAGTGCAAGTACAATACATACATCCTATGTATATTATTGTTATTTCTGGTGTACTCTGATTCCTTACTGACTGGGTATTTGTTAAAGGTAAAACATCTTTGGATTAAAACATAAACATTATTTCTACATAATTCCAATTTAGGTTCCTTACAATATGATACCACTGAATCGACAATTTCCAATAGTGAAACTATCTTCAAATTCCAATTATTGTATGAAATTTGTTTGGTTTTGTATCATAATTTTAAATTTTCGGTCAGCTCTCTAAATGGTATATTGGCAATAACTTTTGTCCCAATGGTTACAGTAAATTCATCATTGCAAAGTTCTTTTCATTATCTTTCATTTGATATGTGACATGACCATATTCAACAATAGGGGAAAAAATCGTAAATCAGGGTGGTGGCCATTTTGTTTTTCGTCCAATATGGCCGCCACATATGGAATCAAATCAGCATGCTTTAAACTACCTCTGTACCAAATTTGGGGTTTGGGGAAGAATCTACACCAAATGCTCCGAAAATATCCCTAAGCTCCTGACTACATGGAAGCAATTTAACAATGCACCTGGGAGCCCGAAGAATGGGACACTTGAAAACATGATCATTACAAGCAAAACGCTGGCAGATGACAGTATCATTGCATGTAGAGTCATTGTAAACAGACGAACAGAATCAGGATTGACCTCAATAGAAATCACAACATCTCAAATTCCACTGTGTGTACAAGATACGCATATAAGGGGTTTCATATTACCCTCGGCAATCTTATCTTCAATGCTGCTTGTAAATGGACTATGACTGAAACAATATTTGTGTGTCTGCTAAATATCAACATTGTTCCATCATATGTGCTGATGAAGGGTAACCATCACCATTTACCAAAATCATGAATAGTGAGATTGTAATGGGGACTTCCATCAAAACAAATGAGTGTAATCGTTTTTCCACTGCTGAAGAACTCGGGCTTGTGGTAATGAGTCACACTGTGTTACGGGATATTAGCTTAAATTTGGTTCCATAGTGTTCAACACTGTATGAAATACCTTAAAGGCAGGAGGGCAGGGCACTACTCGTTTGATTTAAATCTTACCTTGCTGGGGTGGTACATTGCCTCTTAAGTCTAAAATGCGCTCAAAACATTAACGTCAGCTGTGTAATATTTGTGAAAACAACTAAGCATTAACACACGATAATACTCATGTTCTAGGCAAGACAAAGTTAGATAGCATTAAAGACCATGCACAAAATCCTAACTGAAGTGAAAACATTTAATAATAGAGGGTGATAACGAATCCCCATTGATTATACTGCTGTGCATAATTAAACATCTCCGTAGGTTTTTGTGAAAGACAGATTAAGACAGATTAAATTATGTACTTTACAAAAAAGCTTTAATATCCAATCGATATGTGACATGTGACACTTATTTCAATAACAGTCCCTGCCTGTATCGGATGTAACGCCTTCTGAATCTGCTAACTGACTAATTAACACAGGGAAATTGTTGCGGAGGTTATCTGATCTGTCCTTGATGCGGCAATTGCTCCATTTCGTCAAAACTTAAGTATTCCTCTTGCGTACATGTAAAATTAATGCTATCTTCATCCGAAAAGCAGCCATTTTTATTGATTTTAACTGCTAGTGGGCAAAGTGACAATCTTTTCTGAGGAGTTATGTATCTCAAATTCCCACCCAGGGCTAACGTTCTCTTTTTATCATTAACCAATGAGCATGACAGTTAAGGCTTCCATAAAAGACCAGACAAGGATACATAGCAATGCAGGTGGATACTGCACTCGGAGTATGTATGTGGAACACAGACACAAGAATAATATGTGTCAGAGCACCAAAAAATAACAGGCTTTAAAATCGTACAAAAAACTTCGATATTTCCGCCATCGCTCTGTCTTTTGAAATATATACCCATGACATGTGTGATGGATTCAGCAGCGTTGATCAGTATGCTGTTGAATTGCACTTCCAAGCCCAGTGGTCAAAATGCAACCAATGATTACTGATATCATGTCAACTATAGAATTTAAACATTTTTACATTTTCATTTTTCAGGATACCATCTCTTTTACTCACTGAAACACATGTTACATTGTCAATTTTTTAAAAAAAAGGTTTTAAATACTAGATTTGTGATATACGGGACGATGATTACAACCTAGACTTTGGTGAATACCGCTTCAGTTAATGTTTATATACTAAACACTATTATCAATCCTCAAACTGTGATTCACATTCAACAAACCAAATTCATCATATACCTACCAATCAAGAAAGGACAATGGCATCATAAGTTGTGTAACCATCCATTAGTGATTCCAGAATGTGAAATCTTTGACAACAGTCACATGCACGGGAATGTGGGTGTGGATGTAAATGTGGAAATGTGGGTGTGGATGTAGATGTGAAAATGTGGATATGGTGGATGTCACTGTTTGGAATGGGAATGTTGGTACGGATGTTAGGTGTGTAAACGTTTATGTACTTTTATGTGAAGTTGCAGGTAAGATAAGCCGATGGATTTTGATGTGTATTTAGGAAATAAACATCATGTGTTGGCCACTTTCCAGGTGTTATTGAGTATGTGAAGCACGGGAATGCATTTGGAACCGACGGCGTTAATTGGAAATTGGCCAACACATGATGTTTATCGACATTGTAAACACAAAAGTAAACCAAAGGGTTTTAGTGTCTGCACTCGTTTACATGGAATACGGATACAGCAGTGAAGTGTCATCAGCTGGCCGTTTCAGCTGGTTCCCATGGTAGCATCTGGAGCTGCTCATTTGTGACGTCATTCTAACTTTACGTCACAATATGGTTTGAATGACGTCACCACTGTTGATGACACAACAAAACAATTGTTTACGTGTCAATACGCGGTGAATAGTCTTTCAGTTTCCGGGAATCTAATACCATTTAATCATGTTTTTCAACCAGTCAGATTACAGAACACAGTAACTTTTGGTTTATAATTAGGTATAAGGTCGGCGAGTGGGTCGTGGTGTGTATTTAGATATACGGCATGAAGAAGAACAAACAGCGTAAACATAAGTGAGTGAGTGAGTTAATATTTAACGTCACATCGGCAATACCTCAGTAATATCATGACGAAAAACATTTATATGAAAACATTTAAACGGTTTGAAGAATACAACATGTCACGATAGACAGTAAAAATACTAGGGTATCACAGATATGGATATAAAACTAGCCTGAAAAAATGAAACATTCTAGTAATTAAAGCAGACAATACAATATAAAACGCGGGCTACAGATCGCCAACGACTGAAGGTAGATCACCATGCCAGGACTGTAAACATAACTTTATATTTCAGAGTCAACACGTGTGTTCCAGCAACAAGAGTATTTCTATGTCTGACCCAGCGACGGGCACAGTTGAGTGAGGTTGAGAGAGTCAGGAGTCAGACACCCAGCATCTGAGTCGGGCTGCACCTGTAGGACCACCACAACGTACGTCAGCACGGTACCTCCCAGCTGAAGAAAAAAGGTGTTTGCAGTGTATCTTGCCACCAGGGTGAAGACTTGTGTTTGTAAAAGCAAACATATGTTTGAAAATGGTTTTGATATAACTCAATGTAGATAATAAGAGGACTCGCCCAAAAGAGCATCATAAACATTGTAATCTTTAGCGATAAATGGTTATATTCTACTTCATGAGGACAAAAATCTTGCCCACGTTGAGAACGTCTTCACTTGCTTGATGAAGGTGTTAGAACCTACACCGAAACGTTGTTTTCAAAGCAATAAAGAAGTTGTTTATCCATATACTTCCATCCTTCTTTACTACCCAAACTTCTAAATGCCTCTCAAAGTAGTTAGGCTACTAGTTACCATTAATACAGCAGACTTGTCGATGGTGAATAGTCCGCACACTGTATATCCGATCTTTTCCGATGAGAGTCGAGCAACCAGCAGGGATATCTGAAATCAAAATGCAAAAACCTTCGGGAGAAATATTGTTAGTATTGTTCACATGATTCTGAACGTGATCGTAATCTCAGTCCAAATAGTCATTTAAAATTTCCCGTTGCACCTTATCACTATTTACGATATACATTACTCAGCATTACGCCACTTACCTTCTGTAGTGTTCCTTCTGATAGCGATGACCACTTGGAGCCAAATATGTGTTGGAGAGGTTCATGTGTCTGGTGCCATTAACAAAAACAACACCATAAGATAGGTAATATGGTACAGAAAATTTGTTGACACCAATTCTGTTAAAATGAAAATTATGGTACTTATTATTTAAAAACTGTACACAGAGAAAAGCCCTGTGCTAAAAATCACTTATCGACTCCTTTGTACCCCTCTCCTTTCACTGTTTAGTTTAGTGCGAGCCCGCCGAGCTATCATCGATGAGATAGGGATGTTATAGACATGGTACTGTCTAATATACTCATGCAAAGGGAAGCCAGACAGTGTTATGTATCAGCATTGTACCCGGGGTATAATCGTTGTTATGTAATGTATAATGTGCATACAGAGATATTAGCTGATGTATCACACAAAAAAGGTTTAAGACTAACTAATGTTACATTCAAGACTGTTTCTAAGCATATTTTCACATATGAACCTTTTCTACTTATTACCAACTGGTTCCATACATTTGTGCAGGAGATGATTAAGAAGACGTTTGATGAATCTTACCTTTTCATTCAAAATCACTGCCGCCAGAGTCACAAAACAGAACTGCCACAGGCACAGGCAAAAAATACTAGCTACGAAAACCAGTTCTTCCACATCCAGATGACCTCTAGTCAAACCAAACACCATGCAACATATGATGGGGATGGTGGACAAATATGTCAGTGTGATAAATGGTTTCATGAAAACATCAGCTGTTTGTTGCAGTTCGCAGAGAGAGATGTGTTCGTCCCACAGTTCTTGAAACGTGGCATCAAACAAATCAGTCTTTCCTTGATAGAGCGCTTTGAATCTTTTTGAGAAGAACTGAAACTCCTTCCAAAGACAGAAGCTCACTAGACTGTATGCACTTCCTGTCGCATAAAAACCGAAAGCTGCAAAAAATCGGACTAAGAGCATCAACATGGTTGATATTGGACCATCGGGAAGACCAAATGGTGCATTCACTTGCCGGGGTATTAATAACTCACAACCAACATGAATAAAGCACATAGAAGCCATAATTACATGCGATATATGCCTCAGTTTGGTATAATACTCTCTCAGGTTAGTGGTTCGACCAGCTCTCTGAACCAACAGGTCCCCAAACCTCTTGAATCTACTTCCCAGAATAAAGGTCTGATATAACACCAAACACACATTTTCCATGTAGAAAGTCAGATACGCCGCTGATGTGATAGAGTTTGGGGTTGACTTCTTATTGCTTAGATATTCCATGAAAAAGTTACAGGCTCTGAAGATGGCACTGGCTGTACAAAATATACAGTACAATACCATGAGAATGTTGAAACACTTGCTTTTCCTGCCATTTAGATCTGTCCCAACATAGAATCCACCAGCACGTAGGTACCATTTCATTGTTCTAAGGAATTTCACAGTTTGCATTCTATTGCTCTCTGTGCAGGACTCGTATGGTTGGATTTTCGTCGTCATCTTGTATGTCGTGTCAGCTTCGCCCGTTACTCGTCTCAATATCAACCACAGACTAGCTGAGGTTTACAACCTAACAACAGTGCAAACAGATTTATAATAGAATCACCATGCCTACAACATCAACATAGATTAGAGGTTTCGTAATGTGGCACATATCGATCAATATTTATTGAATGTTTAAACATGGAATTTTTAGAACGCAAATGCAATAATTGCACAAGGATTTTTTTTCGAAAAAGGTTTCACGTAAACACATTATCTGTGAATTCAGGATGTATATAGCACCAAGACTGGGTTTACTGCACGCATTCGGGAACAATTCATTGAAGTTAAAATATATTTTGTTAATGGTTCTATATAGAATTAACGTACGTAAATCATTATTCCCACACAACGTTTTCTCGATAGTGTTCAAAGCTAGCTACCTTTCATATAACACACGCATATATATTTATCTTACCCCACACATAAAATAAATGTCGTTTTCTGATTGCCTAAGCGCTCTTCTATTTTCAATGTACCCGTCTTACAAACGAGGTACATTTCAATGTACCCAGGTACCAGTGGCAACTCATTCAGTACTTCTTTATCTCGAATAACCTTAAATCACGCATGATGCACGGAAATTACCGTTATGTTATGTCATTCGAATGTAAATCGATGGAAGGAAGAAAACCCCAAATCTTATTTTCTTGTGTCGTCGGCAAAATCTAGGGATAGCTATGAAAACATTTACCCCGCATTCAAATACACACACTTTGACAAAACGTTCACATGTAGTCCCTGTGAATATTAAGAAGGGGAATTACATCAACCCGTGCACCCCTCGTGACCAGTGAACAACTTATAATATATATTGAATAATGGACACTGATGGCTGTAAACATGATTGCTACTGAGCCAAAGGTTTGCTTGTCTTCTAAATATATTGTCCTATCTATTGGGTTTAACTGAAACAAGACTTAATGGCTGTCAATGAACATGGAAATCGAATACTTAACGATTCTTGACGTTTCTTGATGAACAGTTTCAGACTAGCATGGGTGATGCAAGGCATTTCTATCTACCTGGCTTGTCCCCAGTATGCTTACCTCATTGGGATGCCTGTTTACAAACACAAACATCATGACTGTTTCCAACACTATTCTCAATGCATAAACATACATAGGTCTCTTTGAACACGTTTAACTGTAATAACATCATGAACCTTACGAAGGACAGAAATAGTAATCTTATGGCCTCTTAAATGGTAGTGTAGCCACCAAGTTAACCCATTGTATTGCTTTTTGTATTGTAAACTTGAAGAAAAGGCGAGGTATAACCTGATGATTGACTATTGATCTTGTACGTTCATTTACTGATAACACATTTTTTTCTCTACATTCTGATTTTGGGGGTAACAGTTTTAATCCTTAACACGTTAATCCTTCAGAGTTATCTGAAGTAATATATATTCAAAACCAGAAAGTCAATCAATATTCCAGTGATGATGAATTCATGTCCACTGTAGGAAAACTGCTTGTTTCTGATCGCAACGTGCAAAGCACGTATCAACAAGTTAAATCGACAAATACTGAATGAAATGCATGAAAACAATAATAATTAACACTGAAATCTATAAATTTGCCTCTGAGATATATCGGTTGCAATAACAAGCCTAAGTAGGCACTGTAAAAATAAGGAAATGAAGTGTCCATTTTTCGATCACAGATGTACACTTACTACATCGTCATTAGTAGCGTCATAAATGCCGCCCCAAACCATAACTCCGCCACCAAACGGTTCCACCTCCTCGCCACAGCAACGTTGCACACGTTCCCCACGGCGCCTGTACAGTCGCACTCTGCCATCATTCCCGGACAGCTGGAATCTGCTCTCGTCTGTGAACATCACTCTCTGTCACTGTCTGTTCTGCCACGGGCGGACTCTACGTGCCCATTGGAAACGTTGACGTCGATGTTGAAGCGTCAGCCGTACACCACGGAAGGGCCTGTAGGCGCAAGTACCATGCTGTCTGAGTCGTCTTGCTGCTGTTCGTCGACTGAGAGAGTGACCAAGCCCAGTAGCTGCTGATGACGTCACAGGTAGGAAACGGTTTCAGAGATAAAGGATTCGTAAGTAGCGGTCTTCGTTGGGGGTTGTGACGCGCGGTCGTCCACTTCTGTTCCTGTCTACTGTCTGCCCTGTTTGCCTGATGCGGTTCATCAGCCTCGTGATGGTTAGACGGGAACAGCTAAAGATCCCTGCAGCATGTGCATGAGTGGCATCCAACTCAACCATTTCAGTGGCTCTCGCTCTTGATTCCTGCGATAATCGGGGCATGCCGCTGTACCTGTCTTGAATATCTGATACTGACGAAGGATTGTGTGATTTTTTATACCCCAAAGCGTCATGCAATCCATGCACGAGATATTTGTCCTTCTTGACCTTCTGCAGTTATACTGTTCTTCCAAGCACAACAATTTTCATGATATATGTTGGGAAAGAGTTGTGGCGATTGTTTTAAGCTCAGAGGTATCTACATAAAATAAGTACGAGTCCAAAATTATGGATTTTTATTTGGTATCGTTTCTTTTCCCCGGTAGTTTAGTTTCAAAACTTACTCCAGGTAATTTAATACGGATACACAGTATTATTCGGGTATTTTTCCCTGGATGGGATTTTAACATCTACTTCTCATTGTTATCTTTCAATAATACCATGGGAACCGTACAATCCAAACATTTCAGCGGTAATTGTCCACAGATAAATGCGATAGGTTACCGTCGAGATTTATGTACATTAAACTTGTCACTTAACTATCACCAGTGGAATAATACATTTCATCCACTGGTCGAAACACCCTTAGTCATGATGATCTGTCTCGATGTCTATTCTGTCAGAGAGGCATTGCTGGGCTTGCCAAGGTCGTAAACTATGAACTGTTTGTGATTGGTATGTGGTCTCCAGTTAAGAAATTATCAACGAAGCCACACAAAATTTCGTTTGTTACGAAGGTGACTTGCCCCTGATTACGCCGTTTTGTCACAAGTAGTGAAAGCAAACATACGGATCCTGAATGTATAGTATTTTGACCAACATTAACAGGCACTGTTTCAAGTGTTGTGACTGTTCCTCCCTACCGTTAGATTCTCTACTCAATACATCGTCTTCTTTCTTCTCCTCCTTGGCAGTTGGTTAACCCACAAGTCGGCCTGGCGGTAACCACATTAAACGGTCAAAAACAAATGAATTGCAATAAAATCAAGAATGTAATCAATTAAAGGGTAAATATAGCACTTACAAATCGGTACGTACAGATGGGTCCAAGGACTGTTTCGGAGTAGCTTGCCATATCAACAGTTTTCATATGTTCAAAAATATAGTCATATTCATATTCAATTTAGAGTGAGTGAGTGGGTGAGTGAGTTTAGTTTTACGCTGCACTCAGCAATATTCCAGCTATATGGCGGCGGTCTGTAAATAATCGAGTCTGGACCAGACAATCCAGTGATCAACAACATGAGCATCGATCTGCGCAATTGGGAACCGATGACATGTGTCAACCAAGTCAGCTAGTCTGACCACCCGATCCCGTTAGTCGCCTCTTACGACAAGCATAGTCACCTTTTATGGCAAGCATGGGTTGCTGAAGGCCTATTCTACCCCGGGACCTTCACGGGTCTATTCAATTTAGACCCCCCAATATATATATATATTTCTGAACCTTTTCTCGTGCTACTAATAACTTATAACTTGTAAGCATCCACTTTTCATAATTTGTTTGAATTATGTAATGATCTTGATACTGGCCTATTCGACAACGTCTTTTGTCACTTTGGATTTGAAGAGGTATTCACATGACAATGTCATATTGGCCACCTGAAGGCCTCCTGAAAGTTGAAGCTCCTCCCGTTGTGCATCCCTTATGATAAAAGAACCACGGTCAAACATGGTTGCTTGACTGTGTTGGATATTTCAAACGGAATAAGTACTACTGAACATTGCATATGAAGGATCTTTTTAACAATATCAGTCCCCATCTAATTATGGCATTTTAAAAAGAATTAGATTGCTTCAATGATTTCTAAATAGCAACGTATACATTTTTCATGATTGGAAGTGTGGTAACTGAGATGGTTAGTGGCTGTATCGTCTAGAGGGGTTAAAGTATCGTACAATTATTGTCTTGAGAGGATACGTAAGTCCCAAAACTTTCAGATCTGGATTTAAACTTACCAGATTTTTAAAACGGAGCATTTTTGTTCTTTTAATATCCTATAAACGCAAGCGGCTGAAGGGAGGGTTTAAATCCAGTTAGGGTCCGTGCAGGTAGCAAAAGTACTGTAAGTCCCTATGGTCCCTAGTATGGTGATCTACCTTCAGTTGTTGGCGATCTGTAGCCAGTTTTTATATTGTATTGTCCAAATAGTAATAATAGTTTTAACTTTCCATACTAGTTTTGGTTATAATTGTGATCTAGTTTTTACCGTCCTTTGATAACAGGATTTAGTATTATATTTAATGTGTATACATTGTCCACATCTTCCATTTCAGGGGCGGTGGGGTAGCCTAGTGGTTAAAGCGTTCCCTCATCACGCCGAAGACCCGGGTTCGATTCCCCACGTAGGCACAATGTGTGAGGCCCATTTTCTGGTGTCCCCCGCATGATATCGCCGGAATATTGCTAAAAGCGGCGTAAAACTAAACTCACTCACTCACTCTTCCATTTGAATGGCAAATATGTTCTCGTCACGATACGGCCGGCTGAAATATTGTCGATGCGACGTTAAATAGTAACTCCCTCACTCACTCTACTCCCTCCAATGCAAGAATACAACATCCCGTGATCCTGCTAGTTCTCATGTAACTCTACTTCAGCACTTGACTCCTTAGATGATTCTGGGGGAAAATATTTCTCCTTGTGTTATTAGCGTACCTTGTCGTGTCACCCGGCTTACACTGGATCAATTGCATGTACACAGATACATGCTGTCAATAACAACGCAAAACGCCATACAGATGTAAGTAGTTATGTAGCATGCATTCGCAAAATGAACTGAGACATGTTTTCGGGTGTTTGTAAACGTTTATACTTTCAACCTAACAGAAATTTTTTTTCGTCTTTAAATTTTCGTTTTACCTCACTGAAAACCGTCCCGTTTTCCTTGAATTTTAAAGCAATACATAAGCGTTGATAAACACCGTGATGTCAGGGGATGCCCCATATGAGTTCATGTTATAGGCGCAAGATTGGTTTGTTGGTGTGTTCACCATCCGGATTCTAATTCTAATTCTCATTCCGTTATCGTACAATCACGCCCAGAACAGCATACCCAGGACATTAAAGGGGTGCACCACGATTTCAACTTTGTATATTTACACCCTGGGGATCGAGCCTAGACCGATTTTGAAAGCTTAACAGACAACACCAGTTATGTATTTACTATTACCAATGCCATTTTACACAATTTACACTGTCATCGTTTTTGTATAGCCATTCTGATACTACTGTTGGTGTTTGCCATCACTGTACTTTACAGCTGCGAGTCCTGTTTTGTGAACTTAGTTACCTTTGTCGTTTGTTGGTTTGATTCTGAATTCTTTTTCACGCAGATCCTAGGATTTACTCATCGTTTCAACAAGGAGCAACATTATGTTCTGCTGAAGTCTGTTAAAAGATTCCATGTTCTGAAGCAGGTAATACATATATATATATATATATGTATGTATATCCTAGACATTTGTATGGCGCGCATATCCAGTTCGCCAGTTCTACTGCTCAAGGGCGCTTTGTTTTCCCCCCAGATCATAAGATTTCCATCACAACGTTCGATCTCAACTCACTGGGGGATCATAAAATGCAGCGTACCAGACGCACCGAGTTAATGTGCCTTTACCACCCTTACGAGGTTCCCATTCACAGCTGGGTGGACTGGGACACTTGCTACTGACAGTACTTTGTCCAGGTTTACTGCAAGTTGTTGTACCTGCAAGTAGGTGTTTGCTATCTATTAATCTAAGAACGGATTCGTGGGTTCTTTTAATTGGACAGGGTTGTGTGCTGCACACTTGGGGTTGTTACAACGCTGAAAGAGTCTGCACACAAAGTTGACTTACACCGGGCCAGAGGTGGCCTCAATATCGCACCATCAAGCTCGCTGGATTACTAGCCTGGCGACTGAAACAGCTCGCCCACCGCGCCCCCAATATCTGCATATTATTTGTATATTAATACTTCAGAAACAAACGTATTGTGCAAAGGAAGAAAATTTGCATGAAAACATTGTCTTGAATTTCGATAGCTCTTGTACTGTGCTCGACGAGTCCCGGAGAACTCAACTGTGTACTGTGGTACATTCCCAGAGAATGAAGAATGGTGTTTTGTTGCAAATATTAAATGATTATGATCTGTCCAACACCTATACCCAAATTCATTTGTCACAGACAATTGTAGTAAAACTGTATTAATTTTCTGCACAGCTTTCGGTCACCTCTCATGTGCCCAGAGACGTTTCAGAAAAAAACATCCTAAATGAATCCAACGATACAAAAAGGAATCAAATCGAACAACAACCAAGTTGAAATCATTAAAATGTTTATTCCATTCAACCGAATTTGAAGTCGTATACTTTGTCAGTCAAGACGACATGCCCTAATGACCACAACAATAGATTGATAGTATAAGCCACATTCAAAATAACCATTGCTGCACCATGTGTAATGCAACACAAACATCCCAATCCCGACTAACGCGACAGGTATAGCATGGAGTGAGTGAGTGAGTGAGTGAGTTTAGTTTTAAGCCGCACTCAGCAATATTCCAGCTATATGGCGGCAGTCTGTAAATAATCGAGTCTGGACCAGACAATCCAGTGATCAACAACATGAACATCGATCTGCGCAATTGGGAACCGATGACATTTGTCAACCAAGTCAGCGAGCCTGACCACTCGATCCCGTTAGTCGCCTATTACGACAAGCATAATCGCCTTTTATGGCAAGCATGGGTTGCTGACGGCCTATTCTACGCCGGGACCATCACGGGTCGGTATAGCATGGAGGGTAGTATGACGGGTATACCTGAATCAATCTACATGACAGTATAGGTCATTGGGTATAGTCATTTTGGCTCAAAAGCGGACCGATGAATTGCAATCTAACGAAAACAAAATTAATAGATATAAAATACTCG
Organism: Haliotis asinina; assembly: GCF_037392515.1. Taxonomy (NCBI): domain Eukaryota; kingdom Metazoa; phylum Mollusca; class Gastropoda; order Lepetellida; family Haliotidae; genus Haliotis; species Haliotis asinina. The sequence goes on along the minus strand of NW_027133889.1, from coordinate 698,439 downwards.
GTGAGACGCTGATCATAATCAAAACATCGTACCAACAGCAATGTTTGCAGTGAGTGAGTGAATTATTTTTACGCCGCACTCAGCAGTATTCCAGCTATATGGTGGCGGTCTGTAAAAAATCGAGTCTGGACCAGACAGTCCAGTGATCAACAACATGAGCATCGATCTGCGCAAATGGGAACCGACGTCATGTGTCAACAAAGTCAGAGAGCCTGACCATCCGATCCCATTACTTGCCTCTTACGACAAACAGAGTCGCCTTTTATGGCAAGCATGGGTTGCTGCAGCCATACTCTACCCCGGGACCGGTTTTTGCAGAATATTTGTCCTACAAATATAAAAGTTGTACAAATATACATCAGGTAATGCACGTTGCAGGAACCAGATATGCTACGGTCACTTTGAGACGAAAATTGTTTTGTCGTCCTGAGCGGAGATGCTCACGTGCTCACTGTCCGTTTGTCCCAGATTCACTTGTGTTCTAGTCTTTTGGAAGGATCGGGTTGTCAGCCTCAATATCATGTATGATTGCGTTTCACAGGTCTCTCCGGGGAATATTCATTGACGAAGTGAACCAAGCTAGAATATGCAAGTTTCCTTCTGATAGAATAAACAAACTGAAAACAGACCTCGGTAAACGCAGGATGGTTATAAGAACAACAAACACAACAACAAGAACAACAACAAGATGTCACAGAGGTCGCCAGAACATAAAAGGCTGTACAAGGTGTGGGGGGTGTAGGACTCAACCCGGCTAACACGGTATACCACATAACGGATATTGTGAAGTTGACAATGGCTACTGTACATGTGTGATCATCAGGATGGAACTTGATATAAAGGATATCACAGATCTAACAACGAAGGCATTACAGATCTAACAACGACTATATATTTTGTTTCACCAGCTGCTGGCATCTTGCATCAACGTGGCATCTGGATTAGAACTGTGTCAGGACATATATGTGCAGTCTGATTTGGGAAAAGGTTTTGTTGTCACATGCAGCTTCTAAAAGGTCGAAGGAGTAGGGACATCGTAACGTCACGCTTGATGGATCAGCACTGTATGAAGGCCTGTTGACATTGCGGAATAAATCGCCTCAAGCAACGTCGCTGTCAGAATGGTCATAGGAAGAGAGCTGGTATCGTCTGGTTGTGAACGTCTTGTGGAGGTATGGGTACAGGAACAGAGCTGTGTGTAGCTGACTTTGTCGTTGGATAGGCAACGCTCGTCACAGGCAGCTCCTGCACGGACCAGAGCTCTGTGCAACTGGGTTTGTGGGTGGATAGGCACTACTCAACTTAAGTCGCTCCTGCACGGACCTATGATCAGAGCTGTGTTCAACTGGTTTTGTGGGTGGATAGGCACTACTCAACTTAAGTCGCTCCTGCACGGACCTAGGAACAGAGCTGTGTGCAACTGGTTTTGTGGGTGGATAGGCACTACTCAACTTAAGTCGCTCCTGCACGGACATAGGAACAGAGCTGTGTGAGAGATTGATAACACAGGTGGACCTTCGCCGCTCTTCACATTCAAGTATCACAGCGTAAATGTTCTCTCAACAGAGATGTGTGAAGTTAGCATTGTGGATGGTATGACACTGCTGGTCACATGCAGAGCTACATTGTCAGAACGGATATATGGACAGACCTGTGTGCGGCAGAGCTGTATGAAGCTGACAATGCTGCTGTTCTGGTAACATACATCACAATCAGGTTGTAAATGTCTTATGAACACAGCTGTGTGAGGTTAAGGTTGTTGAAGCACGTGTTACAAGCGACTCCCGAATCAGGCTGCACCTGGAGGACCACCACAGCGTATGTCAGGATTGTACCTACAACCTGAATCGAAAAAAAATGAAATATCGTCATTAGACATTTGTTTCAGATAGTAATAGTTTAACAGTCAGGAATGTTTACGTTGTCTTTGCAACAGCTCAAACATAATATAATATATGCCACAAAGGAAATAGGCTTGCAGACTTTAAACACCTCTTGGCAATCGAACGCGTTTTATATTAAAAAATGACTAAAAGTCACCACTCTTCTAAGTAAGCCGGCACCACGTCATGGCCTGATGACAGCAGTGTGTAAAAGACTGGCAGAGCTAACAAAATATCGAGGGTTCCATACCACAAAAAACAACAATAATGATCCATGGTCTCTAATTAGATAACATACCATCAATATTGTTGATCTGTCGATCGTGAACAAACCATAGACAGAGTAGCCGACCTTTTCAGAAGACAGTCTCGCCACGAACAGAGAAATCTGTAAACAAACACGAAAACATTCATAACCGCTTAATTGGTTTAATACTGCCAACAAGTTAAACTTGAAGGAAATATATTCATTAGTGCACTCCACATATATCGGCATACAGAGCCATGTCGATCAAGTCCCGGGTAGCCTTCAAACACAATAAGTTGTGAACCAAATGTACACGTTCTCAAACAACTGCATTGTCAAATGTTCCGTTTATAAATAGATAATAAATAAATTGCATTACTGTCCACTTATTGCACTGATAACGGAAATGATTAGTGACATGTATCCAACATGCATGCATGCGCCATGTTCCGTGACGTCACTGGTTTCGTCCTTGAGACGTGCAATATGTTGTTTTACGTGCATGCCGGGAGAGAGAAACAGAGCAAATGAATGCTACACAATACTGTCACTTTGGAAAGCTCAACCCCTGTCCTTGCGATCGTTCAAAAAATTAAACGACTATTGAAACGCATAGCATGCCAAGGCTAACGTCTGCACAATATCATGAGGCCATTTGGGATGGTACGTGGGGGAATGTCTCAACGACAAGTGGCTGCACATTTTCACTGCCACCGTAACACCATTTCTGCACTGGTGAGACGCTACCAGAACACAAATGACGTCATCGAGCAGCCACCTTATGGAAGTCCACGCCAATATAGGACAGACTGCTAAGGGTGACCCATCTTCGCCACAGGTTTCACATTGCGGTGATTGCCCGGACCATCCCAGGACTTTGTCGTATTCATCCCAACACAGTTCGGGATCAGACCACGACGTCCAGCCATACGACCTATCCTGACAAAGCGTCATGGACGAGCTCGCCGGATGTGGTGCCGAAATCATGTCCGCAGACCCTTGTTGTGGAGGGAAAATGTTGTTTTTAAAGATGAGTCCAGGTATAATATTTCCCATAGTGATGGACGTAATCGTGCCTATAGACGCGTGGGAGAATTTTATGCACAGGCCTGTGTCTAGGAGAGGATCGCATTGGAAGTTGTTCCGTGATCATTTGGGGTAGAATAACTGCACGCCAAAGAACTCCTTTGGTGATTGTTCAGGGCAGCTTAACTGGTGTGGGCTACAAGGATCAGATTCTTTGACCTGTGGCAATTCCTTTCCTGCAACGTCATGGCTTTGGATTAACAAGGGTTGCTATGGATTTCTTGCAACACCACAACGTTGACATACTCCTTGGCCTGTAAATTCCCGCTTGTGGCCTCGTGACGTCATTGTGATTGACTTTTTCAAATTAAATTCTCCCGACTTGTTATATATATAACACGTACACCAAATAAGTGAAAAAACAGACTGATCCGCGAGCGAAGATCAGAATTAGAATTGATCTTCAGTATCGCATGATTGTCGTAGGAGTAAGAGTAAGAGTCGTAAGAGTAGACTAACGCGATTCGGTGGTCAGACACACGTCATCGTATCCCAGTCGCTGGAGAGCTGGATCGTCCGCTCGAGATTCGACTGTTATATTTACAGACAATCGCCATAAAGCTGAACTATTGCTGTATGCGCCTTTAAACAACAAACAAGCATTCAACCATCCATAATGTAAACGCAATGCCTAAAACAGCTCACAATGTCAAATGTTACAAAGTATTTCCCAACTCACCTTCTGAATAGTTTCTTCTGAATAAGACGCCCAGTTGGAGCGGAATATGTGTTGCAGGGGTTCGTTTGCCTGAAAAGACGAACGACATCAATAATGTCTTTTTGAAGTACACAAACAAAATACTTTTTTTTCCCGTGACACCCAAAAAATGTAAAATATAAAATGGTCAAAACATATCTACATGTACGTGTTCTACCAAGTACAGCAGCCAGTAAAATAAACTACTATTTCAAGGAAACCATCAAGGAACAGAGCCCAGATGATATGAATTCGTTTTTGTTTTTAGCGTGAGCCTACCCACCACACATATCGTGATATATGCAGGATTTCACATTTTACTCTTAATATAACTACATTTGGTGTTGGAATTATGTTCATTAGATAATGCAGCCTCGCACATCCCAAATATAACGTCTTATGAGACGAAATGGGTCCAATTCAAATCTCAGTCAGGTGATCAGAAAAGGAGGATTTTATGTATATTACATGAACAAGGTCAGGTTTGTTGGTGGGAATACGCCTGAGGCTGCTTCATAATTATCGCTTCGAATAACAAAATGTTCATATTCTGATTGTTGACCATGGACAGCCTCTGTTTCCATAGCACGTATAGTAATGACTGTAACGGGATAATCGATATTCTGTAGATAATCATCTGTAGCAACGCCTCATTACAGAATCTGCATTTGGTGTTTGCATTTCAAGCAAACTTACTTAGTGAAGGAAGTGACTGATTCTGGGCAGCAAACAGAGGGTTCTCTGTTTCACTTTTCAGGTCAGTCACTTTCGTCTCGGATAAGGACTCAGCAGGGTTTCCGTCATTCTCAACACACCATGTGTGTGAAATGAGTGAATCCCGTTTTTGGTGTTTCTCAGCCGTGATATACTGGAATATTGCTGAAAGCAGCGTAAAACGTAACTGACTCCCACTTTCTCAACACACTGCTATACACTGCATGCAACGGTCGTTAAAAAAGGAGCCTGTGTCGACTTAGCCTCACTTGTTTGGCATACATGTAACTATCCTAACTATTCCAAGATCATCAACAAAATCATTAATCATTAAATATTCTACCATCCTACCCTGATATTGAGGTTAGATCCCATTGCTGTTATGAAGGCCATATACAACAGGACCGTTATAAGATTCCATGAATTGAATACGATATCGTCAACAGGAAGAGATCCTCGAATGACTCCAAACGCCAGACAGCAGATGATTGGTATCCCGAAAATATAGACAAGGGCTGCAAAATGACACACGATCTCATTGGCCGTGTCGGTTAACTGGCAAAGTTTCTCATGGCGTTGTCTCAACTTATCAAATGTTGTCTCAAAGTGAACCTCCCCAATGGCCAACTCATCCTTGAATGCCTGGGACACAAAAGAAAATTCACGCTTCAAGCACTGGGTCAAAACGATGAAAAGGATGAAGACAGAAATGAAGGTCAGTCCAACCGTTATCATTAAATATCCATATAAAATCATCAGAAGGATGTTGTCCGTCCCAGATGCTGCCTGAAACGGAGTCAGGTGGCGCCGTAGTGAGGGTAACAGACTCTGCATGCCTTCTGCAACTGCTAGCAGATATGCAAGATCTAACACAAGACCCACAGCAAGGACGATCCTCAACTGTGTCTTTGCCTTGACCAAATACTGAGAACTGCTGTATTCTTTATTGTAGCTCTTGAGGTCGTCGATGAAACGAGAGAGCCACTTGTATATCGGCATGGAAATGGCAACGGACAGAATGGCTCCTAAGGTAAAGAGGAGGAAAAGGGACAGTGATCCCATCAAACTGCCACCGAATTCGGTGTCGATGAGGAACACCGTGGAGTAACGAGCCATGTTCAACACAAGCATAAGCTTCATCGAGACGCAGTGAAGAAGTTCAAAGGCATTGCAGATTCTGTGGGTATTACAGCCGATATAGAAGCCGGACAACCGTAGCAGCAGTAGTATTGGGCGAAATATGCCATCGATATTTTTGTCAACATCATCTGTATCACTGTAGGCAGGTCTTCCATGCCCTCTGGTGTTAACTGGTTCCACTTTAAGTTTCATTCTTCAAGACAAGCCGATGGTACAAGGAGATAAATGAGGACCTTGAGGGTTGCTTTGGACAAAATAGAAATCCAAAGAAAATGTTTCTTTTGAGCTACTGGAAGTCTCTAGTGAGAAACCCAGCGCTGGAGGAACGAAGAGGAGTTAACTGTTTCCAAATGAATACGTTTAACAGACCCCTGGCAAATATAGATGGTACTTGATGATGAATGGAAATGTACACACAACGACAATAATGTCCAACTGCACTAACTGATATGATAGCCGATAATTAATGTCAACAGTAAACAAATGCTTTGTGACAAAACATCAAGTATCAGTTATTCAAACTCACCCGTCCTTTACACGCTTCCTATCATTGATTACAAGAATCCATTGCGGTTTTATCTATACAAACACCATTTAGGCGAATTAGCGTAATGGACTTCCATTGTTTGGATCAGCGGTGGTAATACAATGTGCCCCCCATTATGATAAGACCTTCTGTAATAGCTTTTCAACCAACAATTTGACAGATATTCATTGCGATTTGTTGATTGATAAGCCGCTAATCCTTCTACTTCAGTTCCCCGCGGTGATATTGCTTGATAATAATAACACGCTGAGTACAAATAAAAGGTGGACACCGTATGTGAGGTCGGAAAGTCGGGCAATTGAATCTGAGGCTTTTATTCGGCTTTTAGTCGAAATTACAGTCTAAAACATATTCATCAATCATTGTGTTTTTCCCAAACACTTGTGTAGACGATATATATATTGCTTAGCGTAATGTAGTTGCTAATGAGATATGCATTGCGTTTTATGGGTGAATCTGTACCCTAGTTACACAATGTATGTCAAGTCACGGACTTTCTACAAAACAATTCTAGGACAAAGAGATCAGAAGGGACAAAATGTTGATCGCTGGTGACTTTCCATCTGCTGGAAGTCCCATAAAATCAACAGAATGGTGTGACGATTCTTTATGCACGTATTGAACGCTCGTCGGAATCCCTGCGTAACCCAATAAGATGCCTCTCTTAGCCCCTTTTTTGTACACGCGTGTTGATGTAGATGTAGTTATACGTCCGTGTATTGTTTACAAAGTGAATGTTTTCGCCTTGGAATGTTTTAGGTCTTGGAATTTTTTAGATCTGGGACAGTGTGGTAGCCTAATAGTTAAAATGTCTGCTCGTCACGCAGAAGACCCGGGTTCGACTCCTCACAGGCATGTGTAGGACATTTCGAAATTTAATCCATAAATGACAAAAATATGCAATTCTCTACTTTGACTTGGACCATACGTTCAGGAATTATTTCAGTTTCAGGACTGACTAGACTTTGTATATTCTTATGACGGGTCCCAGCGGTCTGACGGGATAAGCTCACCTTTTCGCCAAGGCTTGTGGACATCATTAAAAATTTAATAGTGATTCTTAAACATTTGCTCTGCCATTGCATCGCATGGTGACTATCAGTGGATCGCATAATCCTCAATGGATTTGTTAACAAGCAACATCTTATAGTATACTGGCGAAACATATATACACTCATGATACAGCCAAAATGTAAATCGATTCTGCTTTATCAATTTTCTTTGATCACTTTCTGTTAATTTATTTCGACTCTTCATCCTTCATGAATACTTGATGAAAGTAATGTTGTTTATTACCTCTATCCATGTTTATGGCACTCAGTGATAGGCGATTACGTTTTGGATCATGGAAGTCGCAGCTCACGTTATTTTGCACGTGACCATCGATTGTTCGAGAGCAGTTATACTGGTAAAGTGAAATAACTTGTCCTGTCGGGTCCAAGGAAATATATGTGCCTACTGATGATTAGAGATGCAAACTGTGATTTTTTAAATGGTTTATTTTGAATTATAGAAAACTAGGACATGTGGATAATTGATGAGTTGGAGACAGGATCTCATTTGTGTTATGGTGGTCTTGCCATTGGTGCTACTGTGTTTAGCTCTGGAACAAAGTGAAAGGCATATTTATTGATGGTGTCTCTTCCAGTTGCGTGAACCATATACGTCTTACCTTGTTCACCAGACGATGCAATGAATATTTAGGACGAATTGCAAACATATGCGATGCTAGTGTGTTGAAGTTACACCTCGCTCACTCACTGTGATAATTGCCAACCTTATTGAACTGTCTGAACTTTATACCTTGGCATAATATACAGCTCAAAATAATTTACGAACACTCAAAAGATTATAAACAACTGCAGTAAACATGAGGTGACATAATGGTCATAGAAAGAAATGGGGTATTTATGGCAGAATATGTGATTGTTTCTTGATTGCGTATTTTAAAAAATATTTTGAAAGACTTCTGTACTGTTGACAAACATATCATTGAAAAACTTGATGTGATATTAACACAATAGATGATATCTACGAACCAGAGAATATCCTTTGCTCAGATACCTTTCCTGTATTAAGAGCAAATGCAATGTGTCAGAGCTAAATGATACCATTATGTAAAAACACCAATATGTTTATTTGTAATGACAGGTTAGATAAAGATAAAGTGTCTTGTAGGGTTACACAATGCCATTTAGAAAGTGGTGAAATGTAACTTATGACATCTTTGGGATTACACTTTCTTAGCAAAGTACAATTTCTAGTACTTTTTTTGGTTCAGTCCCATCCGGGATTCGAATCCTAGAATTTGAACTTTATTGAGAACATGTAATCCCAAATATGACAGATGTGATAACTTGTAAGGATTCAAGTTTAGATGACTATGTCCTAACACCCCATTGTTAGATACCCATTCTCCAGTTCTCAATGAACTTCACTTTTCGTATAATAAGTAGAACAAGACTTTATCCCAAATGAAGTCTTTAATTTTCAAAACATGGATACAAACGTAACCCCAAAATGATAATACCTAGACAGCTAAGCCTTATGATATAAATTCAGTCGAATTATTTACAGATAATATCAACCGTTCCAGATTGACAGACAAACTGCAATCAAGAGCAGGTCAAGATGACATCAATGAATTTGCCTTTGCAGTTGCGAATTTACTTGCGGATGCTGCGGGTCCCACGCTCGGTGCGAAATGCCCGTTTAAAAGGAACCACGGCGCTTTGGCTAAGAATGCAGAGTTAGACATAATATCTTTCATAAATACAAACGCAAATACTTTAATTGCAAAGTATCTCTTCTTGAGGTCTTTGTACCACCGATGCCGCAAAGATTATAAAACGTGTATAAACAAGCATACCAAGCAGCTGAAAACTGAATTTTGTAAATTGATTAGAGAAACCCAAAATACAAGGCTTAAGCATTTTGGAAAATCCTTACAAAGAGTAAATGGAATATCCATGGTACTGGTAAATCGTTTGAACATTTAAATGATATTAATGGGAAACATTATTCAGATGATATAAAATATACCAGCGATATCAGCGAGGGTAGCTACAATGACTATGTGCTTAATAAAGATATATCACTTGAAGAAATACCTTTTGCCATAAAAAAAATCTTAAACCTATTAGTAACAAAGCCTCTGGGACTGAGCAAACTGAAAATGATTATTTTATAGTTTCATTTGATCTTCTTGGCCTTTCATATGTTGAATATTTTCTTTCGCCTATTGAAGGGGACTATTACCTGAAAAGTGGCTGGCGGGCTCTATGAGACCCATCTACAAAGGAAAGGGTGCTCGAAGAGAGGTCAGACCCAAACGGATATCAATCAGTTACGATGTTCAGTTGTCTCGGTAAAATGTTCACAAGGATACTGAATAACAGACTCAACACTTTCCGTGAAACAAGTATTTTCCTAATCCTTGCCCAGACTGGTTTTATGAATGATCAATCAAAATGTGATAAAATCAATACACCAAATATTAAAAGCTTGTAAACGAAAACTGTTCTGTGCTTCTATTAATTTTTCGAAAGCGTTTGATGATGTTTGGAGGATTGGGCTATGACATAAGCTGCTCAACAGTGGATTTAATGGTAGATGTTCAACACGTGATCAAAATATGTATGATAATATCAAATCTTGGGTACCACCAAACAATGATATGTCGGATTAATTCTCATGTCACTCGGGCGTGCTCCAAGGTGAAATCCTTTCCCCTATTTTGTTCTGCTTATTCAAAAATCACCTGGACGATTATGTTAGTAATTGTGGCTGTACATCTGTCACCCCCGGTAACTGCCCGGATATTGATATGATCTCATGTATTTAATTATGATACAATTTTATGCCAATGATACTGCGTTTTGCTCATTCCATGTATATTGGAACATGTGGCATCTAGAAGTAAACCAAGAAAAACACAAAGGTATTTGTATTTGGTAGCAGCCATGCAAAACGCTCCATGCCAAAGTTCCAAAGAAATACTTTGTTTCGAACTCTACCATGGTAGTTTGATTAAAGAATTCCGGACTTTATCCAACAAAAAGCATCTTTCCTCAGTTTTGTCAGAGGCACAAAACACTTATCATGGATCCGCAAAACCATTAACATGAATACGAATCATATCCGACGGTACTTGTTACACAAACACTTGTTATTGGTCTAATTCGTTGATGTGTTCTAAGAATAAGAATTTAATACATATCTTTTCAATCAATAAATTTCTTAGGTGGCGATGGATCCTGCCACATAATGAGATTATTTATTAAATTGGCTTATACGACCATTTCCATGGTGACAGTAAACATAGCAACCGTAAAAGAAATACTGTATCTTCTGTGATTTGCTATGGGTTACATTTTCACCATGTAAGAATAGATTTCCATTATTTACAATATTTGATTGTCAGCGAGTGACAGTTACGGAAACCTATGTTTCAGATATGACACCTTGTCAGGCTGACATGACAACACTCCGTATTGACAGCAGTGTACGGTTGGGTACCTCTACGCATCACTAGAAGTTGTCATCCATAAACGTCTTTTTCCCTTTAATTTACTAGTAAAGAGTCCTACTCTATGTAGACCCGTGAAGGTCCCGGGGTAGAATAGGCCTTCAGCAACCCATGCTTGCCATAAAAGGCGACTAACGGGATCGGGTGGTCAGGCTTCCTGACTTGGTTGACACATGACATCGGTTCCCTGTTGTGCAGATCGATGCTCATGTTGTTGATCACTGGATTGTCTGGTCCAGACTCGATTATTTACAGACCGCCGCAATATAGCTGGAGTATTGCTGAGTGCGGCGTAAAACTAAGCTCACTCACTCACCTACTCTATGTAAGGTTTAAATTTCGCTTTCTCCACGTATATAACACATTAGTTAATGGACCACCCTTGAAGCAAGTCAGAAATTGTTGTTAATCGTTTTCATTCTTTACTTTTTAAACATTGGGAGTTGAATCAATTACCAATTACAATTTTTCGGTCATATACGGATATCGATGCAAATTAGACAGGCCATGACCGCATTTTAGGGACTTTAGTAGTGTAAAATAAATATGGGGTCAGGGGTCGGCGATATTGTCCGGATGCGATTAGCTGTAGTACTGTGACTTCTGAAAGTACTTTGATCCAAGAAAAGTCATGTCTAGCTCTGATAGATGGAGTGGCCTACGAAGCAAAGATAGAAATTCATATGTTCACGAACATAGGAACAACAGTTCCCTGATCGACTGTCAGCGAGCAGACTACAAAGGAAGTGTATTTGTTGTTTAAAAGATTAATTGAAGGTTCACACAAGATTGATGTTATTTTTCAAACGCCAAGGTTCGCTAAATGCAACGTTTATTCCTAATGCAGGATATTAACTAACATAAAACACAATCGCTTGATAATCTGAAATTATTTACAGAGAAACCTCAAATATAAACTTTGTCGACGCAGTTAACAAATTATTGAAATTGAACAAATCAAAGAGTTTCGTTAAGGAAGTGGTTATAGGCGAAACATGGTATTATCTTTTTTACAAGCATATCAGGCGTCTTACCGTGTCGTTGAGAACAAACCCCAGAACAGTCACCATGACCATCAGAGCTGTGATGGTGAAGAGGTTCCCAGAACAAAACAGCAATTCATCGTATGGCAACGATCCTCGGATAAGTCCAAAGAAAAGAAAACAGATGGTCGGTATCCCGAACACATATGTGGCAAATGCAAAGTGGCTGTTTACAGCGTTCCCTTCGTCCAATATCAACGACAGACGTTTGTGCCTCTGACAAAGGTGACCAAAGATGCTTTCAAATTGGTCCATATCTTCTTCAAGGTTCTTGGACAGTGTTCGGAATTCTTTGATCAGACATATCGTGATAGTGTTGAACAAAACGATAGCCGAAACCATCTGTGAGCTCACAACAATAAGTATGCCGACATATAATACCATTAAGCCGATTTTCGTGGCCCCTTGATAGCCGTTGAATGGTGTCATATGACGCTCCAGTGTTGGAAAAGCATTGCTAAGGCCAATCGTTGTACTGACCATGAAACTCAAATACAGCAGCTTGCAAACTATAGCAAATGTACGTACTCTGTATCGCAGTGTCATCAAATACGGAGAAGGACCATTATCGGATATATATGCCCGAATTAGTTCTTGAAATCTTGGGAAATGTTTTGGAATGACAAATGTGAGCGCCAAGGATAGGTATACAGCATACAAGTAGAATGCCAATACCGCAAGAGATGACATCAAGTTTCCATCTAGTTTCGTCTTTACATCGAATATAGAGCAATATCTGATAACATTGCACACGACAATAGTCTTACAGATAACAGTTAGAAATATAAATGCACATTTGGAAGATTTACTTGTCTCCAGTCCAAGGTAATATCCGTTCAAGTGTAAAAGTTGATTGACAGGTCTGAAGACCGAGTTCATATCAAACTGTTCAATGTCTTCCACCTTTGTAGGTTTCATGGTTCGTTCTTAGATCCACTGCAGCTTGCAAACAGTATATGGCCTGGTCCCTAGAGTATCTAGATCCTGTAACAAAGCACTGCGCGTGCAGTAATGCGACAGACAGATTAACAGTGTCATGCGTAATGGTGGCCAGAGTCCACAACAATCCACTTAACTGTTCTTCAGTGAGAGGAATTCACATTTAGCCTTCTTGTTTTAACACCAGGTTCATATCCATTTTGTCCAGTCGACATGTATCCATAATGCATTGCATGTACATGCCTGTTATGCATTAGTAATGGTAATATCGCTGTAATGATCGATTGTCGCAGGGCCGAAAGCCCAATAATGCATCTGTGATTTTGAACACACTATTCCATGGTTGCAGTTATTGATATAGTGACATGAATCATAAAACCTCAGTGTTATGGATGGGATGTAATGTTCCTTTCAATCAGCGTCACACTGAAAGAACTGACGGCATTACACAGCACAATACGAACATTCACAGAGACGGTATATGACATTAGGGCGCTTGAAGTGCAATGTAAATATATGGATGAGGGTGCTATTCGCTGTTAGTAAATGCAGGGTCAATCAAGTCACATCTGGCTGGCACTACATACATCCTCCAGGCAAAGTAGAAACTACTTTTAGTTTGAAATTTCCAGGTGCCTTTAAATGTTTCACACAGAGCAACGACCGAAAATGTAATGCAGCATGGCACAAAACATATTCGTGAAGTCATCTCCTCGACTAAAATGCCATGATTCATAGTTTGCACATGCATTACATTGCATATAACACTATTTGTATGTGTATATATCGCATTGACCTATAGGTAGGCATGAAAAGCTCATTGTATTCCCTGCGTAATACCATACCTGTTTTAGACCCTTGTTTCGTGCAAGTACAATTTAAGCAGTTGTTACAACGTCTGTGTAGTGTGTTGAAAAGTAAGTGCAATCTTGTGGCTACCTCTCGATGACTACCTTTAATAATTCAGTATCTTCAGGTGAATTAACCCGTACGTAGGGGTACGAGTTAGTTCAACATGCCCTCAGGAGTTCACATTTTTCGGGTTCATATGGTAGCAGTGGGCAATCTGGTTCACAGAAAAGCAATGTTGTTCATACCATTAAGCACCATTTTCTTTCAGAATCTATAACAGCATGTGAGTACTCTTAGCTTAGGTATATAGGGAACAGAAAGACAAATTTCTTACAGACAATATTGTCGAGTTTTTTTGAACATTTTCTTCTCAAATCAATGTTTCTTCGCGGGTCAATGTGACAACAGTGCTCAACGTAAAGACTTCTTGTAAATTCCCTATGTTTATTCCCTATGTTCATGTTTATTGTAGTCGTTGATGTGTGATTACGCTTTGGATGAAAGTCACAGATCATATGGTGTATATGTCTACCTTGCAATGTAATTTGCTGAGGTGAAATCGGGTCCAAGATTATTGCACTTCGTTTATGATCAGAATGCAAGAGTGTGTGACAGAACATACTAGCTCAGACTATACCACTGTTAACGAAGGAAGGTATCAACAAGTGCCATTATACTTGTTATTTATTTATTTATTTATTTATTTATTTATTTATTTATTTATTTATTTATTTATTTATTAATTATAAATGTGTATGTCTAAATCCACTGTTGAGGAAATCAGGCTTGTTAAAATATTACGTATCTTTTGGGGACTGAAACCACAATGTCATTCTTCTCGAATGTTTGGGTTTTTATTTCCCAAACACTGAGTTGGTGGTGGAAACGAAACAGTTGCAAACCAGTGGTGCAGTATTCAAGTGGTCACTGAATACTATAGTGGGCAAGTAAAGCCAACAAGATATATGGCACATTCTGCATCTGTTAAGGCATAATTCATGTTCACCAGGAATCTAAGGTAGAAACACACTCGTACGTGTTAAGAATCACAATAAAATCATATCTGGTGTTAGTGTCATATACTAAGTCATTTCAGTAAGTTTCTTTAAAACTTCATATATTCAAACGATCTATTTGTTCAAGAAAATGCCCAAAGTGCACCGAAATTCTATCCCGTTTGTCTGTTTAATGTATTCAGCAAATATTCGATGTACCACCTATTATCATAAACAGCCCTAGGAGCAGAACCCTTAATTCTCAACGCTATCAATAGCTGTCAGTTAACACTTCCCGTTGTCGGCGGATCTGGCGTATGTATATGTGCATGGGTCATCGGTGAATCCCCTCTTATCATAAACAGCCCTAGAAGCAGGACCTTTAATTCTCAACGCTATCAATAGATGTCAGTTAACACTTCCCTTTGTCGGCGGATCTGGCGTATGTATATGTGCATGGGTCATCGGTGAATCCCCTCTTATCATAAACAGCCCTAGAATCAGGAGCCTTAATTCTCAACGCTATCAATAGATGTCAGTTAACACTTCCCTTTGTCGGCGGATCTGGCGTATGTATATGTGCATGGGTCATCGGTGAATCCCCTCTTATCATAAACAGCCCTAGAAGCAGGACCCTTAATTCTCAACGCTATCAATAGATGTCACTTAACACGTCCCTGTGACGGCGGATCTGGCGTATGTACATGTACATGGGTTAGTGACCTTGCACAACGTGGTGTAATGGCCGTGGGAATAAAACCTGATTGATATGGTCAGTCAGGCTGACCAACCAGGTAGACTAGTCAGGGGGACGAGACGGGCCCAGGTCATTGACTGAAGCTGACGGATTGTGCTGTTAGTGGGTGCGTGGACAAAGGTCGTCGCCTCATCAACGACCATGTCGATAATGAAGAATGGCCGTCCGACTGCTGCCTGTACGTGGAAGTGACAGAGTGGGTCCCCACATCGGGAAAATTGGTCACTCGGTCCAGATATGCGTTCTTTCTCTTGATTACCATTTCAAGGGTACCGCGTTCAACCAGTGGAGCAACCGGATCCACCAACGTATGAGATATCAGACGAGGAAACGGCAAGCGAGGTCGAAATCAACCACCGGGCTGAGGCCTGGATCGTATCTCACTGGGTACTGATGGCAGTGGCACCGGTATTATGCCCACTGAACACAAGTTGTGCAACGTAACTGTCTCACGTTTCTGATGGAATATAAACGGACTTTGTGACAAATCAGGAGGTGATGACTTTATAGACTACAATACAAAAAATAAGATTACGTGACCTCTCGAAACATGTGTTACAACATGAATTGGAAGACTTTCGGAGATATGTGTGTGTGTGTGTGTGCGTGCGTGCGTGCGTGCGTGTGTGTGTGTGTGTGTGTGTGTGTCTGCCCATTAGCAAGTTTTGTAAGTTGATAACTACAAATGTTATATGCATACACATTTCAAAAGCTTTGTTTGCTTTTCACGAGGACGTTAATTTGATAAACATATATACCACCTGAAGGCTCTCCTTAGTATACCAGGCAATGAGGTAGCCTTGTGGTTAAAGCGCTCGTTCTTCACAACGAAGACCTGGGTTCGATTCCCCACATGGATACAATGTGTGAAACCCATTTTCTGGTGTCCCACGTGATATTGCCGGAATATTGCTAAAAGCAGGGTACAGCTAAACTCACTCTCCTTAGTATACCCATGTTTTTACTAACTGTTGTTTAAATAAACTTGAGGACTTAGATATATAAACAATCAAAACTTAAAGATTAACATACCTTTTGTGCGTTGATGTAATTGGTTATCGGTAATGGGATAGTATATGGCTATTTACAAGAGGAATATTGATATGGTGTTCCAGTGTCAATGATTATTTTATTCGTTCGCCTGATTTCTTCCAGTATATCGTCCTAAAAAGATTCTGGGGATCGGCATTAGTCTGACCATTTGGCTCTTGCATTAACTTGTATGTTTCCCCTATTAATCTTAGCATGAACGATGATAGTGGTCCACAATATTTAATATGAAACGACTGGAATGATAATTTTCCAAGCATTTTCTTATCGAACGTAGCAGAAAACAAACCTTCTTTAAGACTAATTGTTAATGGAGCCATGAGTGACTTTGTAGAACCTTAATGGACTTCAGCGAATGGTATGCTGAAAGATTTCAATCACTAACACCGGACAAATACTCTCAATACAGATAGAAATATGTGCGGCGCAATGCTCGTCAACACCTTCGTAGATTCAGAGTGAATCGTAGCAATTATGATTGAAGGAAATATTGCTAAAATAGTAATGTAAAGTGTAAAGCTTGTTACCGAAAATATAGGTTTCATATGAGAATGCGCAGACAAGAAAAGTTAGTTCTATAAACATCCCGTGTGCATTATTGAAAAGTATCCGTCATTTACAAGAAAAAGAGAAATACCTCTTGAAACAACATACCTCAAACTCAATGGTTAAAACTTTTGAAGGATGTATATTTAAACGGTGGGATATCAGACTCGACATTCGACGACGCAATTGATACTGTAGATTCCGACAATGATTGCTATGCAGAAGTAAATCAGCTTGTAACAGACAGTTCGGTTGCTGAACAGAAAATATTAGAAGCAACCATCTTAAAAATGGGAAGGCGGGTGGACCTGACGAAATCAAAATAGAAATGGTAAAGTGTTCTAAATTCGAAACGTATCCACTTCTAATGAAATATTTGAAAATTCTGTTTGAATATGGAATTTGTTCCTGCAGTTGCTCAAGCACTATAATAATTCCAAAGAGAAAGGATCCACATGATCATCGGGGTATATCTGTAATGGTTATCGTGGGGAAAGCGTTTACTTTGGTTTTGAACAATAGACTACTCAGCTGGGTGAATATGCGGGATGAGATTCCTGAATCCCAGGCAGGATTTAGAAAGACATATTCTCCTACTGAGGATGCACTGCTCCAAAAAGCATTATCAAAAAGAAAGATGTACATAGCATTTGCAGATTTAAAAAAAAACCGATTTGGTCAGTCGTTCTAAATTACGGCTGTGTTTACGCAAAACAGGTTTATAAGAGAAAATGATTAGCATTCGAACGTTCGATCTTGTGTGCGTTGCAAGGAGGGGGGTACATTTGCATTTGATTGTCCACTTGGTTTAAGGCAAGGTTGTTGCTTAAGTCAACACCTGTTTTTCTTCTTCATCAATTTAGGTGGAAAACCTGGAATTCACATGTACCTAGATTTTGTATAAGGCCTAATGCTCCTTTTTTGCTGACGTTATTTTAGCTTCGTTTACTGTGGTCGGTTTGGAAAATCCATTAACAATCTTGGAAAGCTATACTGAAGACTGGAAGGTATCAGTTAATTTAAGCGAAACAGAAAATGTAATATTTAGGAGGGCGGTCCTGTGGCCATAAACGAAAGCTGGTTTTCTGATGGTCAATGGATTAATGTGTCCAATCAGTATATTTACTTAGGGTTTTTGTTTTAGTTTTAAACACATTTCATTCGTGAGAAAAGGATTGGGTACAAGTTATACAATTTAGAACACCTTCTCCGTAGTCTTTACATAATATCATTTACATTCATTATACAAGATGGACAGACAAGAACAGAAAGATGAGAAAGATTGGGACAATTGCAATAATGAAGAAAATCTTTTTGATTGACAAATGTATGTTTGAACAATTTTAAATATGTTTTGATTTGCATGATCAGTCAGATCTGCATTGCCACGTAACAGTAAATCAAAGTTTAAAGTAACATTGGTAACACTGCGTAAATTAGCCATCATGGTAAATCTCTGAGTATATAGTTAACAGTCAAATAGGTAATGATAAGAATTTTCACAAATATATCCACAAGAACATTTGGGGATATCTATTATGCCATATAGGTCGATAGTTATATTTTTAAGAAACTTATTACTGATTCTGTCCGGGCCAGAAGCATTTTTAAGATGTAAACATTTGATTATATCAGACACTTCATTTACATAAATAGTTACACAATCTAAAATAGAACCAGTGTGTTTGTCAAAGAATAGCATATCAGTGTTTACTTCGTTAATACTAGGTATAGACTGAAAATACTGATTAAGTTTCTCTGCTTTCTGCATATCAGTGAATAAGGTTGGATTTTCATCTGCAACATTTTGTTTCAAAGGCGGAATACAAGTGACGGATCCTGAATCTTTAACCAAGAACCGAAGTAATTTCCAGTAGGAATTGTTATTACTGCAGTACAAATCAAGTAAAAAATCGTTTGTAAGACTGACATAAAATGAATCCTTTGCATAACATTTCATATTATTTACTTTGTTTCTTTGTTTCTTGTAAGCCAGGATATCTACTGGACGGTTTGTTTTCTTAGCCTTTGTTCTCATTCTATTTCTTTTTCTACATTCCCTTCGAATTTCTGAATTAAACCAGGGTTTGTCCGTTGGTCGAATGGTGACCGTTTTGGAAGGAATGCACAATGAAATAAAGCGGTTGAGATGTTTGTAAAATTGTGCACAGGCTTCATTAACATTCCTGCAGCGACTAAATATGTATTTCCAATTTGTCCCATTAATCATAGCATTGAGTTGCTCATAGTCACCTCTTTCATAACATAATACTTTTCTCTTATAGACTAACTTGGTATTTACAACATTTATTATCAACAGTGATATATGTACCTTTGTGATCACTGATACTTTGACATAAATCTATAACACCCCTCTCTAAAACATCAACATCTTCAGATATAATAATGGGATCAAGCAGTGTGCTCGTTGTTTTAGTTTCTCTCGTTGGCTCCTTAATAAGATTTTTCAGATTTTTCCTGGTAATCAGATCGTGCAGATACGTGTTATTATTCGACAAAAGGTTTGCATTGAGATCGCCAACAATGGTAACTTTATCCGAGATATCTAATGCCGTCTCAATGCTACTATCAAGCCGATTCCAAAATTCTAAATCTTGGTGCTGTGGTCTGTAAGTGACACATAACACTAGCGGTTTTTGTGGGATAAATAATTTGACCCATATGGATTCGTCACAGTTGTTTTCAAGATGACGTAATCTCGTAAAACCGAGAGCGTGATTAATATACATCATAACCCCACCCCCGAAAGCATTTCTATCTTTCCGTATAGGATCATGAAAATTCACCCATTTGAGCGTATCAGTACCAACATCAGAATCCAGATGGGTTTCTGTTAGGCAAATAATGTCATATTCACATAAGTATTCAGACAGATAATTCAGTTTGTTGCGAACACTTCTCACATTGAGATGGAAGATTGAAAGCGATGTGTCATAGTCTGCACGTGAACATGGTCCTGGATTTAACTCTACGTCTCCTGCAAGCTGAATTAACAATAGCAGATGTAATACTACATTGATATTGACAGCTTGTGACTGCAACAGACAAAGAACAACTAACACACAGCTTGATTTACACGAGGTTGTTAAGATAGTATACATACAGGAGAGTTCAGCGAGAAAAACTTTTGTGAACGATTTACCACTCATGTTGAAAAACGCATGTTTTACATTTGTAGGCAGTTGTTTGCAAAATCGGACACAATTGAATACACTGATCGCCAGACGATGTTGCATTACGTTATTACCCATTGTTTAAACAGACTGGTACATAGAATGTGGCCACAGTGTGACTGGCGGACCAGGTGTCATCAATAGGGGATACATACATGTATAAGTGTGACATACGCATGAAGGGCAATGCAGATCTGAAACTGTGCTTAGATACTATGATGGAGTAAGGATACTGAGGAGAAATAACAGATTTGGTACAGATAATGAGAAAGTTGGAATCATAAAAGGTAGGGCTATATACAATGAAATTTACACACAGAAGATAAATGTAAGACATAAAAGACTAAATGTGGATTTCAAATTTACTTACATTTGTCATATTTACAATCCACGAACATCTTTGACTAGCACACATCACAAGAACAAAACTAGAACACGGTTACTTCATATACTGATCGAGCTCTGACTCGTCGTGAATCACACGGGTACGTCCTTCGGTCTGTTCGAGAATATATACACGTCCATCTCTTGTCCACGTTGACTCGTCCCTGTTTCTTTAGTTCTCTGGCTAGCTTGTATAGCTGACTTCTGTGTCTAGTTAAGTCCTCGTTGATGTACACGTTACGCCGTATATCGCGAAGTTTCCTCCTGTTGGTTATCACTTGGTTTCTGTCAAAGTAGTTCACAAACTTGACAATAATGTCCCCGTGCTTGTCCTTAGATTTTCTCCCCACTCGATGGCACCTGTCTATGTCAGAAGGAGATAGGGTTTGGTGTAGTCCTCTCAATACATCCATTGTGATGTTCTCGATGTCCGTGCCCTCCTCGTGAATATCCTCCGGTAACCCGCTGATCCTGAGGGAATTTCTACGATCGTATTGCTCCAGTTCGTCCGTTTTCATCCTTAGCTCTGTCCTCAGTTCTTCGATCACCTTCTTCATAGGTTCGATTTGTTCCCTTCGTACAACCTCAAAGACGTCCTTTACCACTGACATGAACACTTGTTTGAATTTCTCCTGAAGTTGGGGTAACATCAACGCACTTGTCAACTTACTTGTCAAGACATCTTGAGAGGCCTCGTTATTGAACTTGAATAGGGTCGATGGGTAGGAGATACTGTGTTCTGTGTCGTCCTGAACGGACGCAGCCCAGTCTGAGTGTTGAGATGGCGGGACGTTCGAACACTTAATGGTAGCGGCTTCTGATCCCTTGGGGTTAGGCTGAGGGGTGCTAGTCTCAAACGAAAACACACCTTCTAGCGTTGTCTGTTTTGGTGTTATCGGCGGTAGTGAGTCTAGTGGGGATGCTGATGGTTTCCTCTTCTCACTTAGGCTCCTCGCCGTCTTGGATCCTGCCGCCCTGGATCCTCGCCGCCTTTTTCTGTCCTTAGAAGGCATAATTCAGCTCAAGAGATTCTCTGTCGTTTTCGTATATGCTATTAAGATCACTTGCAAAATGTTTAAGCGATATTTTGTCGTTGCATACTCAGATGATCCACTCGAGTCGAGAGATATCTCTCATGCGACCGGTCACGTCAACCATCTTGTTTCAAAGGGTTTTTGTTTTCAAACAAAATGAACATGAATAAATGCGCACAAAACCTAGCTTTACGTGGAAAAAAGGCTTTAATACAATTTTTATCTATTTAAATCATGACACCTAATGTATCGTAAGGTATGTATTACTCAGATTCAACTCATTTTATTATATGGATCTGAAATATGGTTTTCAGCGTTTTGATTGTATACAGTCTGAGTTCATCTTTTAGCATGTTAAAGTACCTCAATGTAAGCTCAAGGACACCTAACTGCATGGTAAATGGTGAATGTGGTAGATTTCCTCTGTATGCTAGTTCTCACGAAAAATTATAAAATTGGTTTTATATTCAAAATATGCACGAACAACGTCTGCAAAAATTAGCTTACAATATATGCTTAAATCTCGATAGTTTGGGAAAACATACTAGGGTAACTGACATCAGGAGTGTTATGTAGAGTAGGGATAAAAATGAAATTTATTAAACACAGATATGCCATTTTTGGCAAAACAACCCCTGTATGCATATATATCCTCGCTACAAAGTAGTAATGAAACTCTTCTTGGTCAGAGGTCTTTCTATATAAAGCATGTATTAGCAAAAAGAGATCTTCTTATAAAACGAATTGTATACCCATAAATATATTTGTAAATATACAAAATATTCCTCTATCACTGGAACCCCCCTACACATAGGTTGGAGTCCTTTCATACAATAAACACCTTTTGACTCTGACAGTCAGTTCTTTTTGACAATATCTGGGACATATTAATAAGACATGGAGTTCATCTTCGATGAAAACAAGGCCAGCAGCATGACAATGAGACAGAGACGTTCCTTAATTTAAAAAATCTGTATTGAAATAATATCAGCCTTGAGAAATCCATGTTGTTTCATAATTAGCGACCAGACTCTTCACCATCGGATATGCGTGGTAAGGAAGTCTGTTTCGTGGAAGCTGCATCAGTTTGCTGTAGAGATGTGTTTATGCTGGACCGTTGTTGGTGGTAGTTTAACTGGCTTACAGAAATGACTAACAAAATCTGATGTGCACAGTTTCAATAATGGTGCTGTGGTTTGTTCCCCATACTTCAGATGCATAACAGAGTATTGTGCAATCATAATCAGATATCTTAAGCAATTAAACTTAATATCCAGAAATATTTTTGACAATTGTTGTTGGCAAAAAATAGCTTCCCTCGCATAAGGATTTCACGTTTGTCCATAATAACCTTGGAGTACACACAATACTTAAGTATCTGTACATATTAACAGCCTCAATTTATGCTCCACTTTGAAAAATACGAAAACGTTTCTCATATAATTCTTGAGAAATGCCATTATTTTCGTCTTTTTCAGATTCACCTTCATTCCAGTGTCTGCACGAACGTTTTCAACAACATGAATCTTCCTTTGGAGTTGCACAGCACTATCAGACAACCGGTGAGACGTCATCAACAAATAGGAGACATCTTTGACTTGTGATGATATAAATATACCTCCTCAACTATTATTCTCTAGCATTTGTGATAACTGATTCATACAAGGTAAAAATTGAGAATCAAAGTTAAAATACACCCTTGCCCTGTGCCTGTACAGTTGCAATAAGATGATAATCCAGTATCAGTTCTGACTCAAACACAAAATGATCATATATTACATAATTTCCCCTTCACACCAATGTTATTAAAGCTCTTGAACAACTCTGATAAATGCAGTCAGACGTTTTGGTGAAGTCTGTGGACAAACAATGGAATTTCCCCTTCTTTTTTGACAAATATTTGATTGCCTTAGATCGTACACTGAATATATGATCAGAAGTTGAATAACCGTCGAAGCCTGCATGGCAGTGTGCAATTATGTTGTCATCGGACCACTGTTGTAATCTGCTGTCGAGTATTGAGGAAAGAATTCTATACATTGAGTTGATCAAAGAAATACCTCTGAAATTATTTGGGTCCAGTGTGCCTCCAGGTTTATGGAAGTGGCAGATGACACTCTTTCGCCAAGTCTCAGGGGAAATGCTCTGTTAGAATAACGCATTGCATAGTTTCATTAATAACGCTATAATGCAACTTTCAGACGCCTTGAAAAAGTCACAAGCTGTCTCATCTGGTCCTGTTGATATTCCAGTTATATGGTTGCGGTCTGTGCGTAATCGAGTGTGCACCAGACAATCTATGTGCCAACAGATATATCGACGTGTGAGAACAAGAAAGGTAAAATAATAACAAAGGCGGACCATTCACGGATCAGCCAGTAGTTAACTGGTGCTGACTGGTATTGGCAGTGGACAAATGGAAGCCAGGAGTAGATTTGCAACACCCCATTTTTTTCCACGGTTATGTTCTGATTCTCAATCAACACCCCCCAACCCCACTGAAAAAAAGAAATGACAAAAAGTGTAACCCCGCTCCCCCCTTTCAAAAGGCTGGATCCGCCCATGCATTCACTTGTAACCAACGAAAGGAAGTTTTTAGATTAATTTCTCAACATGTGGAGCAGGTACCGTTTTACTCGTAAGATGTAACAGACTAATATTCGCAACACTACCATTGTTCTTCATGCGTTATTTTTACCGTGTTCGGGAATAAAGAATCTAATAATTACTTTTTCAATCCATATTATCATATGAGGTGCGGGTTGACGGATCTGCTACCTGATGAGGATATATTATTTAAGTTGGCCTGTGTCATCATTTCGATGTTGACAGTAAACATAACAACTACAGGAGAAAGACTGGCTTCTTTCATTTCCGTTGGGGTACATATTAAAACAGTTCATTGATATTTGCAGTGTTTGATTGTCAAGGAGTTGCAGCGAGACTAGAGACGACTCCTTGTCAGTCTCACATTGCAACAAAGCAATGTAAGGTGGAGTGCCTTTACGTCGCAGGTTGTGTACCGCTACACACCATTAAGACGTCGGAATCCATAAAACTATCTCCCCTTTAATATACTGTTAAAGGTTTCTGCCCAGCGTAAAGGCATAGGTTCGTTTTCACTGATTCGTATGCAATACATCAGTTTTCAGTCAACCTGTGCATTTAACATTTTGGGAATATATCAAGTATCAGTCACCAGTTTCAGGAATACAGAGGTTGCTCCAAAGTTAGCTTTGCCGGCGTAATTAACAACCTGTAATATAACAGATCAAAGTGGTTCACTAAAAAGTAGAGATCGTACTAAACTAAGGATCTTAAATGCATATCAATCGTCTTACCGCATCGGTGAGAACAAACCCCAGGACCGTCAACAGGATCATCAGTGCTGCAATGCTGAACAGGTTCCCAGAGCAAAACAAAAATTCATCATATGGAAACGATCCTCGGATAAGTCCAAAGAGAAGAAAACAGATCATCGGTATCCCGAACACATAAGTAGCAAAAGCAAAGTGGCTGTTTACAGCGTTCCCTTCGTCCAATATCAACGACAGACGTTTGTGCCTCTGACAAAAGTGACCAAAGATGCTTTCAAATTGGTCCATATCTTTTTCTAGTTTGTTGGACAGTGTTCGGAATTCCTTGATCAGACATATTGTGGTGGCGTTGAACAAAACGATAGCCGAAACCATCTGTGAGCTCACAACAATAAGCATACACACATAAAAGACCAGCGAGCCGATTTTCCTGGCCCCTTGATAGCCGTTGAATGGGGTCATATGACGCTCCAGTGTTGGAAACGAATGGCTAAGGCCAGTGGATGTACTGACAATGACACACAAATAGGCCATGGTGAAAATTATAAGAAATGTGCGTACTTTATGCGTAATTGTCAATAAATATGGAGAGGCACCATACTCCAATACGTATGTCCCAATTAGTTCTTGGAATCTTGGAAAATGTTTTGGAATGGCAAATGTGAGCGCCAAGGATAGATATGCAATATACAAGTAGAATGCCAATACCGCAAGTGATGACATCAAGTTTCCATCCAGTTTCCTCTCCACAAGGAATATAGAGCAATATCTGATAACATTGACCACGACAAGACTCTTACAGATAACTCCTAGAAATATATATGCACATTTGGAAGATTTACTTTTCTCGTCTCCAAGGTAAAATCCGTTGAAGTGTAAAAGTTGCTTGACTGGTCTGAAGACCGTGTTTATATCACACTGCCCAATGTCTTCCACCTTTGTATGTTTCATAATGATTTGTTCTCAGATCCACTGTAGCTTTCTAATTGCTGCACGGAGTGTACACGCAATGCAGATGCTGTGATAAAGCAGTACGCCTAATCAACGGGCAGCCGAGAGCTGTTGAATTTTAAAGAACCAGATTAACTGAGTCCTGTGCAGTGAGTGCAGGAATCTAGAGATCAACTAGATCAACACTTTGATTCAGCTCTAAATGATGTTTGTCCAATCAACACATATCCATAATATATTACATGTACATTCATATAGCACGCATTAATCAGGGTAATATCATGGCCATTATTGATCTGCCGCATAGCAATACATCAACACATTGTAAAAACGCTAGACCATCGTTGTAATTATGTCCTGAGTGACCACATTCATAGAATCATAAAGTGGAAAGGTAGGAGGAGTGATTTACAGCGTGAGGGTGGGGAATGGGGGTTGCCGAGAGTATTCACTGTTAGGGAATACAGGATCAATCAAGTCACATCTGGCTGTTCATACAATTGGCTGCCGACATGTGCTAAAGCGTGCCACCGCGTCCACTCTCTGGGCAAAATGAAAATAAAACGTTTAGTCTTTCAAGTTCCAGGTGTCTTGAAATGCAAATCTTCTTGGATCATTTTCTTCACAGATCAAATGTTTCATCACAAGTCAATGTGCCAATATTTGGTATTCTTCACCCACCAGGGAAAAAAAGTCAAGCTAATGCAATTTCTTGATTTGAAAGCTGACATTCAAGAGAACCTTCACTTTTTAACAGGTGCGTTTATAATTTGAAATATACAGCTTGAAGCGTTTTAAAGAGTCTGTGTACATATTCTGTTATTTTTCATTGATACCTCCAATGAAAAATAAACTATTTCTTTTGACATTATTTTGATAATATTGGATTATCCATAGTTCTGTACACATAATATGTCAGCATGATTTTTGTAACATTCAGAAAGTAAGTTATGGCTTTCACGAGATAATTTCTCAGATAAATAGACAATGACCAGCATTTCATGAATTTAGTGTCCATTTATAAGAGACATTATTGAAGCAATGTAAGTTTTCCGTAAGTCACATTCATTATTTATTGAAACACATCTAGAATCTTCTTTATCAGTCATCAAATGTCCAACCCAAGTTCAGGAAGTATGTCCTCTCATTTGTCTCTCTACTGTACTTTACTCTATTTCTAAACATTTAAAAAATAAACGTTCCACGCTCAATGCTATTTATTCCCTTTTTGTTCTTATTTATTTATTAGTGCATTTTTAATGATTTTGAAATTTCATTTTTTATTGATGTGAACATTCCAATTATTATATGTTTATCAGCAAATTGTTAAACGTAAACAACCATTGAAGGAATTAGTGTTCTGTTTTGTTATTTGTGGTCCTTAAGGTTTTACCATTATGCAGTTGTACAAAATACCCGCTTTGATATGTGTCATGCATAAAATACAACCTCTTTTGTGGAAGAGGAGGTAAATTCAGTTTCGGTTTCCCGTACACCAGCTAGGTTATAAGTTGCAAACTGGGATGGAAGCTACAAAATACTAAACTCATGGAAACCAGCAGGAACTTCCGTGGAGGAATGGGTAAAGTCCCGACATCGATTCCATTCGGATTCTGAAGCAAAACGTAGTTTCAGTCTTAAAGGTCACATATACTCTAATAGGGTGCAAGTGCAAAATCACTTGCTGACATCGTTATAAATGAAACCCCGTCATTAAAACTGCTCATTTCGATCTTTAATTACCTTAAATCGACCTTTTTGTCAACAGTGCACAACTCTCAGCCGCAAACGAAATTTCAACCAATCAGAGCGGCGTAATAGTGGGTATAGAAATGAGGGTCTGTGCAGTATTCATCTCCATTTCAGGGGTTAAACTATTTCGTTTACAGGTTTGTACAAACCTGAAAATGCGAAAGCTGTTGAGAAAAATGAAAGCTATATGTTCTCACAATCTACTATCATTTAGTTTTGTCTCCTGCTTTGCCTAGTTTTCGAGTTACAACCCTTGTTTTCATAGACGATTCTGTCAAAATCACTTGGTGTCGCTAGGTTGTAATCCGTGTTAGGTGATATAAACCTACACGTTATTTGTCATCATTCACTTGATGCTTAGTTAATGAATTTATAACAGGTATAATTAGTGGTAACGCCACTTAGATTACCCGACAAAGGCCCCCTTTTGGCATTTCTTTTGTCTGGATCGATCGAAGGATTAACCGATAACACGCTGATTGATTAATTAGTTTTATTGGGATTTAAATGCGGGGTTTGTCAAAAGGTAGTGTTTATGTATGTACATATACTAATCTATACTGAATACACGCTGTCGTGTGTGTCTATGTAAAACAAAACCCTTCTTTCAAAGGATTAACCGCCAATACATTGATTGATTGCTCATTATTGGCTAACTAAATAACTTTTTAAAAAGCATGACGCACATTATGCAATTAATTGCCTGGTTTGCTATCTTGGGTAACCAATGAAACTATACAGCAAAATGAAAAACCTGAATCGATACATCACGTTTTCATTAGACTGTTAAAAGACACATCACTTGGGAAATCTGCAGGTGAACTATATATCACTTGCTTTTGTGGATATTGATTGACACATTCCTCGAAGAAGGTAATAGCCTGACATTGCTCCTATAACTTTAATTTTGATATTTGCATTTTTGTTTTTAATAAGTTGTCGTAGCTTTCAACAGAATCATTGTTTTCGTCTTGAAGTGTAATGATGCAGACGACATACACTAGGGCGTGCGTGCGAAATATGATTCATATAGGCAAAATATGAAATGTCTACATATTGCATTCCTGTTATACATTCGCAGATCGCTCCTTTTTATTAAGCTTCAAAATGCATACAAGTATGATTATAAAGTAATTAGGATTATGAGACCAAGTATAAAGACGTATATTGACAAGTGTCTACATACTGGTGAGTGAACGTTACAAACCAAGAAAATTTAGCAAGTGAAGAAATTTATCGCGCAGTATGTTCACTTCGACCCCGACCTCGCTTAGGTTATGTTACAGGCTGTGTCATGCAAACTCCTTTTGGTAATGATTCAAACACATAACTATGTAGTTTTGATTTTCTAACTTGATGAGAACAAACCATACATAATCTCATTAATTCAAATGGATTTGACTTCACGATTTTCAAAAATGGCGGCGCCCTGTCTTGGGATGAATGCTATTTAACTTTGTTTTCACTGACTTACAATTACTTTCTACTGGTAGTAAAATATGTATTCTACCATGACTTCAGTAAATACTGGATTGTGATTGGTTAATCAAAGTCATTCAGAGGTATATAATCACATTATACAGATTTCTGATTTTCCGTGAGTAATTATACATGGTTTACGGTAATGCACTATTTTCGTCTGCCCACCAACATGGCCGACGTAAACAAAGCAACCGATACATTAATGGAATACGGCGATTTTGCACCTGGAAAGTTTGCATCTGCTATTGAAGACGGATTCAGTGATGATGAGCTTAACTCTTTGCTTGCGCAAATCACAGAGACAGGTGGTTATATGCACAAATTAATTCACAAGTATAGAAAACAAATTGAGTTGAACAACGCCAAAAGATCGGTATCCTGGATCACGGCTATTCCGGATCACTGCCGCATACATTAACCCCTAGAAACTGTAAATCTCCATGAATTTCTTCACTCAATCTCTCAGTTTAAAGCCGAGACAGTGCTCCTTAAGTGATATATTTTGTTTTACTTGACCTGAACCAGAAGTTTACTTGTGCGCCCTGTAACGAGGATACCTATCATCGCGTCGTAAGTTATCGTTGGCACGTCAGGAAAAGGTAACTCATTCGGAACGGTCCGTCTCAAATAAGAACAGCATCAAGTTGCTTCATGTTAACAATCCATTGCATGCATATACTTTTCACCTGTAAAAAGCAACAAAAATCTTCTCTATATCTGCCATATTGTCGGTGAAATGAGCAATTTATGGAACCACGCGGTTAAGTCAGTTCCGGATCACCAGAAAATAGGGATCACCTCAAAACTGTCAACCGCCGAGAAATGTTAATTACTGTTGAAATAAAGTTATTAGTTCCACGATGTTGTTTCGGGTCTGCCTTAGATGCTCTTTGCTCAAAGGAGATACATAAAACATTTTGGTCTTCATTTCACCAAAGTGTAATTTGAGACACAGAATAGTCTGTCATGAAATTAGACTAACAGCTAGTCCCTGAAATAAACATATTTTACTGAAAAAAACGTTCATAGTGAAAATAAATAATATAATGAAATGGAGCCCCGAGACTTTCTTCATTTTTAGAAGCTGTGGAAATCTAAACTTGCCACATTTTCTAGACTTGCGTCGACTTTCTTGGATATATAGGGTCTGTACGACAGACTATCAGTATCAGGAAATAACCAACCTGACAATGATTTGGGGTTGAAATTATTTTGGGTTTTTTTCAAGTCATATTATTCTTGTTTTTTTATTAACTTGGTGAATTTTTCTCCCGTGTGGAACCGGGGCAGAATGTGTCCACAGCACCCCATTGCTTGTCGTAAGAGGCGACTAAATTGGGCAACCTGTTTGCCGTGGGTTGCGTCCCGTGTCGGTGGCCGACGGGATCCTGGTGGTTGAGGGCATTTGCGTTCCATTGCCCAACACACCACTTTGGCCCTTACTTCACCTAGACGGGTGGTTGAATGGGCCCGATTCAACCAATCGGCTGGTCATGCCAAGCCCTGTGCATGGACTGTATATGTGTCATTGCACAAATTTGATTTGGAATTGTTTTGAATTTCGGCTTTGGCACTACTTGTGATGTGTAAGTTTTTGATTGTGAATTCTAATAGGAACTTTGCCTAGAGTCTTATACCAGAAGGCGATGGCTCATGGGCCAATCTGATAGTTTGAGTATTTATAATTCTTCTACTGGAGTATATCATCCGGGTATCCTTGGTGCTGCAAGCTGGAGGCCCGCTTGCTTTAGCATTGTCCTTGTGATACTCCGTGGTGGGTGGGGAGCTCGGATGATGAACCATGTGACACCAACCATGGCTTATGAAGTATCCAACAAAAAAAACCAAAACGTCCACTTCAAATTGATCCTGTTGATACTGACCACAGACCGTCTCTCTCGATTGAGTATTAGCCACGTTTCCTCTTTATTGAGACTCCGGACAAGACACCATTAAAGCTGAACCCTTTCACATTATCTACGGGTATTCAAGGTATTGCTGGGGATGTTAAGAACATTAGACGTTTACATTCGGGTGCGCTACTAGTTGAGTGCAGCAAGAAACAACAAGGATCCAATCTGATGAGTATTGAATCTTTCATTCCGGTCACGGTCTCTGCTCACAAGACCTTGAACACTAGTAAAGGTATCATCAGAGATCGTGATCGATTGTTTGCTGATATGTCCGAAATTGACATTGCATCAGAAATGAAAGATCAAGGTGTGCTGTATGTGAAGCGCTTTTCAACCCGAAAAAACAATGAAACATTCCAACTAATACCCATCTGTTTACTTTTTCATGTCCAAATGCTCCTAAATCAGTGAAGGCAGGCTACCTACATCCCCAGCCTGCTCGGGTGTTTTAAATGCCAGAAATATGGACATGGCGTGAATACTTGCACATTGTCTGTTGTGTGTGCTCACTTTGGTGAGAAAACACACACAACAGAAGACTGTGACAGTGATTTCAAAAAGTACACCAACTGTCTTCGAAACAGTGTCCTATTTGGAAAGAACAAATGGAGATAAACAGAATAAAGTCTACTCAAAATATCTCCTTTTCTGAGGCAAAAAAACTGGTAAAGAGGTCTGATCTTCCAGAAAGTTATGCTACAGTAGCAAAAACATCACCGGAGTCTACCTCTAAAATAACAAAACCATCCACAGGATGCCAAACTACCTTGACTTGGGTAAATTGCGATTCTCCACAGCTTTTATACCCTGCTGTATCATCTCAGACTGAGGAATCACTTCCTAGTACATCAAAGTCTTCTTCTGATCACAAATCATCATCTCAGTCACACTCAAAGTCTCAATCAACAGCTGATAGCCAACAGACCGTGAAAAGTAAACCGAAGCCTTAGCCTGATGCTTCAAAACAACAAAGTGGCAGAGCTCCTAAAGGGTCACAAAATGAAATTCAGTTGTTTAATAAATATGGGTCTCTTGAAGACATGGACGTTTCTGAAAACGTCCATTCTAGGGCACATAGCTTGTCGCCCTCCAAAAGAGTGCGGGGTAGATCCCACTAAATCCCACCAAAAGATAGTTTATTCCAATAATATTGTACAGTGGAACTGCAGAGGATTGAGGAGTCCGACTAATTTACATGAATTACAGCTATTAGTCCAAGATTTTACACCTTCAGCGATATGTCTCCAAGAGACATATTTAAAACAAACAGATACATTTGACCTTCGTCATTTTAATGCATATCATTGTTTTTCACCTCCGGGTGATAGGGCCACTGGAGGATCATCCCCTTCTAGTCAGACAAAACGTTATTCAAAGCCCTGTTCCACTTAGTACTAATATGCAGGCTGTTGCCGTGAAAATTACTTTAGCGTTTACACTATGCTCTCTTTATATTTCACCGTCTTCGGCGTTTGCCAAAACCGATCTTCAAGCTCTATATGATCAGCTCCCGAAGCCCTGTATTATAATGGGAGATTTAAATGGACACAATCCACTCTGGGGTAGTGTACCTACAAACACTAAAGGCGCCCGTGGCGAGCCACCTCCTCGTGGTGGGTGCTGGGTAACGCGAAGAGCTCGCCGACACCCCCGTTGTGGACCCGGGGGGATATTTGGTCCACCAACCCGTTTGCCGTGGGTTGCGACCCTGTGTCGGTGGAGGACGGGAGTCTGGGGGTTGAGGGCACTGGGAGCCTGTAACCGTGTTTCCTTTGCTCAACACACCCCTTCGACCCTTACTTCACCTAGACGGGTGGTTGAATGGGCCCGGTTCAACCAATCGGCTGGTCATGCTAAGCCCTGTACGTGTAAATTTAGCTGCACAAATTTGTTCTAGCTTCATGATGATAGAATTTTATTTTGATTGTGATTTGGATATCCAACTTTGTAACCTGCCTAGAGTCCTATGTCCAGAAGGCAGTGGCTCATGGGCCAATCTGGTGGAATTATTGATCTTTTTTAATTTTTCTGCTGGAGTATATCATCTGAGTATCCTTGGTGCTGCAAGTCGGAGATCCGCTTGTGTTTAGCATTGTCCTTGTGATACTCCGTGGTGGGTGGGGAGCTCGGATGATGAACGACTATACACTTACCATGGACTACGAAACACCCTCTAAGAAAACAAAACGTCCCCATGACACTGATGACGAACAACGACCCTCCACATTAGTTGATTACTGGCCACGTTTCCTGATTATTGAGACTTTGGATACGACTCCCTTGAAACTAAATCCTTTCGCGATTTCAAAAGGAGTTTATGGCATAGCAGGAGAAGTGAAGAATGTTCAGAGGTTGCGTTCAGGATCCCTGTTAATCGAATGTAACAGGAAACAGCAAGCAATGAACCTGCTATCAACAGATATGTTTGTTGGTGTTCCCGTTAAGATCTCTGCTCATAGAACTTTGAATACTAGCAAAGGGATTGTAAGAGACAGAGATCGCCTCTTTGCTGACATGACAGAGATTGATATTGCTTCTGAGATGAAAGACCAAGCAGTGTTATTTGTCAGGAGATTTACAACCCGCAAGAATAAAGAAACAGTTCCAACAAACACTTATCTCTTCTCGTTTTCAGCGCCAAACCCTCCTAAATCAATCAAGGCAGGTTACTGTAATGTGAACGTTGATGTGTACATCCCTAGTCCTCTGCGGTGCTTTAAATGTCAAAAGTACGGACATGGAGTGAATAATTGTACATTGTCTGTTACTTGTGCTCACTGTGCTGAGAATACACATGTAACAGAAGATTGTTGGTGCATAAAAAATGCACCAACTGCCACGGAAGTCACTCATCCTTTTCTAAACACTGTCCTGTTTGGAAAAAACAGATGGAAATAAATCGGGTTAAATATACCAGGAATGTCAGCTTTGCTGAAGCAAAAAAGCTTGTTCAGTCTAGAGAACACAGTGAAACCTATGCCTCTATCGCCAGTTCATCAACCGAAACAACTCATAAGGAAAGTCCTTCAGTTACAACTAAAAATACCTCCTCGCACTCATGCCAAACAGACTTGACATGGGTAAACTCTGACACTCCTACACGATTGTCTCCTGATCAGTTCACTCAGACAGCAAAATCACTTTCACAGCTGAACCCCATGCAGGAACAATATTCTCTTCCACAAACTTGTTCTCAACCTGACAGAAATGAGAACCAACCTGGAAAGTCCAAAATCAAATCACGGATAGACACTTCAAAAACAAATCGGGCATCTAAAGGGTCAGATAAGATAAAAATATCTAACAAATTTGAATCACTAGAGGATATGGATGTTTCTGATAGCATCCATCAAAGGGCACATAGTTTATCGCCCTCAAAGAAAGTGCGGGGCAGATCCCCAATCAACCCTCCTAAAAGATAGTTCATTCCAAAAAACTAGTACAGTGGAATTGTAGAGGCTTACGGTCCAATTTTAATGAGTTACAGCTTTTAGTCCAAGATTTTGCACCATCGGCTTTCTGTCTGCAGGAAACTTATTTGAAGCAGACAGATACTTTTGATTTACGGCATTTTGATGCATATCATTATTTTTCACCTCCGGGTGACAGAGCCACTGGGGGATCTTCAATCCTTGTTAAACAGGATGTTATACATAGTCCTGTACCACTCGCAACTAACCTCCAAGCCGTTGCAGTTAGACTTACTCTTCATGTTACCTTTACACTATGCTCTTTGTATATTCCGCCTTCTTCAACAATCCAACTGTCAGATCTGCAAGCTCTCTATGACCAACTTCCTAAACCTTGTATTATAATGGGTGATCTCAATGGCCCTAACCCGATATGGGGTGGCTTAAACACTAATTCAAAGGGTCAAATACTGGAAGATTTTATCTCCAATAATGATTTGTGTATTTACAATGATGATTCTAGCACCTACCTGCACCCTGCAACTGGCACTTGCTCTTCTCTAGATGTGTCTCTTTCAGATTTTAGGCTACTTAATGAATTTGAATGGTCGGTCCACAATGACCTCTGTGGAAGTGACCATTTTCCAACTATCTTATCAGAAATTAATCCGTCTGACTCTCCATCATATTCGAGATGGAATTTTTCCAAAGCAGACTGGTCTTTATTTCTTGCTTTATGCACATCTAAAATACGGCCCGAAGTTTTTAGTGACATAGCTGATCCCATTCAGTGTTTTTCTGACGTTTTAAATGAAATTGCTGATGAGTGTATACCCAAGTCCTCTACGAATCCACATGTACGGAAACCATGGTTTAATACAGATTGTAGACAAGCCAGGAAAGCGAGGAAAAAAGCAGAAAAATATTTCCGCCATCACCCAACTGTCCACACCTTAAATAAATTTAAAATACTCAACGTGAAAGCACGTCGTACCTTCAAACAAAACAAACGACAATCCTGGAGAAATTATGTCTCCAAAATTAATTCACGTACGCCAATGTCCAAAGTATGGAACATGGTTCAAAGAATGAAAGGTAAAGGTTCAAAAGCTGCTGTTCACCATCTTAAAGATGGGGATAATTTAATTGCAGACACATCTGAAATTGCAAATAAAATTGGCGAAACTCTTGCCGAAAATTCATCATCGGCGAATTATGTCCCTGAGTTTCAGAGATATCAGAAACAACAGGAAAAGACAAAACTTAGTTTTGATTCAAATAACGGGGAAGATTACAATGAAGTGTTTTCTTTACATGAGCTCCATACGGCTCTTGACCAAGCTCACGACACTCCAACAGGTGATGATAATATACATTACCAGCTACTGAAACACTTACCTGAATCATGTTTGATGACACTTTTGGATATATTTGACCAAATATGGACGTCTGGCAAATTTCCTTCTTCATGGCGAAATGCCATTGTAGTTCCAATACCACAACCTGGTAAGGATCATACAGATCCGTCGAATTATAGACCAATATCGTTAACTAGCTGTGTCTGCAAAACCATGGAGCGTATGGTGAATAATAGATTAGTTTGGTATCTTGAAACCAATAACCTGATCACAAATATTCAGTGTGGTTTCAGGAAAAATCACAGTACCATTGATCATTTGGTACGTTTAGAATCCTTCGTTAAAAATGCTATAGTCAATAAACAACATGCTGTATCGATTTTCTTTGATCTTGAAAAGGCTTACGATACCACCTGGAAACATGGCATTTTGAAGGATCTACATGGTTTTGGTTTGAGAGGCCGTTTGCCTCTTTTTATATCACAATTTTTAAAAGACAGGCAATTTCAAGTCCGTGTGGGTTCAACCCTGTCTGATCATTATACACAGGATCAGGGTGTTCCACAGGGCAGTATTTTGTCTGTCACCCTTTTTAGCATCAAGATCAACAGTTTATCTAAAGTTTTAAACGATTCAATTGATGGATCGTTATTTGTGGATGATTTTAATATTTCTTGTCGTGGAAAAAATATGCATACTATTGAACGGCAACTGCAGCTGTGTTTAAACAAAATAGATAAATGGTGTCTTGAAAACGGCTTCAAATTTTCTAAATCAAAAACCAATTGTGTACACTTCTGCCGTAAATATAAACCCCATAAAGACCCAGAACTATTTCTAAGTGGCGCCCATATCAAAGTTGTCAAGGAGGCTAAGTTCTTGGGATTTATTTTTGATTCACATTTGACCTTTTTGCCGCATATTACGTCCCTAAAAGCCAAATGCGTGAAGGCTCTCGATTTATTAAAGGTTGTTTCTAATTCAAAATGGGGAGGGGATCAGACTACCCTCCTTCATTTATATAGCTCCCTCGTGCGATCGAAACTTGATTACGGCTCCATCGTATATGGTGGAGCTTGTCAAAGCAACCTAAAACTACTTGATCCTGTGCACCACCAAGGCCTATGACTTTGTCTCGGTTCTTTTAGAACCTCTCCTACCGACAGTCTATACGTCGAGGCTGACGAGCCTTCTCTCAACCAACGCCGTATAAAACTATCCTTACAGTACATTACAAAATTGGCTTCTAATGAGTCTAATCCTGCATTTAATTGTCTTTAATCCTCTTTATCGGGATTTGTATAACAAAAAGTCTTCCCTTCTTCCGCCTCTTGGGCTCAGAATTAAGCCATTTCTTGATTGCTTCTAGTATTGAGCTGGAAAATATAGCTCCTTCCCGACTTCTTTCTTCTCCTCCTTGGCAATTGGTCAGGCCCCAAGTGGACCTAACATTAACTACATTTAAAAAATCAGAAACTAATGAAATACAATACGAACAAGAATATAATCAATTTAAACATAAATATAGCAAATATAAATCCTTATTTACAGATGGGTCCAAGGACGGTGGCGGAGTGGCTTGTGCCACTGTCATTGGATCCAGAACAATATCTTCTAGATTACCAGATAACAGTTCTATTTTTACAACTGAAGCTAACGCCATACTAACGGCTCTTAAATATATTCAAAGACATCCTAAACATAAACAGTATATAATCTATTCCGACTCTCTTTCTTGCCTTCAGGCTATTAGAACTATTTCTGGTAAACATCCACTTTTCATTGAAATTATTGAATTGTATAAAAAATCTTGCTACTGGCCAGTACGACATCGTCTTCTGTTGGTTACCCAGCCATGAAGGAATCTCTGGTAACACATTGGCTGACCTTGCTGCAAAAGCATCACTCAACAAATCTGTGTCACCTCTTCTTATCCCTTATAGTGATCATAAAGCCACCATTAGATCTTATATGATCTGATGCAAAAGAAGTGGGACACTCAAGTGGGTATAAATAAATTACATGCGATAAAACCCTATATTGGTTATACCTACTTGGGTTGTCAGTCCAGATTTGAAGAGGTCATCATGCGACGATGTCGCATTGGCCACACAAGATACACGCACGAATATATACTGAAAGGTGAGGATCCTCCGTTTTGTATCCCTTGTGATGAGAGAGTAACGGTCAAGCATATCCTGCTCGACTGTGTTGAAATCTCCGTCACAAGGGATAAATATTTCAATGTCAAAACTATCAAGGACCTTTTTACCACTGTTAGTTGTCATTTAATCATTGTTTTTGTTTAAGGAAATCGATTTCATGGTTGAATTTTGAGCAATATGTTTCTGTACATAGATATATTTTAATGATTGGTAGTTTAGATTAGTAACTTGAATTGTTAGTGGCTGTACCCTCAAAGGGGGTTGAAACATTGTAAAATGATTGGCCTCCTGAGAGGGTAGGTAAGTCCAAAAACATTTGATGTAAATTTAAGTCTACCAGGTTTTTTAATCGTAGTATTTTAATTTTGCCTAGCATTTCATACACTCTCCAGCGGCTGAAGGAATGATGTAAATCCAACTAGGGTCCATGCAGGTAGCCAAGGCTGTAAGTCCCCATGGTCCTTAGTATGGCGGTCCACTTCCAGTCGTTGGAGATCTATAGTGTGTTTTTATATTG
Organism: Haliotis asinina; assembly: GCF_037392515.1. NCBI lineage: Eukaryota > Metazoa > Mollusca > Gastropoda > Lepetellida > Haliotidae > Haliotis > Haliotis asinina. The sequence goes on along the minus strand of NW_027133889.1, from coordinate 659,938 downwards.
TTTTGTCCACATAGTGATATTAGTTTTAAGTTTTCACACTTGTTTTAAATTGCAACTGTGATATTCTAGTTGTGTTACTGTCCTTTGACGACAGGTTTATTTATGAAATACATATCTTCCATTTCAGTATTAAATGTTCTCGTCACGATATGGCTGAAATATTGCCGATGTGACGTTAAATATTAACTCACTCACTCACTTGGTGCATGTTAGTATGGTATGATTCACTCCAAGTGCCAAGCAGTCTTGCAGGGCCATTCAGGCAAATTCGATCTTGATGTAGGTGGCAGTGTGTTTTTCTGAGCCAGCTGGAGAATCTGTTCCAAGTTTTCCCCCTTGCCCTGCTCACCGGTAGAGAAACGGGGAGGCATGGTCATACCATGTCATTATGTTATTAACCACAGCTACAGAAAGTGAGCTTTTATGACAACCAAAAAGTGCCCTGCTACTTGTGCCAGAGGCGGAATCAATGAGGCTGGAGTAGACATGAGCTAGTTTGTTTCATTTTTATACATACCAAAATACCATAAAGAGTTGAAATATGCTGGTATTAATAGATTATGTTCGTTAGCTTTACAATCAGTAACTAATGATGTGATGTTAAAAATCTTCATATTGACTGAATAAAGCCTTAAAGGTTCCTTAAAGGTTACAACTTAATGTCGCATGTAAGAGTCACGACAAAACATTATATATCAATATTTACTGAAGAGATCAGGACCATAAACCACGTATGTATAAACCACAAGAGAATATTTTTCAGCCCACACTGGTACCTGGAATCATGATTCTTGAATGTGTTGTTATGAGCAGCAAGTGTTAAACCTATCTACTAAGCGGATGTTGTTATCAACTGCAATGTTTGTTGATTATTTGTTTATCAAACATTATGAATATTGTTAACGCATATATTCAATTAAACGCATGTCATGGTTTGACACAGACCCCTGTTGCCCCAAACGAGCATCAATAACCGAACACTGCCTCGTTATGTCACGTGATCCGGAATACCCTGAAATGATTTGGAACTGCCGTAATGGAGCAGCCTTTCTTTCGATATATCTGAAGTCAATCAGGGCCGAATAAATTTTACATTTTGGTGTGACATTGGTGTGAAACATTGCTCAGACAGAAATTGCCCTAAGTCGCTTCAGATATATTTTTGCGGAGGCGCACGCAGTCGGTGTTTCGTTAGTGATCCGGAACTGCCTTACGCACTGTACTACTCCAAGTCGAGCTATGTCGGAATCAGGGCAGCCATACATCGTCATGTCAGTTCACCTCCTCACCAACGCAATTTTAGTATTTTGCATAATGAACTATTTCACAGCGCAAATAATGTATTTCACGGTATCTTGCGCAAAATTAAAATGATGGGCTTGGATAACCCCAAACACCATGAGCCAATTTCTCAGGGTGACGTGGCCAAAATTAGATCCCATTTCTCTGTTGACACACCGGAAATCCTCCAAGTAAAAGATTGGTTTGATCTCACTCTCGGTTTTGACAGGGGAGGCTGTGAAAATCAGAGGTCTCTCACTCGCGATTCTTTCACTGTCGAAACCGAAGACATGGGTGTTCAGTACATCACGATGACACACTCTGAAGCTACAAAGAATCATCCAGGTGGGGTCCATGATAAAGGGCAGGGAAAACCTTGTATCTACGCGATCGGGTTGTCTTCGTGTCCAGTCGATTCATTCTCGAAGTACAAATCCAAATTGAATCCAGAAAATCCAGCATTTTTTCAGAAACCACGGAAATGTGTACGTGAGTACGACACCACGTGGTACACTCTCAAACCGTTAGGCCACAATTCTCTTTCGTCAGTGATGAAAACTTTGTCAGTAAATGTTTCATCCGCTAAAAACTAGAAAAGTATGGTTCCCATTGTAAACATGAACATATTTAAATGTGTGAATGACGCTTTGAAGCACTGAAGCCGTTGCTTGTTTTAATTTATTTTGACAAAGTTGTCACTGTTCACAAATGTGGACAAGCCGTCACCCCTACAGTTTGGCGGTACGAAAGAATGGATGCACCTGCACCCCTTCGGTGTTTGCAGTGCCAGTTTGTTGAACCGATTTGCGCAGCGGCGCTGTCGCGGCGGTAAATATTTCGTTTTCGAAATCTTATTAACGCGGTCATAGTAGAATGGAGATAAACATACTGTGTTGGAAAATCAGAGGTATATAACGAAATTATAATAGCTCTAATTTTTTCGCGAGGCGTGAGGTTTTAAATAAAAAATTTAGAGCTATTATAATTTCGTTATATACCTCTGATTGTCCAACACAGTATGTTTATCTCCTAATTTTATTGATGGACAATAGGATTTTGCATGACATAACAATTTCACTCTTGGAAGTGAGGTGGAGGTCACTATAACATTGTTTGCAATATAAATGTCACTTCGACCACCACCTTGCTTCCTTGGAAGAAGTCCTTATGTTAAAAGTTGTGTCATGCAAAATCCTTTTGGCCATGATTCAAATGGATATTTAACTACCAGTAAAAAGTAGTTTTGATTTTCTAACTTGATGAGAACAAATCATAATCTCAATAATTCTAACGGACTTTAGCCCGTGACTTCACGATTTTCAAAAATGGCGGCGCCGTGTCCGAGGACGAATGCTATTTAAGTTTGTTTTCACCGACATATAAAATCAAAATTACTTTCTACTGTTAGTAAAATATGTATTGTATTGATGGACATTAGGATTTTACATGTCATTGCTTATAACAGAACAATTTCACTCATGGAATCGGTCAATATAAGGGGTCAATAAAATATTACTTACGAAAATATTGTCACTTTGACCACAACCTCGTTTCCAAGGGAGAGAGCGTTATATCTATGCAAAATCCGTTTGGTCAGCAATGTGTAGTAAGCAGTCTTGATTTTAAAAACTCGATGAAACTTGAACTCCATTTTCTATCCTGGAAGCGTGGTAGGGGACGAACCACCCGTTTTAGTATATACCACAGGCTTCCACAAAGCTCACTTCGCACACACTAACAACCAATTTAAGCACAAACTACGGAGTCTGGTGGAAATCTGTGCATAGTGACACCATCACCCGACCCCAAGGAACAATTGACGGCAACACAACAATTCGGCATGTATTTGGTAACGTCGAGAAATCAGCAAAATGACGAGCTTCCTACATATTTTCTATACATTTAACAGGAAATCGTTCCTTTTATGACGTCAGTGTAGGGCTCTGGCGACAGAGTTACGTAACCTGTCTGCGGTTTCGTTTGCGGGCGAGAGAGAAGCAGACGGATTTTTAGCAACTTTTAAGCGCTTGGTATTAATTAACCACAAGGTTTGTTTTTTTTTTTAAAAAAAAAACAACAAAATATGGTGTTTCGTTTATGACTAACCAAAAGTCTTTCATATGCAGTGACAAAAAAAGAGTTCCAAAAAATTTAGTGGTCCTTTAATGGAAATTAGGTAACCATGGAAACCAGGTTGAAACATACCATAAACTATGACATAGAAACCAGGATGAAACATACAATAAACTATGACATGGAAACCAGGTTGAAACATACAAGGAATCCAGGTTGAAACATACACTAAACCAAAACATGGAAACCAAGTTGAAACATACAATAAACTGTGACATGGAAACCAGGTTGAAACATCCAAAAATCTAAAACATAGAAACCAGGTTGAAACATACAAAACCTAAAACATCGAAACGAGGTTGAAACATGCAATATATTATGGCATGGAAACTAGGTTGAAGCATACAATAAATCAAAACATGGAAACAAAGTTGAAACACACAAAAAACTAAAACATGGAAACCGATGCATCGTTTTGGTAGTCATCGGGAAATGGTGTAAAATTCATTTTTAGTCGTCATGGAAACCGCAAAGAATCCTCAGGAGACTACCTGGATATTAACTGGAAATCTTGGTTTCCATGGCGTTTCTTCTCAGTTTCAGTTTTCCTGAAAGCAGCCTTTTGGTGCAGTGACAACTCTTCCGACTCTTCCGACAGCTTTGTTGTCCTCTGTCAAACCAAAGTCCTCTGAGACAAATGAGCAAGCATTGACAGAAAAGATTCTCTGGGAAGAAAGTACTCCTTTGAACCAGAGACATTTTGTGATTTAACAGAAAATACGTTTGGAAGAAAGTTTCTTGATGTTTGGGTTTTCTTTTTTCATCCCTTGTATACATGATATGTAATGGCAGATGTCCAGGAGACAACGAAGGCATCTATACCATATGTATCAGAAGCGGGTTGTAGTGTTAGTGATTACGCTATTGCATCTGTAAATACCAATTCACATTTTCAATACTTATCAGTGCACTGTTGACATGAATCAAAGCTCATGCCTGTTAGGTCACTGTAAATGTTTGATTCTGCTGAATGTCCGTATATCGATAACTCCAGTAAAGAAGAACATTATATCGCTATATTTGGAGTGAGAATCACAAGAAAACTTTTTTTAAAGATTTGCCACGTAATCAGCAGTCAGCATTTAACGTATTAATTGACATAGTAATTGCTGATATTAACAAAGCACAGGTCAGGATTTACTTGTCAGAAATGTTTTGACCGCAGCTGCAATATTCACGATGAACACCAAGTAAGGCAAACAAGCGTATTTTTTATACTAGAAGCTGTAAATATCCTAAACGAGACGAAGCTAGACGTTTCACATAAACTAAATCAAGTTTCAAGTAGATGCACGTAAAATGCAGAAACAAAATTAATATAACACTGATGGTGGAATAGTAAACAATATGGTCCAAAATATCCACAAATGCTCCATAATAGTTCTGTCTTATAAAAAGAATTGAGAAGCTTGGAATCACGCTCGAAATGCTTGTTGTCCTGTTGATAAATCTGTTTTATGCAAGGTTTGTTTAGCATACTGATACTGAAATGATTTTAACGTTAGTGACCATAGGCCTTTAAACCAGATTGCACTCATGAATTTTCTTTTACTAAAGATGAGGTAAGTTCTTGTCTGATCCATATGAAAAATGGGGAGTCGACTGTAATTGGTGTGGTCGTAGTGGGTTTATATTATATCAACTAAACATATCATTATGTCATTTTCAAAAATTATTTCTAACAATCTCTTTAAAATGGGGACTTTCCCGCTTCATGGAAATGGCAAAAATATATTATATTCTGTTGCATGATAAAGGGGATCGGACAAATGCAGGTAATTACAGAGCCGGCCATTGCAACACCCGGAGACCTGCAGCCCTCAGTCTGTCCCGACAAACATGAGCGATGTGAGGGCGGGCATTGTCATGCTGGAACTCGAACATTCGGCCTGCTGTACGCGCAAAGGGGATCACAATCTGGTTAATTAATTACAACATAAACAAGAGTATAATATGGTATAAAGTAAATATAGCAATTACAAATAATTATTCACAGATTTGTCCAACAGCTCTAAATATACTAACACCTCTTAGATATATTCAAAGACATCCTAAACAGAAACAATATGTAATCTTTTCTGACTCTCTTTTTTTGTCTTCAGGCTATTAAAAACTTATCGTGTAAACATCCACGTTTAATAGATATTATTGAATTGTATAATGATCTTGCTACGGGCCAATGCGATATCATCTTTGTTGGTTACCCAGCCACGTAGGCGTTTCTGGTAACACAATGGACGATCTTGCCGCTAAGACAGCACCCAACAGATCTACAACTCCACTTCTTGTTTCATGCTAAGATTATAAAGCTACAATTAGATCGCATTACCGTGATCGGAGGCGGAAGAAGTGGGACACCCAAGTAGGGATCAAGAAATTACATGCAATACAACCCTGTGTCGGTTACACCTACTTGGTCTGTCAGATTTGAGGATTTCACACTAACCATGCTAGATACACTCAAGAATATCAACTTCAAGGTGAGGATCCTCCGTTTTGTTTACCTTGTGATGAAGGAATCACGGTCAAGCATGTCTTACCGGTTTATTAAATTAATCATTTGTGATCTTTTACAAGTCGGCTAAATTATTTCTACCATCGCCAGCTGCTGATGGGATGGTATAAATGGGATGGTATAAAGGTCCATGCAGATAGCCTAGGCACCGTCAGTCCCCATGGTCCCTAGTGTGGTGATCAGACTTCTGTTGTGGGCAATCTATGGCCTATTTGTTTTTGTTATGTATAGTCTAAATTATCTTGGTTGGGCCACACGTTGACCTAACATTAATTACATTTTAACAATCAGAAACTAATGAATTACAGTATAAACAATAATTTAGTCCATTCTGAAATGAAAATAATACATATAAATGTATATTTACGGATGGATCCATGGATGGTGGCCCTGAAACTTGTGCCACTGTCATTGGACCCAGAACAATAAATTCTCGATTGCCTGATAACAGCTGTATTTCCACACCGGAAGTCAACGCTATATTTACTGACTTAAAACACATATTAACAGACATCCTAAATATAAAGAATATATGATCTTTTCACACTCTCTTCCTTGTCTTCAGGCTATTAAAAGCATTTCTGCTAAACATCCACCTTTAATAGAAATTATTGAATTGTATAATGATCTTGCCACTGGCCAATACGACATCGTGTTTTGTTGGTTACCATGTTGCCATTTCTGGGAACACCATGGCCGATCTTGCTGCCAAGGCAGCATTCAACAAATCTGTGACACCACTTCTTATTCCTAGCATTCGAACCTACATCCGTAATCTGATGCAGAAGAAGTGGGACACCAAAGTAGATATCAATAAATTGCATGAATTATTGATTTCACCTACAAGGGTTGTCAATACAGATTTGAAGAGGTCATCATACGGCGTTGTCGTATTGACCATACCAGATATACTCACGAATACTTGTTATAACGTTCTGTAGCTATATGTATTCTAATGACTGGTAGTTTAGTAACTAGAATTGTTAGTGGCTGTACCCTCAAAGGGGCTTGAACTATTGTAAAACTGTTGCCCTCCTGAGTGGGGACGTAAGTTTCATGCAGGTAGCAAAGATTCTGTGGATCCCCATGGTCCCTAATATGGTGATCTTACTTCATGTGTTGACTATCTGTAGCCAGGTTTGATATTGTATTGTCCATTAGTGCCATTAACTTTCTACGCTGGTTTTAATTCCACTGGTGATATTCTGGTGGCTTTGCTGTCCTTCCTCGACAGTTTGTTTTATAACATACATATATTTCTTTTTTGTGTGTGTGAAGAATGTTTTCGTCACGATATGGCTGCAATATTGCCGATGTGACCTTAAATATTAACTTATTCACTTACTCACTTGTTAAAACGTATCCCTTGTGATGAGTGCGTCACGGTCTAGCACATCCAGCTTGACTGTGTTGAATCCTCCGTCACAAGGAATAACTTTTTTATTGTAGAAATATCTAAGAATCCTTTTAACACAGTTAGTTCTCATTTAATTATTGTTGTTTTAAAGGAAATAGTATCTGTTAGTGCCTGTTTCCTTGTCCTCATCAAAGGGTAGGTAAGTCCTAAAAAATTAGTTTATCTAGCTCTGCACACTTTTTAAATCATAGAATATATGTTATTTTTAATGCTAAATATCAGTATCATGTTTCTTTATAGAACAAAACATTAACAAGAATGAGAATCACAACCGCCGATGACTGTTACGTAAACAGTGGGTATCGCTGATATATGGAGAGCTGCTAAAGGGTGCTTTTAAATTAATTTCTCAACATGTGGATGTATCGCTTTACTCGTAAGAACTAACAGACTAATATTCACTAAATTACCATTGTTGTTCATGCGTTATGTATTTACCATATACGGGAATAAAGGATCTAATATTTACTTTTTTCAATCCATATTATCATATGCGTAAGAGGATACCTGATGAGAATATATTATCTAAGTCGGCCTATTTGATCATTTCGATGTTGACAGTAAACATAACCACTGGAGAAAGACTGTACCTTCTTTCATTTGCTTTGGAGTACTTATTAGAACAGCTCATTTTAAATTTGCCGACGACCCCTTGTCAATCTGACATTGAAACAAAGCAGTGTAAGGTTGTGTGCCTTTACGTCGTAGGTCGGAATCCATAAACTATCTTCCCTTTTATCTCCTTTAAAAGAGTTCTTCCCAACGTAAATGTATGGGTTCGTTTTCTCTGAACTAGTTTATAGTCAACCTGTGATTTTCAACATTTTGGGAATATATCAAGTATCAGTCACCAGTTTCAGGAATACAGAGGTTGCTCCAAAGTTAGCTTTGTCGACGTAATTAACAACCTGTAATATAACACATCAAAGTGGTTCATTAAAAAGTGGAGATCGTACTAAACTGAAGATCTTAAATGTATATCAGTCGTCTTACCGCATCGTTGAGAACAAACCCGAGGACGGTCACCAGGACCATCAGAGCTGTGACAGTGAAGAGGTTCCCAGAACAAAACAACAACTCATCGTATGGCAACGATCCTCGGATAAGTCCAAAGAGAAGAAAACAGATCATCGGTATGCCGAACACATATGTAGCAAAAGCAAAGTGGCTGTTTACAGCGTTCCCTTCGTCCAATATCAACGACAGACGTTTGTGCCTCTGACAAAACTGACCAAAGATGTTTTCAAACTTGTCCATATCTTCTTCAAGGTTCTTGGACAGAGTTCGGAATTCTTTGATCAGACATATCGTGATAGTGTTGAACAAAACGATAGCCGAAACCATCTGTAAGGTCACAACAATAAGCATACAGACATAAAAGACCAGTAAGCCAATTTTGGTTGCCCCTTGATAGCCGTTGAATGGGGTCATATGACGCTCCAATGTTGGAAATGCATTGCTAAGGCCAGTGGATGTACTGACAATGACACACAAATAGGCCAGGGTGAAAATTATAAGAAATGTGCGTACTTTATGCGTAATTGTCAATAAATAAGGAGAGGCACCATATTCCAATACGTATGTTCCAATTAGTTCTTCAAATCTTCTGAAATGTTTTGGAATGGCAAATGTGAGCGCCAAGGATAGGTATGCAACATACAAGTATGATGCCAATACCGCAAGTGATGACATCAACTTTCCACCCAGTTTCGTCTCCATAACGAATATAGAGCAATATCTGATAACATTGACCACGACAAGACTCTTACAGATAACTCCAAGAAATATATATGCACATTTGGAAGATTTACTTTTCTCGTCTCCAAGGTAAAATCCGTTCAAGTGTAAAAGTTGCTTGACTGGTTTGAAGACCGAGTTCATGCCAAACTGTTCAATGTCCTCCACCTTTGTAGGTTTCATAACGATTTGTTCTCAAATACACTGTAGCTTTCTAATAACTGTCCCGAGTGTACACGCCTGGTTCCGACACAATATAGATACTGTCATGAAGTAGTACGCCTAATCAACGAGCAGCCGAGAGCTGTTGAATTTTAAAGAACCAGATTAACTGCATCCTGTGCAATGAGTGCAGGAATCTAGAGATCAACTAGATCAACTCTTTGATTCAGCTCTAACTGATGTTTGTCCAATCAACACGTATCCATAATACATTACAGATACATTCGTATAACACGCATTAGTCAGGGGTATATCGTGGCCATTATTGATCTGCCGCATAGCAATACATCAACACATTGTAAAAACACTAGACCATCGTTGTAATTATGTCCTGAGGAACCAGAATCATAGAATTATAAAGTGGGAAGGGAGGAGAACTGATTTTCAGAATAAGGGTGGCGAGTGGGGTGGGGAGGGGAGGGGAGGGGAGTATTTACTCTTAGGGGATATCGGGTCAATCAAGTCACATCTGGCTGTTCATAAATCCCCGTTCAGTTGAAAGGATTGGTTGCCGACATGTAGTAAAACGTGTCACCACGTCCACTCTCTAGGCAAAGGGGAAAATAAAACGTTTAGTCTTTCAAGTTAAAGGTGTCTTGAAATGCAAATCATCTGGGATCATTTTCCTCACAGAACAATGTTTCATCACAAGTCAGTGTGTCAATATTTGGATTCTTCACCCACCAGGGACACTTGATGAAAGCAATGTTATTAATTACGTATATGCGTGATTATGGTATTCAGTGATAGGTGATTATGGTATGGGATGAAAGTCACTTTAGGTTGTACTTGTCCAGTTAACGACCTGCAGCAGGTAAAGTGGTGAGGATAAATAAGCTGCGCCGCCGGGTCCAAGATTATTGCATTTCGTTAGCGACCAGAATACATGTGTGTTCCTGATCATACTAGTCCGAATTATGCTCTTGTTATTACACCTCGCCCACTGAGGTATGTTGCCGTAGTTAAACTGTACCAGGTAACACACAAAAAAGCGTCACAATAAAAGCAGTCATAATACAGGTGGTTATATAATTGTCACAATAAAAGCAGTCACAATGAAAGTGGTTATTAGACTATGTGTTAGCGAAAAGATGACCGTGTTTTGCCCCAACGCGAGCATCCGTCACAAACACATGAACATGCAGGTCAATTATTCCCCAAGAGAAACGTTGTACCATAAGGTACAGACTAAGAATCGCATCGGGTACCATTCTGTTCTTAGTGCTTCAAATTTGAAGAGATGTCTTGCTTATGCAAATGGATAGTATTTCTGTGCTAAATGATGATAAGAGTTGCAGACTGGTACCGTTGTTTTTGTATAGGGTAGAAGCAGGGAACATTTGAACTGACGATGGATTTGACAAACTGTCTCATTTGTGTTACAGAACACTATCCTCACTGACGATCTTGAACCGCTAACGCCTTACATTGTTCACAGATGCAACGCTAACTGGTGAGTAGAAGAAGGTTGGTCTCACTCACACTCTGAAAACTGAGTTTATTGTATCTGATCATAACGTAAAGGATATGCTTGACTAATGTCTCTGGTACAACAAAAACACTGGTGCTGGACGTCTTTTTTTAAGCTATGGTTTGACAGAGGAGTTCGATGTATCAACGATTTATACTGCTTTGAAAACTTTGTACAACATTTTAATCTTAACACTGATTCATATTTACTGGTCTTACTAGGTCAGTAAAAGTATATTTTAAAATAGATTTTACAACTTTGTCAAAAATTCTCCACCCAAGTTTACCAACAGATACAATTATTAACAGTTCCTTAAAATGCTTGATGGCACAACGTTTTTAACATTATTGTCAGAAGCTATCACAAAAACACATTATACAAAATGGCAGCAAACTAATTAAACAATAAAGATTCATCTGATGACAGGAACAATTGTAACAAAATGTATTTAGATGTAATTATATCTGGCAAAAACTTGAAATCTCGATAAATCGGAAAATTCAAAACAATATTGAATTAACAGAAAGAAAAGTTTTGCTTGATTTTCCAGACGAACGCAATGACTCTCTCAATGGTATCGTCATCATCTTCTAAAAGACACTTTAGAAGCAGCTTCGGAAACGGGGAACCACCTTTTCATGTTTTCCAGAATGAACGTAGACACTGGTATATGATAACTGAGTCTTTTTCTTGAATAGAATGCAATATCAGCAGCTTTTGTAAGTTTGGTCTTCATGTCATAGCTTATCAAAAAAAGATAAAAGATAAATTAAAAGAAATGTTTATTGACGTGAAGACATTTTGCTTTAAAAACTTTATGGAAACCCAGAAAAGTAAAAGTGCCAAAACTCTGCAAACACCAAAAGGTACCACTTCGGCGTCTGCCTCACATATCTCCCAAGTATTGCTGAAAGATATTAAGAAGGTTTCAAGTGGCGACCAGGAAAAGGAGCCCTCACATATTTGCAAAGATTTGTTGAAAGATTTTGATTAGTTTTCATGTTGTGCTCCGGAAACAAAGCCCATCACTCCCTTTTGACACAAAGTTCAAATCATTTCCATGGAAACCATGAAAATGATAAATCACAAAAATCTGTAAATAGCAAATGGCACTATTTTGGGGTCTTCCTCACATATTTGTGAAGTTTCGCTGAAAGATATGAAGAATTTTTTTAGATGTTCCATCAAAGCCCATGCCTCCCTTTTGAGACTTTTGAGTTCGAATTGTGTCCGTGGAAACCGGTGAAAATAAAACTGCCCAAAATCTGTATAAACGGCAAAAGGCATATCCTTAGCTTCAGTTTGTTATGTCTGCCAGCATTTGGTGGATTAAGTGTGCATTTATAAGAGATATTATTGACACAATTATTTTGACAATATTGGATTATCCATAGTTCTATACGCATGTCAGCATGATTTTTGTAACATTCAGAAAGTAAGTTATGCCTTTCACGAGATAATTTCTCAAACAAATAGACAATGGCCAGCATTTTATGAATTTAGTGTCCATTTATAAGAGATATTATTGATGCAATGTAAGTTGTTCATAAGTCACATTCATTATTTATTGAAACACATCTAGAATCCTCTTTATCAGTCATCACATATTCAACCCAACTTCAGGAAATACGTCCTCTCATTTGTCTCTCTACTCTACTCTCTAAACATTTAGAAAACTAAACATTTCAAACACAATGCTATTTATTCCCTTTTTGTTCTTATTTATCTGTTTGTGCATTTTGACAGATTGTGGAATTCTATTTTTTTTATCAGCGTGAACATTCCAAATATATATATATCAACAAATTGTTAAACGTAAACAACCATTGAAGGAATTTGTGTTCTATTTTGTTATTTGTGGTCCTGAAGGTTTTACCATTATGCAGTTGTATAAAATACCTGATTTGACACGTGTGATGCATAAAATACAACCTCTTTTGTGGAAGAGGAAGTGAATTCAGTTTCAGTTTCAGTTTCCCGTACACCAGCTAGGTTATAAGTTGCAACTGGGATGGCCTTTAAACGAGCTTGCATTCTTCAAACTTCTATTACAAAAGATGAGGTATGTTCTTGTCTTACCCATATGAAAAATCGGGAGTTTACCGTATTTGATTGCGGTCATAGTGGGTTTATATTATATCAACTAAACATATCATTATGTCATTTTCAAAAATTATTTCTAACAATCTGTTTCAAATGGGGACTTTCCCGCTTCATGGAAATGGCAACAATATATTATATTCTGTTGCATGATAAAGAGGGTCGGAAAAATGCAGGTAATTACAGAGGAATCTCCTTACCATGCATTTCAAGCAAGTTATATGCATCAAGATCGGGGTGTCCAGCAAGGCAGTATTTTGTCTGTCACACATTTTAGAATCAAGATAAACAGTTTGTCGAGGATTTTAAATTATTCAATTGCTGGATGACTTTTTGTGGAAAATTTTAATATTTCTTGTCGAGAGAAAAATATGCATACTATTGAAAGACAATTGCAGTTGTGTTTGAACAAAATAAATAAATGGTGTCTTGAAAACGGTTTTAAATTTTCAAAGTCAAAAACTAATTTTATTCACTTCTGTAGAAAATACAAACCGCATAAAGACCCACAATTATTTCTAAACGGGACCTTTGTCAAGGCTGTAAAGGAGGCCAAGTTCTTGGGTCTCATTTTTGACTCTCATTTAACCTTTTTGCCGCATATTAAATCCCTTAAGGCTAAATGCTTTCAGGACTCTGTTGAAAGTGGCGCAGTAGCTTCTTCCACTGTCCTTGGATTACCGGATAACAGCTCTAATTTCACATCTGAAGCAAACGCTGTACTAGCAGCTCTTAAATATATTCAAAGACAACCTAAACATAAATAATATGTAATCTTAAGTTTTCTGACTCTCTTTCTTGTCTTCAGGCTATTAAAACTTATCGTGTAAACATCCACGTTTAATAGTTGTTATTGAATTGTATAATGATCTTGCTACTGGCCAATGCGATATCATCATTTGTTGGTTACCCAGCCACACGGGCGTTTCTGGTAACGCAATGGACGATCTTCCTGCTAAGACAGCACTCAACAGATCTGCGACTACACTTCTTAATAAACTGGTAAGCATGTCTTACCAGTTTATTAAATTTATCATTTGTGATCTTTTAAAGGTCGGCTAAATTATTTCTACCATTGTCAGCTGCTGATGGGATGGTATAAATAGGATGGTATAAGGGTCCATGCAGATAGCCAAGGCACTGTCAGTCCCCATGGTCCCTAGTATGGTGATCAGACTTCTGTTGTTAGCAGTCTATGGCCTATTTTTTTGTTATGTATAGCCTAAATTATCTTGGTTGGGCCACACGTTGACCTAACATTAACTACATTTTAACAATCAGAAACTAATGAATTACAGTATAAACAATAATTTAGTCCATTCTGAAATGAAAATAATACATATAAATGTATATTTACGGATGGATCTATGGATGGTGGCCCTGTAGCTTGTGCCACTGTCATTGGATCCAGAACAATGCATTCTCGATTGCCTGATATCAGGTCTATTTCCACGGCGGAAGCCAACGCTATATTTATTGACTTAAAATATATTAACAGACATCCTAAATATAAAGAATATATGATCTTTTCACACTCTTTTCCTTGTCTTCAGGCTATTAAAAACTTTTCTGCTAAACATCCACCTGTAATAGAAATTATTGAAATGTATAATGATCTTGCTACTGGCCAATACGACATCGTCTTTTGTTGGTTACCCAGTCATGTTGGCATTTCTGGGAACACCATGGCCGATCTTGCTGCCAAGGCAGCATTCAACAAATCTGTGACACCACTTCTTATTCCTAACTTTCGAACCTACATCCGTGATCTGATGCAGAAGAAGTGGGACACTCAAGTAGATATCAATAAATTGCATGAATTATTGATTTCACCTGCTTAGGTTGTCAATACATATTTGAAGAGGTCAACGGCGTTGTATTGACCATACCAGATTTACTCACGAATACTTGTTATAAGGTTCTGTAGCTACATGTATTCTAATGATTGGTAGTTTAGGAACTAGAATTGTTAGTGGCTGTACCCTCAAAGGGGCTTGAACTATGATAAAACTGTTGTTTTCCTGAGTGGGTACGTAAGTTCCAAAACATGCGATGAAAATTTAAGTCGACCGAGTCTTAAATCGTAGTATGCTTGTTATTTTAATCTTGACTAGCAGTTCTTACACTCGCCAGCGGCTGAAGGGATGGTATAAATCCAACTAGGGTCCATGCAGGTAGCAAAGGTACTGTAAGTCCCCATGGTCCCTAGTATGGTGATCTGCGTTTATGTGTTGATTATCTCTAGCCAGGTTTTATATTGTATTGTCCATTAGTGCTATTAATTTTAACTTTCCACGCTGGTTTTAATTCCACTGGTGATATTCTGGTGGTTTTACTGTCCTTCCTCTACAGTTTGTTTTATAACATACATATATTTCTTTAATTTTTTTAATGTGAAGAATGTTTTCGTCACGATATGGCTGCAATATTGCCGATGTGACGTTAAATATAACTCACTCACCCGTTAAAACGTATCCCTTGTAATGAGAGAGTGGCGGTCTAGCATATCCTGCTTGTCTGTGTTGAATACTCCGTCACAAAGGATATTTCATTGCTGAAGGGATAGTATAAATCCAGCTAGGGTGCATGCAGGTAGCCAAAGTACTGTAAGTCCCCATGTCCCTAGAGTGGTGGTCTACTTTCAGTTGTTAGCGATCCTGAGCTTTTTCATGTTGTATTGTCCTAATTTGAAGTCTTATTTTAGAGACACATATGTTACTTTTATTTCTTGATATTGTGATATTCTTGTCGGTTTTACTCTCCTTCGTTGACGGGTTTTTCATAGTTTACCATAAATTACCATGTAACACAATTAAGGGTTCTCGTCACAATATGGTTGAAATATTGCCGATGTGGTGTTATTCTTAATTCATTCATTCACACAGCAGAAAATATTGATAAATGATCAGCTATTTGGATACAAATTTCTCACTTATTACTGGCTATGAGCATACCCTCACCAACACGAGCACTTAGCACATACATCCATCAGTGTATTTCTGTATAGCATTGATCCACTGTAAGCTTTCGATATGTAAGGAATACACAAGCAGTATGCCTGTTACCTCACCAGATTGAGAAAGTTCTCAAAGGGAAGTTGATTTCAGTTTGCCATCTGTAGCAGATGTGTTAGATTTCGTACCTTGACTAGTCCTGGCTGGACGGAGCTATAGTTCTGTGAACACTGCGAGATGAGTAACCTACAGGTTGTTCGGTTGGACCTGAGCTACTCTACAAATGCATGACTCGGGAGGTCAAATGGCACAAAAGGCTGGTGGTGTTAATTTCATTAAATATGGAAGCACAGAATATTATTGATGTGTTCGTGCGAAGCATACACACTTGGATTTGTTACAGAACCTGTCCCGGAAAACAGCTCCTCTGACAAAAAATGCGATCATTTCACATTTTAATTGAATTGCTTAAGTTGATTTAAGCTATCTGTAGCTAATTGTTAAAAGAAAGTGAGAACACTGGACATTACTGACGCCATTTCGACACTCAGATGTGAAATGACGACCTTGTCCCGAGTATTCGGATATATCAACTGACAAAGGTGCATCCCTTCACAATATTTGACCCAACCAGTTGTGACAAGGTCACACAATGCATTAGTATTCACTTGATCAGGTCAAGCTGAACAACCTCTCTTAAACCGCTTAAAGATCAACCATGTGGTTGTCACCCAAAGGTATTAAGGTTTCTTAAAGCTGTTTTTCAAAAGAATACGCCTCTTCCTAAATATCTGAAGGTGTGAAGTGCAAAACAATCTAACATTTTAAGCTTGCACTCTAGGTTAAATTATTTGAAAGAGTAAACTATCAAAATTAGTATTGTTGATGTCACAGACAGCAGCACAGATGTCACAGTTTGCATTTATTGAGTTTAAACAGAGAAGAAATCTGACATTACTTTTCATTTTGCTGATTAACTTAGGCAATGTAAACATGGATGACTGACAAAACCTCTGGTTCTGAGGGAGTATTCAGTGCACAAACTTGTATGTGCAGTCCTTGTTTTGAAAGAATACATAACAAGAACTCCGGATTTGGGGGGTTCTGAGAAAAATATCAAGCCCTATAAGGCATTACCACAGGACACTGCATCACGGTGGATTAGGATGGCCTGGCTCAAGCAACTGTTGACGTGTTTGCTGCACATAGAACTAGGGCTGTAGCTACTTCAACAGCAGGACAGCCCTCAGTGACAATCAGAACAATGCTTGAAAGTGCAGACTGGTCATCTGAGCATACATTTGCCAGTTTCTAGGTTAGACAATTTTTGCAAAAGATAATTGCAGTTCTGCAATCTGTTGTACTGAATGACTGGTAGAAGTATTGGATTGTGATTTCACGAAATGGACAAAGTGGGCATGTGAAATTTCTCTTAAATGAACAATTCGACTTGTTTCATGAAGAGTTTGAAACTATGGATATTGTTTGGTCAATGTTGTTTGCAAATGCACATTTAAAGAAATTCACGTGTATATAATTTGATAACTTCACAATTATTGTACAAGAACACCTTTTGATTAGTTGAAACATACTACTACTGCCATGTATGTTTCATGGAAATAAAAGTCCTCATAGCTTCTACCATTGTGCTTGTCATTTTCATTTCTGAGTGAGACTGAGAATATGTTTATGAGTGAGCATCCATCTTCGAAGTCTCATGGAAGCCTGACTATCACATGATTAGCGGGTAGAAGTTAGATGAGTCTAAAGTTCGACTGTGGTTGTATCAACTAACCTACGGGTTACATGTCCACCGGTGATTATCACTCCTTTAACTTTATTGTGTCAATAATGATCTGGCAATAAGAGGTAAATGGGCTTTAGGGAAGTAATTGCTAAACTCAGTGACATCAGAATTACAGATCTGAGTGGGTTTTCTAATACTAGTATTTGATAAGCAGGTTAAACTAAATTTACTTTAAATATTTGCAAATGTAGGATGCAAATATGGAATACATATTTGGAAAAGGTCGATTTGACCACATAGAAAACATTCACAAAACACAAACTCCAACCGCTGTTGTTTAAGGTGAGTGTGGAAGGTACCCTCTGTTTATGAATGCAATGTGTGAAACCTTAGAATATGGTTAACATCCTTCGTATGACTGCAGATGCAAATGTACTATAACTCTGGAAATATTACAGATAGTTCATATATAAGGAATATTACTTTTTCACATGGTTCTGATTTCTCAAATGCTCATGTATTGTCAACAGAAAACTCAACAGAAAAATATTGATTAATTTTAGATGTGCATTGGTAACACTAAAGTATAATGAAGATAGGTATGTATATCAAATGAAATGTATATAATGCTCTCAGATAAAATATCTACAATCTGTATATTGTCAAAAACCAAAAACTTAACCTATCACAAATTGAGAATGAAATTCCTATTAACAACTTATAACGAAACACGTCTGAGAAAACTACGTACATATTTTTTTCCATGCATACGAACCAAGAGAATCAAATACTTGCCCTTTCATTACGATGTATATTTTGTATATGTTCACCACGTATTGTGCTATTATATCCGTGGATTATAAATTCAAACTTTGCTATTATATGCATGTGTATATTTATGTAAAATATGTATATATGTTGTACACGGGCCTGTGACCTACATACAGTAAATGACTTTACAAGACAGTAAACACAGCAACCATGAACCACTCACGGTATCTATTTTTATTTTCTATGGATTAAATATAAACTATGTAGGAACACCTCTTTATTTGCAATGTTTGATATTGTCAGTGAATGATCAGTAAAGGAAACCTGTGTTAAAACATGGCACCTTCACAGGCTAACTGACCACACTCCCCTACAGCAGTGTTAGTTTGCGTACGCTGCGTCATATCATAAAGAAGATGTTATTCATGAAGGAGCCAAATGTAAGGTTATAGGTTCTCTTTCTCTGCCACGTAGCAGTACATTTGTTTATGGACAATCGTTAAAGCAAATCAGAAATGTTGCAAATCGGACTTTTTTCAAACATTAGGAGTTCCTAAACATTAATCCGTTCCTAATTTCAGTATTACAGTATATTTACAGAGAGGACTCCAATGTCAGATTTAATGACGTAACTAAGAATTTATGTAATTCAGTTGATCAAAGACGTTCCTAATTCGCATTTATTTAATTTCAATCATACAAAGTGGGCTCCAGTGTCAGCTCTGTCCACGTAATTGCCAAATTGTATTTGAACAGAAGTGGTTCATTAAAAAATGGAGATCGCACTTAACTAAGCATCATATCCACATTAAAAGCATATCAATCGTCTTACCGCATCGTTGAGAACAAACCCCAGAACAGTCACCAGGACCATCAGAGCTGTGACACTGAAGAGGTTCCCAGAACAAAACAACAACTCATCGTATGGCAACGATCCTCGGATAAGTCCAAAGAGAAGAAAACAGATGATCGGTATCCCGAACACATAGGTAGCAAAGGCAAGGTGAGTGTTTACAGCGTTCCCTTCGTCCGATATCAACGACAGACGTTTGTGCCTCTGACAAAACTGAGGAAAGATGCTTTCAAATTGGTCCATGTCACTTTCAAGGTTCTTGGACAGAGTTCGGAATTCCTTGATCAGACATATCGTGATTGTGTTGAACAAAACGAGAGCCGAAACCATCTGTGAGCTCACAACAATAAGTATGCCGACATATAATACCATTAAGCCGATTTTCGTTGCCCCTTGATAGCCATTGAATGGGGTCATATGACGCTCCAGTGTTGGAAAAACATTGCTAAGGCCAATCGTTGTACTGATCATGAAACTCAAAGACGCTAGGTTGAAAACAATAGCAAATGTACGCACTTTATGCTTCAGTGTGATCAAATATGGAGAGGCAAGATAATCCGATACGTATGCCTCAGATAGTTTTTGAAATCTTCTGAAACGTTTCGGAATCACAAATGTCAGAACCAGTGATAAATATGCAACATATACGTAGAATGCCAATACCGCAAGTGATGACATCAAGTTCCCATCTAGTTTCGTCTCCACAAGGAATATAGAGCAATATCTGATAACATTGAACACGACAAGACTCTTACAGATAACTCCAAGAAATATATATGCACATTTGGAAGATTTACTTTTCTCGTCTCCAAGGTAAAATCCGTGTAAATGTAAAAGTTGCTTGACTGGTCTGAAGAACGAGTTCACGTCAAAGTGTTCAATGTCTTCCACCTTTGTAAGTTTCATAATGAATTGTTCTCAAATCCACTGTAGCTTTCTAATAGCTGCAGGGAGTGTACACGCCTGGTTCCGACACAATGTAGATACTGTTCCCAGACTATATAAATGCTGTCACCAAGTACTGCACTTGCAGCAAATTAAATTAGCAACCCACTTTACTATTCTTAAAACAAATGTATTTACATTTAGTCTTGGTGTTGTAACACCATCAGTTTGACACAGTTTGTTATCCTTTATGTCGTGTTAATACGTATCCATAAACACATTTCTCGCACGCATTAGTCAGAGTAATATTGCTCTCAGTATTGATCTGCCACGAACCCTAAAGCCCATATGTGATTTGCAACCACACTAGACCGTCGTTGTAATTGCGTATTGAGTGACCAGAATCATGAAACATCAGTGTTATGGATGGAGGGCAATCAGCATTACTTTTAATTAATTGACAGTACAAACAATTCAGAGAGGAGATAATGACATTGGGACGCTTGGAGTGAAATGAAAATATATGACGATGGCTGAGGGGGTTATTCACCATAAGGAAATACAGCAGCAATCAAATCTGGCTGTTCATCCCATTTCAGTGAGTTGCAGAGATTAATTCAGTTAAAACGTGGCACTACAGGCCTCCACAGGCCTCCACTAGGCAAAGTAGAGAAAATATTTAGCCTATCAATTGCACATGCTTTGAAACAAGCCAGAGAAACGGCAAAATATGCAGCATGGTGCAAGGCATATTCATGAACTCAAGGTATATTCATGGACTCAAGGCATACTCATGAAGTCTCTCTATGTAATACTGACTGCTGGCGCATTTTACTCATTCTACTTTCAGCAATGTGATTGAAATCTGTTATCGGTTATTGTCTATCTGTCTGTCTGTCTGTCTGTCTGTCTGTCTGTCTGTCTATCTGTCTGTCTGTCTATCTGTCTATCTGTCTGTCTGTCTGTCTGTCTATCAATTCATTGTTGCATTGTGCAAAGTTTCCATATAAAGTCACTGTTGTTAGAATCGAACTTATAGTGCCAATGGCTGTTGTAAACAAACTAAAATATAATTTCAGAATTAACAAAGTCCTCTGAGACATAACAGTCACTGTTCGCCGAATGCGGGGGTGAAAGATACCAAAAGCCTGTGAACAAGGCACCTCATAGTATAATGAGAGTCCAGACAGGCCCAGACAAAACGCCGCTATAAAACATGATCATATCATTCGGTATATCACCCTGCTCTTCCAATAATGCTCGTTCCCCCACTCCTGTCTCACGCCTTGGTACCACGAGGCCCGCACCAGCACCTGTTTTTTTCATTGGTCAATAACCCATTCCCCACGGTACCTTCGGTACCCCTTCATCCCCCATCATATCCCCATTTCCATATTCACAAGACTGTGAGGTGAATTCCAAGAATCCCAGATCCTTTCTACCCATTACCATATATGATGTGTTCAATTCTAAGAACTGGTACCAAGATCCCCGGGTAGTCCATCTTGACAACCAAACTGATTCCCTCTACCTATCGCTATTTATCACCTCTCGTCTTGCTCCTCCAAACTCTAGCGACCTACACTCACTCGGTGCAGACCTAAAATGGCCTCTATGCCTGGTTTCCAAACTGTAGCAACTTGACCTCCCCATCTCTGACCATTTCTCGCCCTGCTACCGATGATACTATTCATCAGGTCATAACTTATTAACTTATTAAATACTGTCATCATTTGCTTCTCATGACACCGTCATTGCCAATATTAATGATCTGGACTTCATATCACTTGTGTAAATATATATCATACTTTTATGCCTATAATACGACCCCCTTTCTAACCAAGAACATGTCCTCACACTTTAAGTTCTATCTTAATCAATGTTATAATTTTAGGCCTGCAATAACGGTGCCTGGCTGACTTGGACTTAAATGTCGACCAAGCTGATCTCGAACAGTCGTATAGGTGATGTCCTCGCTTTTAGTCCGATTCTGTCAAAATTGGTCTCTCAACTTCAGCTTCTTTATTCTCATAAATCCAACATTGGTGGTACAAGAGCAATGAATATACAATATTAACAAATGTACATAAAAATAAACATGCGTCATGATGATGCGTTATTTAAACGATTTCACAGATAAAAGATATTTTTCAAAGGACAGTGTTTTTTTTAAGTATTGATAATAGAATCCCTCAGAGCTGGAACGTTTATCTTCTTGCCATTTTTTAGTAAATTGATCTGTTAGGATTTGTTTAGCTTTTAAAACTAAGGACTTTGTAGAATATGCCGTGGGATGTACATACATTTCGGATAAACCGATTCTGTCTAATGAATGTTTATGGAGTGTAACCAAAGGTATGCCATAGGGTGTTGTTCAAAGTCCTGACTGATATATTGGTATATGTCATGTGATAGTCAAATCCCAAATGGGATTTGGTTGACTGGGGTTAGTGTCTTCATAACACTGTCCGGGTGAGCCATAGTTTGTTTCAACAAAGTGCTCAATTAGTGAGGTTCGTGAACTTTGTATTAAAGTGTACCGGCGATTGATCTAGTTGTCAGGGAAACATGGGAAAGTGTTTTGTAGTTGACGGAGACTCTGACTTCAGGGTCTATTTGAACATTATTCACTGTGTCAGTTTTGTCATAGAGCGGACTACAAACACCCCTGTAACGTTGGAAGTTCCGGGTCCGATTTCTCAACACAAACTTAAGTTTTTACTCAAATCTAAAACTGAGCTTCACAATTTGAAACAGCTGAATTTAACTGCATTTTTGCAAAATAAAAGCACAAGCCATTTAAGTAATCTCTATCCACCAAACTCAATTTGCCAACTATTATTGACTTTTATGCCGATTTCAGTTCATTCTGTAAAATGTGTTTTCTCTAATTTGAGCAAAGAGTCGACCTTAAGTCAAAACTCAGCATACAGTCATTCCACTGTCTTACACCTGATTTTAAAAACCCTTGTCCGGAATATTCCGAGTGTCAAGTTTTAGGTATGCTCAGTGTACACATAATAAAAGTACGGGTTTGTGTAACCTGCCGAAGCTGACATTAGCCTGAATGACAGATTGTTGTTTAACGAAGCACTCAGCAATATCCCACTTAAGTCTGTATATAATCGAGTCTGGACCAGACAATCCAGTGACAACAGCATGAACATCGACCTACGTAAATGGGATACAATGACGTGTCAACCAGGTCAACGACCACCTGATCCCGTTAGCTGTCTCTTACTTCAAGCATGGGTTGCTGAAGATCAGTTCTAACCCGGATCTTCGCGGGTCCTGACGTTAATCTACTTATATGTGTTATGAATAAACTATAACGCAAAAACTTAACGGTGGACTACACCCTCAGTTCAGGTGCTCGACGGGTTTACATGTGGGTTAGTCAGTGTCGTTTCTCGGGGTTGTATAGAAGCACATTTAACATGTCAACGCTGAATGTAGCCTTCATAAATACTTCGAGTTATCTAAGGTGAAAAGAGACCAAAAATGACGAATATACATGAAGGGAGAAAGCGTAAGTTCGATACGTGAGAGGTAATAATAATGGCCATTTATACAGCGCCTTTTCCACACAGTCGTGCATGCTCAAAGCGATAACACACTGTTACCCCGGTTAGCCCAGGCTACCTGTGAGGGGCTAGAAGACCACCATCTATTTCACCGGATACCCATTGTCTGCTGGGTGAACAGAGGCAATTTTGAACAAACTCACTTGCCTAAGGTGAGACCACGTGGATCACAAGTGATTCGTTGTGGGGCAGGACTGAAGTCCTAGAAGTCCACAAGAGTAAAGTTGCCTAGCCCCCTCACCTATCCAAGGACTGTCCGCACTCACCGTTATTTAATTTCAACTGAGATGTGACCTGAGCTCTATGCACAGGATCACCATCCACCACAAATTTCGGCACCACGGTGTACTTGCTACCGACCCGCTGAACTCCAACTGCTATTGGTTGAATGTTGAACGTGGTTGTTTCATATTAAACGGACAGCCTTTGCCAGACAAACATTCATTTACGAATGACAGTGATACAACTAAATATTGTCTACTCCAGAGAAAGCCAAAATTAGCTGCTGTTTAGAACTGGGACTCCTTTTACAAAGCACAAGGGTGATCGTCACTAAGCTAACCTTAGCGTAATGTTAAAGAATGGGGGCTTAGTTTAATCATAGTAAAGGCTGCTTCGTGCAAGGAACGCCCACTCTCCAGAATTGTATCAAGATCTTCGTGGCTTGGGCTGACAACGGTCTGGGGATTCCATGGTATATTCCCCAAGTATTGTTCGCATTCTTTTGAGGATCTTTTGGACGCATTTCAGCTGTACTCTATCTGTGAGCGGGTGAGTGAGTGCGTGAGTGTGATCAACGCTGCTTTTTGCAGTATTGCAATAATGTCAAAATATTTCATATTGCTACACTAGTGAGTCTAGTTTTACGCCGCAGTCAGAAATATTCCAGCTATATGGCGGCGGTCTGTAAATAATCGAGTCTAGACCAGACAATCCAATGAGCAACAGCATGAGCATCGATCTGCTCATTTGGGAACCGATAACATGTGTCAACCAAGTCAGCGAATCTGACCACCCGATCTTGTTAGTCGCCTCTTACGACAAGCAGAGTCGCCTTTTATGGCGAGCATGGGTTGCTGAAGGCCTAGTCTACCTGGAACCTTCATGGGTCTATTGCTGCAGGACATGTAAGAGACCTTACATGATTATAAACCATTCACATAAAGTAGGGGATATTACATTTACAAGATTGCAAAAATGCAAATGGAGATGCCAAGGAGGGGACAGGTGATAAAGAGAAAAGTGTGACAATATATTCCATCCCTATGGAAATGTTTCATCTGCATGGATATATATTACTTTTCTCATATGCACTGGCGTTGGCTACTGGCATGCTCGCGAAATGGAATATCCCCTACTTCTTTGAACGGTATATGTGTCATAATCTTACCGTTTCGCTGAGAACACATCCCAGGACAGTCACAACAATCATTAGAGCTGTGATGGTCAGTAGGTTTGCTGAACAAAACAACAACTCGTCGTTTGGCAAAGATCCTCGGATGATGCCATAGCAAAGAAAACAGATCATTGGTATTCCGAACACATATGTAGCAAAAGCAAAGTGGGTGTTTATAACGTTCCCTTGATCCGATATCAACGACAGGCGTTTGTGCCTCTGACAAAACGGGTCAAATATGCGTTCAAAGTTGCCCATGTCTTTTTCCAGGCTTTTGGACACTTTCCGGAATTCCATGATAAGAATAAATGAAACTGTGTTGAAGAGCACATGAGTCGAGGAGAGCTGTAGGCTTACTAC
Organism: Haliotis asinina; assembly: GCF_037392515.1. Lineage (NCBI taxonomy): Eukaryota > Metazoa > Mollusca > Gastropoda > Lepetellida > Haliotidae > Haliotis > Haliotis asinina. The sequence continues at coordinate 634,512 of NW_027133889.1, read as the reverse complement.
TGACAGGACAAGCACATATAGTACTTTCGGCAAAGAGCCCTGGTATTCAGTGAATGGAGCCATGTGACGGTTCAGGGATGGGAACGCATTGTTAACACCGGCAGTTGCACTGGCCATAAAGCTTACGTACAACACACTGAACAATAATGTAAATAGTCTCACTTTACGCTTGATCTTTTTTGGATATGGCAGCGTGCCATATTCTCTGATATACGACTCGAGAAGGTCTTGAAATCGTCCAAAATGTTTGGGTAGGACAAATGCCAAAGTCAGCGATGTATATGCTCCATAGGAGTAGAAAAAAAACAGAGCCAGAGAAGAGGTCAGTCTGCCGTCCAGTTTGTCTTTCCCGACAAAGATGAAACTGTACCTTATTGCATTGAACAATGTTAAAGACTTCAGCACTACCGTCCAGAACAGCATAAAACTCTTGAATAACCTTGACTCTTCGCTTCCCAGGTAGAAACCATTACACCGTAGCTGCCTGATGACCGGTTTGAAAAACGATATAGATGCAGCTTGTCTGTTATCTTCCATATTCGTTACTTCCATACTTTCAATCTTCACATCTCATGACAGACGTTTCGGCGGTGTCTGCGTTCACAATCTAGCCTTCATGAACTATCAGCGCTCTAATCTGTGACGTGGTGTTTTGTTCGCGACAGAATGAGCAGATGAACTCGAGTATGCGTGTGGAATAATGGTGTGAATACAAAGCTTGCCGGAGGCATTGACAGATAGCAAAACACAAACCCGTAACTCCGATTACACATGTACGTGACATTCCAAATCAATGAATACCAAATGACATAAAATGCTGATCAAAATAAAAGAAACGTCACATTGCAGTTTGTGTCACAAACTTACCAATATAGCACATGTGTGCTGCTAGGTGATAAATCTGGTTTATGGAAACAGTAAGCATACTCTAGAGCAGGATTATGCGCACAGGTACGTTTGGTCGAGTGATAAAACATTCGCGGATTGACATCTCAAGGCACGAAGACTTCGTCCAAGAGTATCCCATACGTGTTTGATGGGTTTGAGGTCAGGTGATCTCGATGGCCACTCCATGACATTAATATCGGCATTTTGCAGGAACTTTCGTTTAAAAACTGATGTATTTGTACTCGCAATATCGTACTGGAATTGAAGGCCTGGGCCATGAGCAGCAGTACACGGTGCCAGATTCAGTTAGTGTCCCGCTGAATTGACGTTCACACGAATTACGAAAAGACGTACGCACAGGTTCTGACAGAAAGTTCTCAAAACCATTACGCTTCCGCTATGTCTGGGCGAGACGTTTATCGCTTGCCTCGCTCTTTTTTTCCATTTCTTTATTACGCTCGCACTCTTTCCTTGGCTTTATCGCGGCGTAAAACGTGATCCGTAGCAGTTACGCGACCCCTGCGTTACCAGTTGACGTTATCACCGTTAAAACACTTACGCCAATGACGTAGCCAATTGTTTTCAGCAAATGACGTCACTCGTGACTATCCCGGCCTTGAGCGATCAGATTCACCCGCTTGATGCACACGTGGTCTCATTCTGAAAAGTGTCCGTCTGTTGCATCTCATGGCACTTGCAACCGCCACGGGAGACTGGATGAGTGAGTTTAGTTTTAAGCCGCACTCAGCAATATTCCAGCTATATGGCGGCGGTCTGTAAATAATCGAGTCTGGGCCTGACAATCCAGTGATCAACAACATGAGCATAAATGGGAACCGATGACATGTGTCAACATTAACTCCCATTCTTTAACATTGCACTAAGGTTACCTTAGACTTAGGTAACCTTAGTACAGTGTTAAAGAACGGGAGTTAAGGTTAATCTTAGTTAAGGCTGCTTTCTGAAAGGAGCCCCAGGACCTTTTTCTCAGAAGCATTAAGGTGATCGTAAGTCTCTAAAACCTTATTGTAATGTTAAAGAATAGGAGTTAAGGTTAACTTTAGTAAACGTTGCTTCATGGAAGAAGCCCCCAGCCATTATGGCATTCGCCCATATTAACTGCTTTGTATTGCTCGTTTCCAAATGTCTACATGTGAACTTTCTCTTTTGTTAAGTATATAACATTGTTTCAGCGATACTTCACTTTATTCAGTTCATTCACGTACCTTCTCTTTGTTTAAAATATTCATTGCTTTTACTCATTATTATCTGGGGAGAAGGTCAAAGTCTTTTTCTTGAAAATGATAAATATCTGGGAGCTGGGGTTGAGGGTGGGTGGGGGTCTATGTTTAAAATAACGGGGCACTATTTTTAGATATATATAATGATTATCGAAGTTACACAGTCTGTCCTACAACATATTCAGCAGAAACTTTCGTCACCTGCATATTTCAACACAAGCGCCATTGTAGGGTCACGTAATATGTGTTAACACTTCGCAGTGGATGATTCAGATTGTGTTTACAGAACGCTTCACAGGCAGTCCTTTGAGACCACATCATTATTTCAAGCGTCCAGGAACGCCCACTCTCCAGAATTGTATCAAGATCTTCGTGGCTTGGGCTGACAACGGTCTGGGGATTCCATGGTATATTCCCCAAGTATTGTTCGCATTCTTTTGAGGATCTTTTGGACGCATTTCAGCTGTACTCTATCTGTGAGCGGGTGAGTGAGTGCGTGAGTGTGATCAACGCTGCTTTTTGCAGTATTGCAATAATGTCAAAATATTTCATATTGCTACACTAGTGAGTCTAGTTTTACGCCGCAGTCAGAAATATTCCAGCTATATGGCGGCGGTCTGTAAATAATCGAGTCTAGACCAGACAATCCAATGAGCAACAGCATGAGCATCGATCTGCTCATTTGGGAACCGATAACATGTGTCAACCAAGTCAGCGAATCTGACCACCCGATCTTGTTAGTCGCCTCTTACGACAAGCAGAGTCGCCTTTTATGGCGAGCATGGGTTGCTGAAGGCCTAGTCTACCTGGAACCTTCATGGGTCTATTGCTGCAGGACATGTAAGAGACCTTACATGATTATAAACCATTCACATAAAGTAGGGGATATTACATTTACAAGATTGCAAAAATGCAAATGGAGATGCCAAGGAGGGGACAGGTGATAAAGAGAAAAGTGTGACAATATATTCCATCCCTATGGAAATGTTTCATCTGCATGGATATATATTACTTTTCTCATATGCACTGGCGTTGGCTACTGGCATGCTCGCGAAATGGAATATCCCCTACTTCTTTGAACGGTATATGTGTCATAATCTTACCGTTTCGCTGAGAACACATCCCAGGACAGTCACAACAATCATTAGAGCTGTGATGGTCAGTAGGTTTGCTGAACAAAACAACAACTCGTCGTTTGGCAAAGATCCTCGGATGATGCCATAGCAAAGAAAACAGATCATTGGTATTCCGAACACATATGTAGCAAAAGCAAAGTGGGTGTTTATAACGTTCCCTTGATCCGATATCAACGACAGGCGTTTGTGCCTCTGACAAAACGGGTCAAATATGCGTTCAAAGTTGCCCATGTCTTTTTCCAGGCTTTTGGACACTTTCCGGAATTCCATGATAAGAATAAATGAAACTGTGTTGAAGAGCACATGAGTCGAGGAGAGCTGTAGGCTTACTACTGACAGGACAAGCACATATAGTACTTTCGGCAAAGAGCCCTGGTATTCAGTGAATGGAGCCATGTGACGGTTCAGGGATGGGAACGCATTGTTAACACCGGCAGTTGCACTGGCCATAAAGCTTACGTACAACACACTGAACAATAATGTAAATAGTCTCACTTTACGCTTGATCTTTTTTGGATATGGCAGCGTGCCATATTCTCTGATATACGACTCGAGAAGGTCTTGAAATCGTCCAAAATGTTTGGGTAGGACAAATGCCAAAGTCAGCGATGTATATGCTCCATAGGAGTAGAAAAAAAACAGAGCCAGAGAAGAGGTCAGTCTGCCGTCCAGTTTGTCTTTCCCGACAAAGATGAAACTGTACCTTATTGCATTGAACAATGTTAAAGACTTCAGCACTACCGTCCAGAACAGCATAAAACTCTTGAATAACCTTGACTCTTCGCTTCCCAGGTAGAAACCATTACACCGTAGCTGCCTGATGACCGGTTTGAAAAACGATATAGATGCAGCTTGTCTGTTATCTTCCATATTCGTTACTTCCATACTTTCAATCTTCACATCTCATGACAGACGTTTCGGCGGTGTCTGCGTTCACAATCTAGCCTTCATGAACTATCAGCGCTCTAATCTGTGACGTGGTGTTTTGTTCGCGACAGAATGAGCAGATGAACTCGAGTATGCGTGTGGAATAATGGTGTGAATACAAAGCTTGCCGGAGGCATTGACAGATAGCAAAACACAAACCCGTAACTCCGATTACACATGTACGTGACATTCCAAATCAATGAATACCAAATGACATAAAATGCTGATCAAAATAAAAGAAACGTCACATTGCAGTTTGTGTCACAAACTTACCAATATAGCACATGTGTGCTGCTAGGTGATAAATCTGGTTTATGGAAACAGTAAGCATACTCTAGAGCAGGATTATGCGCACAGGTACGTTTGGTCGAGTGATAAAACATTCGCGGATTGACATCTCAAGGCACGAAGACTTCGTCCAAGAGTATCCCATACGTGTTTGATGGGTTTGAGGTCAGGTGATCTCGATGGCCACTCCATGACATTAATATCGGCATTTTGCAGGAACTTTCGTTTAAAAACTGATGTATTTGTACTCGCAATATCGTACTGGAATTGAAGGCCTGGGCCATGAGCAGCAGTACACGGTGCCAGATTCAGTTAGTGTCCCGCTGAATTGACGTTCACACGAATTACGAAAAGACGTACGCACAGGTTCTGACAGAAAGTTCTCAAAACCATTACGCTTCCGCTATGTCTGGGCGAGACGTTTATCGCTTGCCTCGCTCTTTTTTTCCATTTCTTTATTACGCTCGCACTCTTTCCTTGGCTTTATCGCGGCGTAAAACGTGATCCGTAGCAGTTACGCGACCCCTGCGTTACCAGTTGACGTTATCACCGTTAAAACACTTACGCCAATGACGTAGCCAATTGTTTTCAGCAAATGACGTCACTCGTGACTATCCCGGCCTTGAGCGATCAGATTCACCCGCTTGATGCACACGTGGTCTCATTCTGAAAAGTGTCCGTCTGTTGCATCTCATGGCACTTGCAACCGCCACGGGAGACTGGATGAGTGAGTTTAGTTTTAAGCCGCACTCAGCAATATTCCAGCTATATGGCGGCGGTCTGTAAATAATCGAGTCTGGGCCTGACAATCCAGTGATCAACAACATGAGCATAAATGGGAACCGATGACATGTGTCAACATTAACTCCCATTCTTTAACATTGCACTAAGGTTACCTTAGACTTAGGTAACCTTAGTACAGTGTTAAAGAACGGGAGTTAAGGTTAATCTTAGTTAAGGCTGCTTTCTGAAAGGAGCCCCAGGACCTTTTTCTCAGAAGCATTAAGGTGATCGTAAGTCTCTAAAACCTTATTGTAATGTTAAAGAATAGGAGTTAAGGTTAACTTTAGTAAACGTTGCTTCATGGAAGAAGCCCCCAGCCATTATGGCATTCGCCCATATTAACTGCTTTGTATTGCTCGTTTCCAAATGTCTACATGTGAACTTTCTCTTTTGTTAAGTATATAACATTGTTTCAGCGATACTTCACTTTATTCAGTTCATTCACGTACCTTCTCTTTGTTTAAAATATTCATTGCTTTTACTCATTATTATCTGGGGAGAAGGTCAAAGTCTTTTTCTTGAAAATGATAAATATCTGGGAGCTGGGGTTGAGGGTGGGTGGGGGTCTATGTTTAAAATAACGGGGCACTATTTTTAGATATATATAATGATTATCGAAGTTACACAGTCTGTCCTACAACATATTCAGCAGAAACTTTCGTCACCTGCATATTTCAACACAAGCGCCATTGTAGGGTCACGTAATATGTGTTAACACTTCGCAGTGGATGATTCAGATTGTGTTTACAGAACGCTTCACAGGCAGTCCTTTGAGACCACATCATTATTTCAAGCGTCCAGGAACGCCCACTCTCCAGAATTGTATCAAGATCTTCGTGGCTTGGGCTGACAACGGTCTGGGGATTCCATGGTATATTCCCCAAGTATTGTTCGCATTCTTTTGAGGATCTTTTGGACGCATTTCAGCTGTACTCTATCTGTGAGCGGGTGAGTGAGTGCGTGAGTGTGATCAACGCTGCTTTTTGCAGTATTGCAATAATGTCAAAATATTTCATATTGCTACACTAGTGAGTCTAGTTTTACGCCGCAGTCAGAAATATTCCAGCTATATGGCGGCGGTCTGTAAATAATCGAGTCTAGACCAGACAATCCAATGAGCAACAGCATGAGCATCGATCTGCTCATTTGGGAACCGATAACATGTGTCAACCAAGTCAGCGAATCTGACCACCCGATCTTGTTAGTCGCCTCTTACGACAAGCAGAGTCGCCTTTTATGGCGAGCATGGGTTGCTGAAGGCCTAGTCTACCTGGAACCTTCATGGGTCTATTGCTGCAGGACATGTAAGAGACCTTACATGATTATAAACCATTCACATAAAGTAGGGGATATTACATTTACAAGATTGCAAAAATGCAAATGGAGATGCCAAGGAGGGGACAGGTGATAAAGAGAAAAGTGTGACAATATATTCCATCCCTATGGAAATGTTTCATCTGCATGGATATATATTACTTTTCTCATATGCACTGGCGTTGGCTACTGGCATGCTCGCGAAATGGAATATCCCCTACTTCTTTGAACGGTATATGTGTCATAATCTTACCGTTTCGCTGAGAACACATCCCAGGACAGTCACAACAATCATTAGAGCTGTGATGGTCAGTAGGTTTGCTGAACAAAACAACAACTCGTCGTTTGGCAAAGATCCTCGGATGATGCCATAGCAAAGAAAACAGATCATTGGTATTCCGAACACATATGTAGCAAAAGCAAAGTGGGTGTTTATAACGTTCCCTTGATCCGATATCAACGACAGGCGTTTGTGCCTCTGACAAAACGGGTCAAATATGCGTTCAAAGTTGCCCATGTCTTTTTCCAGGCTTTTGGACACTTTCCGGAATTCCATGATAAGAATAAATGAAACTGTGTTGAAGAGCACATGAGTCGAGGAGAGCTGTAGGCTTACTACTGACAGGACAAGCACATATAGTACTTTCGGCAAAGAGCCCTGGTATTCAGTGAATGGAGCCATGTGACGGTTCAGGGATGGGAACGCATTGTTAATACCGGCAGTTGCACTGGCCATAAAGCTTACGTACAACACACTGAACAATAATGTAAATAGTCTCACTTTACGCTTGATCTTTTTTGGATATGGCAGCGTGCCATATTCTCTGATATACGACTCGAGAAGGTCTTGAAATCGTCCAAAATGTTTGGGTAGGACAAATGCCAAAGTCAGCGATGTATATGCTCCATAGGAGTAGAAAAAAAACAGAGCCAGAGAAGAGGTCAGTCTGCCGTCCAGTTTGTCTTTCCCGACAAAGATGAAACTGTACCTTATTGCATTGAACAATGTTAAAGACTTCAGCACTACCGTCCAGAACAGCATAAAACTCTTGAATAACCTTGACTCTTCGCTTCCCAGGTAGAAACCATTACACCGTAGCTGCCTGATGACCGGTTTGAAAAACGATATAGATGCAGCTTGTCTGTTATCTTCCATATTCGTTACTTCCATACTTTCAATCTTCACATCTCATGACAGACGTTTCGGCGGTGTCTGCGTTCACAATCTAGCCTTCATGAACTATCAGCGCTCTAATCTGTGACGTGGTGTTTTGTTCGCGACAGAATGAGCAGATGAACTCGAGTATGCGTGTGGAATAATGGTGTGAATACAAAGCTTGCCGGAGGCATTGACAGATAGCAAAACACAAACCCGTAACTCCGATTACACATGTACGTGACATTCCAAATCAATGAATACCAAATGACATAAAATGCTGATCAAAATAAAAGAAACGTCACATTGCAGTTTGTGTCACAAACTTACCAATATAGCACATGTGTGCTGCTAGGTGATAAATCTGGTTTATGGAAACAGTAAGCATACTCTAGAGCAGGATTATGCGCACAGGTACGTTTGGTCGAGTGATAAAACATTCGCGGATTGACATCTCAAGGCACGAAGACTTCGTCCAAGAGTATCCCATACGTGTTTGATGGGTTTGAGGTCAGGTGATCTCGATGGCCACTCCATGACATTAATATCGGCATTTTGCAGGAACTTTCGTTTAAAAACTGATGTATTTGTACTCGCAATATCGTACTGGAATTGAAGGCCTGGGCCATGAGCAGCAGTACACGGTGCCAGATTCAGTTAGTGTCCCGCTGAATTGACGTTCACACGAATTACGAAAAGACGTACGCACAGGTTCTGACAGAAAGTTCTCAAAACCATTACGCTTCCGCTATGTCTGGGCGAGACGTTTATCGCTTGCCTCGCTCTTTTTTTCCATTTCTTTATTACGCTCGCACTCTTTCCTTGGCTTTATCGCGGCGTAAAACGTGATCCGTAGCAGTTACGCGACCCCTGCGTTACCAGTTGACGTTATCACCGTTAAAACACTTACGCCAATGACGTAGCCAATTGTTTTCAGCAAATGACGTCACTCGTGACTATCCCGGCCTTGAGCGATCAGATTCACCCGCTTGATGCACACGTGGTCTCATTCTGAAAAGTGTCCGTCTGTTGCATCTCATGGCACTTGCAACCGCCACGGGAGACTGGATGAGTGAGTTTAGTTTTAAGCCGCACTCAGCAATATTCCAGCTATATGGCGGCGGTCTGTAAATAATCGAGTCTGGGCCTGACAATCCAGTGATCAACAACATGAGCATAAATGGGAACCGATGACATGTGTCAACATTAACTCCCATTCTTTAACATTGCACTAAGGTTACCTTAGACTTAGGTAACCTTAGTACAGTGTTAAAGAACGGGAGTTAAGGTTAATCTTAGTTAAGGCTGCTTTCTGAAAGGAGCCCCAGGACCTTTTTCTCAGAAGCATTAAGGTGATCGTAAGTCTCTAAAACCTTATTGTAATGTTAAAGAATAGGAGTTAAGGTTAACTTTAGTAAACGTTGCTTCATGGAAGAAGCCCCCAGCCATTATGGCATTCGCCCATATTAACTGCTTTGTATTGCTCGTTTCCAAATGTCTACATGTGAACTTTCTCTTTTGTTAAGTATATAACATTGTTTCAGCGATACTTCACTTTATTCAGTTCATTCACGTACCTTCTCTTTGTTTAAAATATTCATTGCTTTTACTCATTATTATCTGGGGAGAAGGTCAAAGTCTTTTTCTTGAAAATGATAAATATCTGGGAGCTGGGGTTGAGGGTGGGTGGGGGTCTATGTTTAAAATAACGGGGCACTATTTTTAGATATATATAATGATTATCGAAGTTACACAGTCTGTCCTACAACATATTCAGCAGAAACTTTCGTCACCTGCATATTTCAACACAAGCGCCATTGTAGGGTCACGTAATATGTGTTAACACTTCGCAGTGGATGATTCAGATTGTGTTTACAGAACGCTTCACAGGCAGTCCTTTGAGACCACATCATTATTTCAAGCGTCCAGGTCGTGCCATGTCGGGTCCTTTATTGGAAGGTTGAGAGCTTCCAATACACCTACTCTGTCAGCTAAATGGAAATCTAACAGCATAATACACGAACCTGATTATTTGGAATATAATGGACATGTGTGCCTTTCTTTAACTGCCAACTGAAGAGAAAGACCGTATGGGCTTTAGTAGCTTATTATTTGAACGTGTTTGCTTAATAATGGGCTACAGTGAGTGAGTGAGTTTAGTTTTAGGCCACTTTTATTCATATTCCAGCAATCCAGCGAAGGACTCCAGAAATGGGCTTCGCACATTCTACTCATGTGGTCAATGAAAACTATGACAGGCATGCCAGGCGAATGATTTAACCACTTGGCTACCCCACCGCTCCAAAGGGAGACAAAGAGCCAGCCAAGTTAAAAAGCTTTGTGTGAAGCACATTAACTACTACGTTTCAATAAATGGTCTGGGAGCATCGAATTATTGACTGTTTTAATTTTATTTCATTGGGTAGAACTAATCTTCAGTAACCTATGCATGTCGTAAGAAGAGATTAACGGTATGGGGCGTTCAGGCTCCCTGACTTGGTTAACACGTTGTCGTATCCCAATTGCGCAGATCGATACTCATGCTGTTGATCACTGGATTGTCTGGTACAGACGTGATTTCCACAGACCACCGCCATATAGCTGGAATATTGCCGAGTTGAGGCATAGAACTAAAAGGACGCACTCTTGGTGTGTCACCATTGCGTCAGTGCTAGAGCAAACAATAATATGACAGTCGGTATCTGTTCCAGTTTTCGTTTCACATTAACTTGAAATGTATGGACATACAGACGCAGTTGAATACGTAGTCCCCCATTCCACGTTGAGGCGGGTAACATCAATGGTGATCCTGCAGTGGTACAAATAATAAAGTAATTGACAGTTACACCAACAGACTTGTTTTTTCAGAAAGCACTACAGAACTGGGAAAATGAAATAACAATCCCTAGGCAATATCTTCACAGTCAAAACTGTTATTCAAACAATCCCACCAAACAGATAATCAAGAACAACAAAGTGACAAACACACTCAGATATGGCTAAACATTTAATTATGACCGTTTCACGTGGCATGAATTAATGAACATGCTGCATGAAAAAGGAAAATGAAATTTTTAAATAAATACTATATTTTGGTTGGGTTGAACAACTTCTAGTTATGATTGATGGTAGCACCAAAGCTGAATCAACAGGAACGCCCAGCACTGGTACGCCACACATGATCATGTCTATCACATAAACTCTATAAATCTGGCAGTGTTTAATCAAATAGCATGCACGCTAGCATGTATTATGCTCCAGCCTAATTAACAATATGTGTTTCCATTTCATTACATCCACATTCAGGAAGCCAGTGTTTATTTGGCTTTGGATGTCAGTAAAAGCCTGCTTTCAGTTCATTATGACGTATTGCCATACTGAAGATAACGGCCCCATTACACAAGCTATCATTGCATTACAACTTGTAAGTTTATGTTATAGTATGAGAGGTACAACAGTTGTAGCGCCACCATAGCTTTTTGAGACATGGCCCTGGTTCATCTGTTTTTAAGTGCAACAATTCTATGCACTTTCACAAAATTACATGAACTTTGATAAACAGAGAGAAAAATAAGGTATTCAGGAATCCAAGGAAACACATTAATAGATGCCATAATGGTAATACTGAACAGCTACTGTCAATATGACCAAGGCACCATAGTCATATCAACACAACTCTATCTATATACAATACATACAACTTTTAACACAGAAAACATATCCAATAAATGAACTGTTCTACATCTGATATATCTACAGCAAACATGCAAATGATTCTTTTTGAACATTTCATTTCAGTTTTGTGTATTGTTAGTGCACATATACAAATATTTGCAATGCTACAAGTTGTATGCTTCTCCCAAGGGTCACACGGTGTGATGTACCATGTCACCCGAGCCAGGTGAGGGTTGACACTGCTACAAAGATGGTACATCAGACTGTATTACCAAAGGGAGAAGCATGCAATGCATTTATCTTACCGCCATGTTAAACATACAAAATATCATTTTATTTTATTTGGAATATCGCTACGGACTATATGACAAGTAAACAAAATGGAGTCTGCCACTTGCTGGATTTTTAAAATGGGCGAACTTTTTTTCACAAGCATACAACTGCTATAAAAATGGTTAATTATGTTTAAGTTGAGTGTGCAAACGTTTCAAAATATGAAACAGGTTAAATAAAGTAGTGAAAGTTGGTGAAATAAATGTTCACATAGTTAAACTCAAAAACAGCTGATGGAAAGGTTTTCGAACTCATGGTGCTGCATGCGTCATATCATGATGTCATACTATTGCTTGTGACAGACTCTCTGTTGTTAAAGCATTAATGACCAATGAAATTAAAGTATTTTACATGATGGTAAGATAAATTAGTATGTTCTTAAGTATTTCATGCGTTCAAGTATAAAAACAAAGTTTCTTGTCTTGTCAAGAGAGAATGATTACAAGTACTTTAAACACACACTTCACCTTTTCATAAAAGCAGTTGCCTGGCTATCAGCTGGGGTTTAAATGTTGACATCTACTCCAAATTAAAGTGATATCAGCTGCACAAACAGTGGCATCAGACTATTCTAAGTATATTATTTACTACCCATTTCAGAGCAAAATTATTACACTAGTGTGATACTACTAGACATAATAATGATCATAATGGTATACAGCTGACACATCACAATGCTAATACCTCTGTCACAAAGGTATCAGACCCTGCTTGACTCCCAGAAAGCTGAGAGTTGTCACTCTAGGCAGTTTCTATCAATTGCCGTTGGAGAGAAATAGACAGAATACTAAGCTCGTTTCTGTGAAACATCATTTTTGTTAATCTCATGAAAGATCTAGTACTGAACTCATTTTTGCATGTTTGATACCAAATCATTTAATCATCTAATAAAAATGGTGTTACATGAAAGGTCATTTAGCATCCTCTATAAATCTTGCATCTTTACACAGATTTACTGCTAATCCGACATAGAAGTGTGTACATGTGCGCAGATGCCAGAACGTGTGCTTGTAAAACTTTTTTTTGGTTTGATGTAACTAGGAACCAAACATCATGATAACAATACACAGGAACACCTCTATGTTGAATCATGTTTGGGATAACTCTGATCAGTTTG